>NC_083633.1:4335582-4679253 GCF_963584025.1 Labrus mixtus | reverse complement strand
ACGGTTTCTTTGGTGGCCAAATGGGGACCATGATCAAAACCTGGTTGAACACAGGATGGTTGCACATCTGTTTGGGGCTACATCGTATAATTGACACGGTCATGCATAATTTCTATGTTGATGATTGCCTTGCATCTGTAACTTCTGAGGAGGAAGCAGTGGCCCTATATCAAGACCTACGTGCACTTTTTGCTAAATGGGGGCTTTCAACTCACCAAATGGATTAGCAACAGACGTGGGGTGCTTGCTGCTATACCTCTAGAGCAGGGGTGGGCAAACTTTTTGACTCGCGGGCCACAATGGGTTCTAAAATTTGACAGAGGGGCCGGGCCAGGAACAGATGGATGGAGTGTTTGTGTGAACTAATATAAATGACATGTAAAAGCCATTACATGAACGGATTTGGCCTTTAACAGGTAGCAAAGCATGAATATGCAAGGCTCATTGTACAAATTGATTTCCAAATGCATTCATTTAATTAATTTAAATTTTAATAAACACAGTAGAGAAACTCACGTTCAGTTTCAGTGGGAACAGTGTTGTTGAGCTCCCTTTTTTGCCAGTGCATTAAAGTCTGGAGTTAGTTTTGTAGTGGTAATTCCCAGGATAGATCCGAGGTGTTGGTCAGTTAACTTGGATCTGTGAGGGGCTTTGTTGATGTTCATGACGCTGAATGTCTGCTCACATACGTAGGTATATCGCTTAGCTCAGGAAATTCGTCGGATTTCCCCATTAACTCCAAAAATGCGCTGATCTCCTCTTTCAGCTCCCACACTCGTTGAAACACTTTGCCCAAACTTAACCAGTGGACACGAGAGTGGTACAGTAAGTCCTGATGATCCGCATCAGTTTTCTCCAGGAACATAATAAACTGATGATGCTGAAGTCCCCTTGCTCGTATAAAGTTAACAAATTTTACAACTGGATTCACGACATGATTAAGCTGCAATACAGACTTACACAGAGATTCCTGATGGATGATGCAGTGAAGGAAAATAACATCCTGGTCAGGGTTTTCCTCTTTCACTTCATCCTGGATTCTTTTCCGCAGCCCAACATGTTTTCCAGTTAAATTTGGCGATCCATCCGTTGTGACATTGGCAAGTTTACTCCAAGGTAGCTTCATTCTCTCGATGACCGCAGACACCTGGTTATACAAGTCCTCTCCTCGCGTTTTTCCTTTCAGGGACTCCATGATCTCCTCCGTTATCTCAAAACTGTCATTAATCCCTCGGATAAAAATGAGGAGCTGAGCAGTGTCTTTCACGTCATTACTTTCATCCAGCGCTAGTGAATATAACTTAAAGGACTCAGCCTTTTTGTCTAATTCGCTGGCTATATCTTCGTCAATCAGTTCCACACGGCGAGTCACAGTCCTGCGTGATAAACAGATTTTTTCAAACTGGCCTTGGCTCTCCGGACACAAGAGACCTGCTGTCTCTACCATGCATTATTTTAAAAACTCGCCTTCGGAGAAAGGCTTGCTAGCCTTTGCTAATTTGAATGCCAGCAAAAAACTTGCCTTGGTAGTTGACTCTTGAATCGCAGTTTGTTGGTGAAAAAAATGTTGCTGAGTCTGTAAATTAGCCTTCAACCTCTGAGCCGCAGCCGCCCGTTCTTGCGGGGACTGCTTGCTAGCGTAGTTAGCATGCTTCGTTGCAAAGTGACGGCTGATACTGTACTCTTTGAAAACTGCAACAGTTTCTTGGCATATCAGGCATACAGCCTTTGATTGGACTTCAGTGAAAAAATATTTAGTTGTCCACTCCGTATTAAACACTCGGCATTCACTGTCCACTTTTCTTTTCTTTGGTCCGCTCATTTTTACAGAAGGGCTCATACGGGTTCATAGGGCAAAGCGAAAAAGTAAAGAAGGGAATAATACACCACACTCTGAAGTGTGCCATCTATTGGGGAAACGCGGGCATTACAGGGGAAAACGAACAAGGTTTAATTATAATAAAATTTAATTTAATAATAATATAATTTGGACAAGTTCGGCGGGCCGGATTAAAAAGCCCAATGGGCCGTATATGGCCTGCGGGCCGTAGTTTGCCCATGCCTGCTCTAGAGGATAGAGCAAAAGACGTCAAGGATCTGGACTTGGACAATGACACATTTCCAGTGAAAAAGGGCATTGGGTGTACATTGGTTTGTTCAGTCAGATGTTTTCAAGTTCAAGATTATGATAAAAGACAGACCCTTCACCAGAAGAGGGATCCTCTCCACAGTCAGTTTAATCTATGACCCCCTAGGGATTCTGGCACCTGTGGTCTTGTCCGCTAAAAGGATCCTACAGGACTTGTGCAGAAAAGAGCTTGGTTGGGATGATGTTGTTCCAGCGTCTGCTGCACAAGAATGGGCAAGTTGGTTGCAGAAGCTTTCCCAGCTTGAAGCTTTGAAAGTGGACAGATGCCTGAAACCAGTGGATTTTGGGGAAGTAACTTGTGCACAGTTGCACCACTTTGCAGACGCAAGTGAAAGTGGTTACGGGACAGTTACTAACCTGTTATCATACAACATCCACAACACAGCGCACTGCACATTTATCATGGGAAAGGCCAGAGTAGCCCCATTAAAGTCTATCACCATACCCCGTATGGTGATAGACGGCTGCTATGGTTGCAAGTCATATGGATGTAATGTGGAGAAAGGAGCTGCAGATGTCTCTGCAGGATTCAGTGTTTTGGACAGACAGCACTTCTGTACTAAAGTACATTCAGAACAAGACGTTGAGGTTTCAAACCTTTGTAGCAAACAGGGTTTCAAAGATACTTAACGTGTCTAATCAGTCTCAGTGGAGATATGTTGACACCACAAGCACCATTTGGCCTCTAGGGGAGTCAAAGCAGAGACATTGTTGAAGGATGACACATGGATGTCTGGACCTCGTTTCCTGATTGGACCCAAGGAGGAGTGGCCTGTAAATCCTGACAACTCTGGGAAAATTTCAGCTGATGACCCTGAGGTCAAGATAAGCTTGATGGTAAATGCTGTGCAGGCTGAGGAGGAGAAGGATGCAGTATCCCGCATGATCCATCATTTCTCTTCTTGGACCCAGCTAAAGAAAATGGTTGGTTGGATCCTTAAATTCAAGAGCCTGCTACTATGCCTTTGTCAGAGAAGAAAAGAGTCGAGCCTGACTCTGGCTCAGTCTCGTCTGGACAAGGTACAACAGGAAGTAGAGGTGGAAAGGGAGATGCAACGCTTCAGAACCCAGATTTCAAGTGGCTCTCTTTCAGTGGAGGACCTCAAGACAGCAGAGCTTGATATTATTCGCTTTTGTCAAGGAAAGAAGTTTTCAGATGAAATTAACAACTTCTTCAAGGGAGAAAGTGTGAAGAGGATAAGTCAGATCTACAAACTCAATCCAGTCCTTGAAGAAGGTATTCTAAGGGTTGGAGGTCAACTTCATAGAACAGCTATGCCTGACGAAGCCAAACATCCTACTATATTAACCAAAGATCTTCATATATCAAAGATCATCCTCCAACATATACACAAAGAGATAGGACACAGTGGGCCAAACCACATGCTGCCTTCGTCAGAAATATTGGATACCTGGTGCAAGCGTGGCAATAAAGAATGTCTTGTCTTCATGTGTTGTATGTCGACGATTGCATTCAGCTCCAGGACACCAGCAGATGGCAGACTTGCCAAGGGACAGAGTTTCTCCAGATGCACCTCCTTTCACTTATGTTGGGGTTGATTATTTCGGACCCCTTGAGGTTAAATGAGGAAGGAATACAGTGAAAAGATATGGTGTACTCTTTACATGCTTGACAATACGAGCTATTCATATTGAGATAGCTTCATCTTTGGACACAGATTCCTTTATTCATGCCTGCCGACGCTTCGTAGCAAAACGCTGACAAGTGTTGGAAATGAGGTCAGACATTGTTGGGGCTGAGCGTGAATTGCGGGAGGCAATTGAAAAATGGAATCATGACCTAATAAATAACACCCTCCTTCAAAAAGGAATAAAGTGGACTTTCAATCCCACTACTGGATCACATCATGGAGGAGTATGGGAGAGATTGATAAGGTCTGTGAGGAAGATCTTGAATTCCAGCCTTAAGGTGCAGAACCTTGACGAGGAGGGCCTTCATACTGTTCTCTGTGAAGCAAAAGCTGTTATCAACAGCCATCCGATCACCAGAGCATCCACTGATCCCAATGATTTGGAGGCTCTCACTCCAAACCAACTTCTGCTGCTAAAGCCCAAGCCTTTTCTACCACCAGGACAGTTTCAAAAGGAAGACCTTTATGCCCGTCGCAGATGGAAACAAGTGCAGTACATGGCTGACTTGTTTTGGAAACGTTGGATCAAAGAGTACCTGCCTCTTCTTCAGGAGCAACAGAAATGGTTGAGAGTTAAACGCAACTTTAATCTTGGAGATATTGTGCTAATCGTTGATAACACAGCACCACGTAACTCCTGGGTTACTGGAAGGATCGGTCAAACTATTCCAGATAAAAGAGGACTAGTACGTCAGGTGAGGATCAAGACCAGGACCAGCTATCTTGACAGGCCTGTCACCAAGGTTTGCCTTCTCCTGGAAGCAGAGGAGCCATGAGAGCATGCTGACCATTGATCTTCATAGACCTTGACATTGACGCTTACCAAGACATTGACATTTTTTAACTTGACTGTGTGATGTAAAGATCACTCTTTTTGGATTATTTTTTAAGAAGAAAAAAAAGGGAACGTTTTCTAAAAATTAACTGTATATTTAAAGGTTTCTCATCTATCTCCTATATAATTAAATGTTAGATAATTATTGTGTCATAATAATTAGGGGCCGGAATGTAGGAGCCATATATGTAAGTTGATTATGTATTTGGTGTCATGGGTTGTTTACTGATTTGTTTATTGTTTACAGTCTGCTTGTTACTGGTGGTGGGTGTGTTCAGCGGAAATCTCGTGGTGATGGCAGTGATTATATGGGCTGCACTCACCTGTTTACCTGGTTTTTGGCTTGGATGGAGAGAGGGGGTGAGCATGGGAAGAGACAATTTCTGTTGACCGCCACACTATACTGCACTGCGATCGCAAGTTTATTTGATGACCTGATAACAGCGGTTGTAGTATCTTGTTTTGTTTTTGGAAGAATAAATGACTAAAGCAGCTTGGATCTGGAAGTCATTTATAACGACAGCGCGTCACAGCTTCACTCCCGTGTTTAGTCCCTCGCGGCAAACTTTTTGACGACCTGCAAAGGCCGATATAGCCGCAATATGTACTGTATGTGCAAAGTCACAATTTAAAGTAATGACAAAATGAAAAGCGCTACATTGAAATGCAAAATTAGCTACTACCAGCCTTCACTAGCCCAAATAGTTTCATTTAAAATAACTTCAGCCTCTGACAAAGAAAATAGCCAATCAGATTTCAGGATTATTAGGATGCACCAGGGGTGTCAAATCAGATAAAAAAAAGCCACTACATTTTGTTTGAACCTCACAACAAAATAATGAAATAGGAGTTAAAGATGTATACAACTTTTCAGTGTATCTACAAGATTACATATATATGGGTGCAACTGTGACAAATTAAAGTTTCAGACAACGATACTAGTGTTTCATTGGTACACACTGCATTAAATATACATATAGAGTTATCTGAATAACTTGGTGAGAAACACAGCTTGCAATCACTGAGGTTCCGTGGTCAATTAAAAAAATAGCCTTTGACACTGGAAACTAGAGGCTTAATTTGGAACTCCATGTTATCAAGGGAGATAGAGGTTAAATCATTACTCTGCAACAGAGGGAAAAGACTCTGGCAATGCAGTCGCTACTTGAAGGACACCCCTAGCAGTTTTGCATCAGACCGAGAACTGAATGCAAACACTTCTGCTCATGCATCTATTAAGAGAACTTCTGCGGAAAAGCGCTCATGTCCTAATTCCCTAATCTAACACCTACAGTCCACAGTACAGAAAAGCAACTGCATTTATCACTGACCGATGAGAGTCTGCTCAGCATAAGCACTCACATGTGCTTCTATCTTTAGAGGTAAAGCTGCAGGTATCATTTATTACCGAAGTTGTGGAAAGTGGGGAGAACCATATCAGCCTTTGAGCTGCTTTAAGTTACATCCATAATTTATCACCAGACTGAGTCTTAAAGATCTTAAATGTAAATAATGCTTTGGTTGCAAAGGAATTCACTGTGAGGTCTGAAGGAGTTCTACTTAGTAGCTTTTTTTTGGTAAAAGCTACATCCAGGAGTTAAACTATATTATGTAGCTGTGACAACTACTTCTACTGCTCTATAAATAAGAGGCCATAGTCTTCCATTAAGCAACTGTTTTCTAGTTTCATTATTTCACGATGATGTTTTCAACCTAGGCAGTTGCAACTTGCAGTCTGTCGTGTCAACCTAAAAAAAAAGCACCAAGCAAGAAATATGATTTGTTTTGTAACAGTGCATCCATTTGTATTAAGAATTTCTTTTCAACCAGGATCGGCTCACATAACAACCGACAGGAAATACTGGACATAAATATCGAGGGTTTTATTCCACCCCCTCCTCCCAACATACCGGACGAGCTGCTCTACTCGTCGGTGCCTGCCTGGTACACAGGCCCGGCGAGGAAGCAGCGAGAGAGGAAGCAAAAGTGGGGAAAGCGAGCCGGCATCCATGCTAGGCTAAGATGCTCCCCGGACAAACCGGCACTACCAAGCCTGTTTGTCGCGAACGCCTGGTCCATTGTCAACAAGTCCGACGAGCTGAGACTGAGGATTTATTCGCACAAGATGAACAACTGTGCTTTTTTCATCACCGAAACCTGGCTGAATCCTAACATCCCCGATGCGGCTATAGAGATAGCAGGTCGGACTGTTTACTGTTCGGGTCGAACAGCTGATTCCGGAAAAGACAAAGGTGGTGGAGTGTGTATTTATGTGAGTAACACCTGGTGCACATCCACAGACACTGTTGAGCAGTTCTGTTCCCCGGACTTGGAGTTCATAACGCTGAAATGCAGGCCGTTCTATCTGCCCAGGGAGTTCACTGTTGTGTTTCTCACTGCTGTTTACATCCCACCA
The DNA here is from genome assembly GCF_963584025.1 of Labrus mixtus. NCBI lineage: Eukaryota > Metazoa > Chordata > Actinopteri > Labriformes > Labridae > Labrus > Labrus mixtus. The sequence goes on along the minus strand of NC_083633.1, from coordinate 4,672,201 downwards.
CAAGCTAATGCTGAGCTAACGCTGGTTAAGCTGCATGATGCCACACATGAACTTCAAAATGACCATCCAGATGGCGTGTTTATAATAGCAGGGGACTTTAATCATGCTAACCTCAAATTCCATCAGTTTATTGACTTCCCAACGAGAGGAAATAACATTTTATACCATGTATATTGCAACATACCAAGGGGTTACAAAGCCTCGCCTTCCCCCATCTTGGCCGGTCTGACCACATCAGCCTGCTTGTGACCCCTGCATACAGACCTCTCATTGCAAGGATTAAGCCCACAGTTCGCACCATCAGGGTCTGGCCTGAAGAAGCCATGGCCAGACTACAGGACTGCTTCGATGAGACAGACTGGGACATCTTCAAACAGACTTCCACACACAACAACCACACAGATCGGAACACCTATGCCTCATCTGTGCTGCACTACATCACCTTCTGCATGGACAATGTAACCACAGAGAAGAACATACGCACACTCCCCAACCACAAACTGTGGATGAATGCAGCTGTGGTTAACCTGTTAAAGGCTTGTGATGCTGCTTTCCGCACAGGGGATCATGTGGCCTACAGAACAGCCAGGTCCAAACTGAAGAACGGCATCAGAGAAGCAAAGCTACAAAATGCATATAGAGGAGCACTTTAACAGCTCTGACTCCCGACGCATGTGGCAGGGCATCAAGACAATAACAGGCTATGCAGGCAACAACAGCAGCCCAACACACACTGCCAACCCATCCCTACCCGAACATCTGAACCGCTTCTTTGCCAGGTTTGATTGCAGGGACAGTCACAACAACTCACCACTGACACTGCAACGGGACCCACCAGGTGAGACGGGCTCTGAACAACATCAATCCCAACAAAGCTACTGGACCAGATGGAGTACCAGGACGGGTCCTGAAACACTGCGCAGGACAGCTAACAGCAGTGTTCACCGACCTTTTCAACACTTCCCTGATACAGGCCACAGTCCCAACCTGCCTCAAGTCAGCCATAATCACTCCTGTGCCAAAACAGACAGCAATCAGGTCATTGAATGACTATCGACCAGTGGCGCTGACCCCGGTAGTGATGAAGTGTTTTGAACAACTCGTTCTGACACACATCAAGAACAACATCCCACCCTCCTTGGACCAACACCAGTTTGCCTACAGGACCAACAGGTCAACTGAGGACGCATACTGCCCTAACACACCTGGATCAGTGAGACAGCTACGTACGGATGCTGTTCATTGACTACAGCTCCGCTTTCAACACCATCCCCCCACACATCCTAGCCACAAAATAGATGCAGTAGAATAGAGATATAAGTGGACAGTGATCTTTTTAAAGTAAACTGAATTATTGACAAATGTAAACAGAGCTATATGCAGTAGATTAATACTGAGTGAGGGGAGCAGCCGGCCAGCCGTCCCGTCCATGTTAACACGCTGTAGATACAGCTCAGAAAACATCACAGACAGTGGGACTCGGGTGTCACACTCCTTGTAGACAGTCATGACTCAGAGTTATTTTCAGAGGATATACTTGATTTCTGCTGTATTTATGTGTAAAATGTCACACATTCAGCCTTTAAAGTATGCACAGACTCTATAAATTTGCACTAGCTCCATTCAGACAGCTGCTGTACCTTGCCATATAAATTATGCTGTGCAGCTGTATAACAGAGTTCAATTAAATCTGATATAAATTGTATATCATTTTATAATCTTATTCCTGCATTGGTCAATTTACATTTTATGGTAGGCCTACGGCTTTAATTTGACATTTCTGTAGGGGTTTCTTTTATATTTTCGTGCAGGTTAATAGGCTACATGGGGGGGGGTGACAAATATAATAATATAACATAGGCTTAGTCCATAACTATAGAAATAAAGTTATTACAACACAAGCTTAGTCAATTTTTAATTCATTTAGATATTTTAGTGTAAAGAACGTAATAAAATGTGACATATTGTACATTTCCTGTACACTCCTGTTTTGATAGAAAGATTTGCAGAATCACATAATTCACAGAGTGACATCTTGGTGGCACTCTGTTGTCTCAAGTGACTCACACATCTTCCTAGTTGTTGTCTCACTTAGACTGACAGTTACGTAGCAGTGCAATTGCTCATACAATGGAAAATGGAGTTGATGAAGGGGCAGAAGAAAGGATCCTTTGTTTTCTTGTCCCCTGACATCATCATATTAGATCCCGAGCAATTCTGTCCCAAAACACTTTTTTTTCCATGTTGAGATCATTGCAGTGGATATTACTTCAGTATTTTATAGAGTGGCCCTCAGTGTATCGGCCTGGTCTTCTAAAATGTCTATAATCCGCCATTTAATTAATAATGCGGCAGATACAGAAACACCTAACTTTGAGAGGGAAAAGTAGACAATATATAATTGGAAAAAATTAAAACACAACTTTGATCATTGAAAAGAGTAAATAAGAGAACATTTGTAAATGAAATGTTCATAAGGGGAGAGCATGCTGTAAGATCAAGAAATGTAAACGACTATTGTCCTTAGGTCAAGTTAAGAATAATTCCAAAGTGACTTCCGGCAGATTAAAGTTTTAAAAATAAACAGTTATTAATAATACAAATGTATTTGGACAAATATTCCATCTTTTTTTTGTTTATTTTATTTTAGTAAATTTGTTCAATGCATCTTTGTCACCATCCTTCTTTTTCAACTCCTTGCCAGCTGAATTATAAAGAAAACTCTATCATCTTCCTCAAGAAAGTGACCTCCGCTCCTTCCACTGGTCCTGCGTCGGCTCCTTACATGCCTGACAACTTCTGCACCTTCAAGCCACTGTGTTCTGCAGATGCTGAGGAGGAACATCTCATATTGGAGTCCATTGCTTGGCCTGAAACTCCTCCTCTGCCAGCTCCTTTTTCATTGAATCAGACAAGTAACGCCGCCCACAGCACCTTCACCATTCTCCCAGGGGGGGTTGGAGACGAGCAGCATGTAGGAGACCAGCTGGAAGTTATGATAAAAATGTACGACTTCCAAGGTAACCCCAAGAAGTCTGGAGGAGATGCAATTGTTACCCGTTTGCACAACAGGGCACTTGAAGCAGGTGTGGCTGGACGAGTGGTGGATCACCTTAATGGCTCCTACTCTGCTGTATTCTCTTTACTCTGGGAAGGAAGTGCACAGGTTGAGGTAAAGTTCAAGGCTATATCTTTAAATTGTTAATGTACAATAAGTGATGACTAAATAATTACCTAATGCAATGTCCTGTAGGTCATTTAATTCATGAAATCTAAACCATTCCCCCAGACTTACTTTTGCAAACAAACAACAACATAAAAAGTAAGAAAAAAGAAAAGACATTGTGGAAGTTTTAAAAACTACTGTTCCTCCAATTGCCTCTTCTGGCGGTCTCTAATGAGTCATTCACCTTTGATCCCGTTGCCCAACTTTACAACACAAATAAACATGTTTTTTTATTTTTATTGAACCTTTATTTAACCAGATAAATAACTCATTGAGATCAGGATCTCTTTCACAAGGGTGACCTGGCCAAGAGGGCAGCAGCACACGTCATAAAAAGCATTACATGATAAAGAGACAGTTTACAAACAATAAGTTAAGAGAGAACAACAATTTACAATGTGCAAATTGATTTACAGATAAAGTGCAGAATCTTGATCACAGAGTACAATTCAGAAACACAGGCACTGTCCAATTGTCTCGCGTTTTTTATCTTTTAAGATCGAGCCAAAGGCTTCAAGAGCTCCGCCATTTTCAAGTCATTTTGGAGAAAGTTCCATACGGTGGGAGCAGCAAAACTAAACGCTCTTTTCCCGAGCTCAGTGCATACACGAGGCACAGACAGTTTAAAGACATCACAGGAACACAAGGCATAGTGGCTTCTGGTTCTTTGAAGGTATGAACATAGAAAAGAAGGCACCAAACCAAGAAGAGTATGAAGGTAAATATGTTGCAAAATAGGAGAGCTTGTAGAATGTGATGTGAGAGCTTGTAGAATGTGATGTGAGAGCTTGTAGAATGTGATGTGAGAGCTTGTAGAATGTGATGTGAGAGCTTGTAGAATGAGCTGTGAGCTTGTAGAATGTGATGTGAGCTTGTAGAATGTGATGTGAGAGCTTGTAGAATGAGATGTGAGAGCTTGTAGAATGAGATGTGAGAGCTTGAAAGAAATGTGAATCATTGGCCAATTCCTCCCTCACGCAGACACACAGCGAGGGGAGGAGGGAGGGGGAGGGGGGCATTTCTAAAAGTAGAAATTTGTTTTGCTACAGACGTCTCGCAAAATGTGTTGCAAAACTCAAGCAGCGCAGATTCACGCGAGAAAAGTAGTTTGTGCAGTTGTAGTGGCAGATTTGAGAAGTTGTAACCGCAGAGTTGAGGTTGTGAAGGATAATAGGCACGAATAATAAAAAAACATGTGAGTAAATGTTGGATTACAAGTTTGCAGCTGTCATTTTACTTGTGTAAATATCAGTCTACTAATTTGTGAATATTTTTTCTGTGACTTCACATTCAGATCACGGATGTGTGAATATTTTCTTTGGGTTCAAATTTTTAACTCTACAGGTTCACATTTCTTTCAAGCTCTCACATCACATTCTACAAGCTCACATCACATTCTACAAGCTCTCACATCACATTCTACAAGCTCTCACATCACATTCTACAAGCTCGCATCACATTCTACAAGCTCTCACATCACATTCTACAAGCTCTCACATCACATTCTACAAGCTCTCACATCACATTCTACAACTCTCACATCACATTCTACAAGCTCACATCACATTCTACAAGCTCTCACATCACATTCTACAAGCTCACATCACATTCTACAAGCTCTCACATCACATTCTACAAGCTCTCACATCACATTCTACAAGCTCACATCACATTCTACAAGCTCTCACATCACATTCTACAAGCTCTCACATCACATTCTACAAGCTCACATCACATTCTACAAGCTCTCCTATTTTGCAACATATTTACCTTCATAGAAGAGCTTTATAAATAAGCTTCAGCCAGTGTATATGCCTGCGCACCTTCAAAGATGGCCAATCTGAGTTAGTGTACAGGTCACAGTGATGAGTGAAGCGTCTACAACCAGTCTTACAAAATGTTATTTTCTTCTGCTATTCTGGAAAACTTAACATTGAGGAAATGTATTTACCACAACGGTTAAACGTTATCAAGCCAGTAGCTTTTACCTGAAAAATAAAATATAGACTTTAGACAAAAGTAATGTTACTCAATCATCACTTGAGTGTGTCTCCATACATCTGTAGTGGTGACTGTGTCTCCTCCAGACACCCTGTCCTTTGCCTGCATTTTAATGTTTTGGTTTTCTGGGTGGGGAGTGGATGTGCTTCCCCCTGCCAATGTCAGTGTGAAGGTGTGTTTAGGAGTGGATACAATTCAGTTATTGGTTGTGATTCAACCCCTGGCTAATATGATTGATGTGGAAGTAACAGCAATAACTTAAAATATAATCATAGTGAGGTGAGACGAAACGCTACACGGATAAACCTTGTTCAAAAACGAGGGTTGTCTCTCACTCATGGTTTCAGAATTGGCCTGCATTCTGTTGGACATGCAGATGTCTTACATCGGTGGTTAGCTTGTGCTACCATGCGATATTGCAGTGTATGTACAAGCAGGAAACTTACACACTACTCACCTGCAGTGAGTGTGCACTTCTGGGGACGGTGAGCCCAGGAGGAGGGGCCCAATTTGGATGTTGTGTTCACAAGCTGCAACAAACAATGCCACTGACTCTACCTTTACATAAGACATCAGTAGAACACTTTAATTAACCTTTTTGTTGAGTTGAATTACTGAACTAAAGAGGTTGGTGTTGTTGGATCCTTTTGGAGATATTTTCATGCAAATGTTAGTCATTTGATGTGACTGTATGTAAAAATGTTTCCTGTGGGCCAGAGAATGGTGTGAGGATTGTTGAATGCTTTACTCCACAGACAAGTGGAGGGTCTATAATTATAAGAAAACTAATTCTATGGAGGTTCCAATAGCCTAGTGGGTATGATGTGCACCCAATTTACATAGGGTATAGTCCCCTTTGCTGCGGCATGGGGTTCAAATCTGACCTTTGCCCTTTGCTTAATGTCATCCCCAACTCTCTTCTCCCAACACTTCCTGTTGTTGTCAGCTGTCCTATCCAATTAAGATGAGACAGGTCCAAAAATATACATGTTGAAGAAAACAAGTTCTACTGGCCAGCTAGTGGGGAGTTGACCATTTGCATCAATGTCTCTTAAGCTTTTAATTTAAAATAAATGAACAACTTCAGTCAGCTGACACCAAAAATACAACTTTGTTTTCTAATTATTCAATTAATAATTAGTAGGCATGACTTGTATGATATAACTTTAAACTCTTGTTCTTTGTTTTATCAGGTGACGCTTGTCCACTCAAGCGAGGCTATCACAGTCCTCCGTAGGCTAAGCAGAGAACAGCCTGATAGGACTATCTTAAAGAGCGTCTTCCGCTCAGGTTCAATCTCTGAAACTACCATCTGTAATATTTGTCTACGTCAAACCAACCAGCCACAGTGCAACTACACTGACCTCCATACTGGTGACCCGTGGTTCTGCTACAAGCCAAAGAAACTGAGCTGTGATACCAGGATGAACCACATGAATGGAGGAATAGGTATAAAACTCAAGGCTAATGAGGCGAACCTTTTCAAAAGGTGAGGGAGCACAGCAATAGAAACGATGCATCTAGTTTTACATGTAATGACTATAAACAAAGTGTAAAGTATGTATCTCCTGGGGGAAAATGTCATGTTTATAATCACAGGAGGCAAAGATAAAATCTTAAGATGTTTATAGTGTAAGATGATACCTATCAAAACACTTAGTCTGAACAATTAAAGTCTCTCTCATCAACAAAACTATAAAGTGTATCTTTAGAGTCCAAATATGGAGGCAAAGTATTTACGGTGACTAAAGTGCTACCTTTTGGTAAATCACATTTGACATTTACATATTGTAGTGTGTTTAAGAGATTCTTAATCATGGGAGCTTTTCCCCCCCAGCAATGTCAACATGCAAGTCTTCATTCAGGCTTCAGGACCGGCCAATGTTACTGTGCTGCCTCAAAGGAAAGGTAAAGCACAACTTTTCTACTTTCAACTAAAAAATATCTCCATGTGACCTTGAAAATAAAAATGGTTTGGTAAAAATGTATACAACCTAACTCTCTGTATTCAAACAGATATACATATAAGTCAAAAAAATATAAAAAATAAACCAGCTTCTATCTACAAAACTGAGGAAGAGCTGCAAGTGCTTATCTCATTAACTCAGTACCAGTGTACTAATAAAAAACTCAAACCACTTAACATCTGTAAATATTTTAATTTAAATAATTAACATTGTCAAATAAAAGGCATTTGGTAACATTTTCCTGAACCACAATAAACATGTGCATTCGAGACATACACTCACTATATTGTAGTAAAGCATAAACTTAATCTTTTGAAAAACATCAAAGAACTCTGTAGAAGCCATTTTAATCATGATCCATTAAATTTAAGAATTTTGATTTCAGTTCATGTTAATAAAACACAACATTTAGATCATAAGAAATAAGAATATCATTTACAGTAAATATTTCAGAATTAAGTAACAGATTGTCTCCTACTTAGTGATAAAAACTGTTTATGAAAGTTGCCACTACAAATGCTTTTGTGACATGTGTATAATGTCCTCATTAGTGTAAAGTAAAATGAGTAAGGTAAAGCAGAGACCTTGTTTTGGCCTTTTTAGGGGATCTGTGGACAAATGATACAACAATGAGTTTAATAACCAAATGCTTATTTTGATCAACAATTCTCAGAGCAACCCATGGATAGTCAAGGCAGTGGGAAGTCTGGACTCTCTGGGTATTACTACCAGGGTGTGTGGCGATCACTAGGTGGCACCAAAGTCCACCAATTCAACAACTCCTCTGCCATCAGTCAGTGTCTGAAAGGAAAGGAGGTCCACATGTATGGAGACTCCACCGTCAGGCAGTGGTTTGAGTACCTTGATGCTTCACTTCCAGGTAGTTGATTCAAAGTGATTCCAGGCAACAGTTTAATTGTATTTATATCACAGCTTAATCTGCTCCTTTTTTCATACTTTCAGATGCTAAGGAGATAAACCGGAATAATCCAAAGAAATCAGGACCTTTCCTGATATGGGATAATGCAAAAAACATCTTGGTGAAGTTCCACTTACACGGTCCTCCTCTTAGTGCTTCCATCCATATCCCAACCAGTGAGCTGCATTACATTGCCAATGAAATAGATGATGTAGTTGGTGGCACCAACACAGTTGTAATTTTTGGTATCTGGGCCCACCTCACTCCTTTCCCAATGCAATTCTACATCAGAAGGCTTTACGGCATCCGCAGGGCGGTGATTCGTCTGTTAAACAGGGCTCCAGACACGCTGGTGGTCATCAGGACTCCAAACCTCAGAGGTACAAACCCCTATATATTTGCCTTTAATGACTGGTATGCTATTCAACAGGACAAGGTGGTCAGAGCTGTGTTCAAAGGACTTAATGTTCAGCTGGTGGATGCCTGGGAGATGGTTCTGGCCCACCACCTGCCTCACTACATTCACCCACCTCCTCCCATCATTAAGAATATGATTAACATTATATTGTCCCACATGTGCCCCCAATAGTGCATTTAATAATAATAATAACTTTATTCATATAGCACTTATCTAAACAAGGTTACAAAGTGCTTTACAGAACGCATTCAATCAAACAAAATAAAACATACATGAAAAGTGCTTCACAAAAGAATCAGGATAAAACATTGGTGAGTTATAAAAATGTATTCAATGAATTAAAGCAGGACATTAATTACTAATCAATCGTTAAAAAGGCCTTCTTATAAAAATGTGTTTGGAGCAAGGATTTCAAAATAAGAACAGTTTGCCAGCCTAATTTCTACGGGTAGGGTAACCCTTAGTAACCAGCCTAGATCTAGGAACGACTAATAAAGGTGCTCTTGATGATCTAAGATTTGGCTCGGAGCATAAGGGGTTAAAAGTTCTTTAATGTAAGGGGGGGGGGGGTTAAATCAACCCTGTAAGTAACGGGCAGCAAATGGAGGGAGGAAAGGATTGGGGTAATGTTTGACCTACAGTTTGCATTTGTTAAAGGGGTCATATTATGCTTTTTCTGGTTTTATATGCCCTTTAGTGTGTTTTCCATGTGTCCTGTGCATGTTTAGGCACATCTATGTGCAAAAATTCAAAGTCCGCAGAAACGTAGCTTCTCCTACGTCCTCCTGTTAGCTTCAGCATCAGCTGCATGTAACGCTCGGTTCTAGCCCCCCTCGAAAAAAAACTTGCCAGTGTGACGTCTTGTCAGTGTGATATCACTGATCTAAGCCCATTGGCTTGTTGTGGCAAGCCCAGCAGCTCATGTTGCACGCCCATTAACTTCTGTAGCACGCCCACAATATGCCGCAGCCTGCGGTAGCACAGTAGTGCTAAGGTGCTAATGTTTTTGCTCCCTTCAGAGCCAAAGTGGCTGCATTCCCAATATGGTAAAAGGGGCGTGACATTTCCGAGAACCGTGCAGAGCGACTGACCAATTACGGCAGAGCCGACAGGCCGACTAATCAGATCAGACTTGGCACACGTGGGGACTCTGAACGTGGGCACTTCAGAGCCTTAGAGAGAGAATCAGAAGAGAGCCGGTGCATGGAGCGGCAGTACATGAAAACAGATACTTTTTAACTTTAGCTATTGTGAACATACTTTAGTAGGTACATAGATTAAATATAAGAACCCCAAAAAGGGCATAATATGACCTCTTTAAAATCCGAGCAGCAGCATTCTGCACTTGCTGGAGGCTGGCCATTGAGGACTGACTAAAGTGAAAAGTGAGTTGCAGTCGCCTAAACGTGAAAAGACAAAGGCATGAATAAGCTTCTCTAGATCAGGGAAAGACAGAGTTGATTTAATTTACTAATGTTTCTTAGCTGGATGTAATTATTATTATTGATGTGTGGAAAGAAGTTAAGCTGTGAATCAAATGTAATACCTACATTTCTACCTGTAGATTTTATATTGGGTGTTAGACCGGACCAAAGAGCGGCTTGAATTTGCTTGCTATATGATCGGGGCCAAAGAAAATGACCTCTTGTCTTCCCTGTATTTAGCTGCAGACAATGACAGCTCATCCATTTCTCAATGGGGGCCATGCACTCCACTAAATTGTTTAAGCGGCTGATATTGTCTGACTTGAAGGACAGGTATATTTGCACATTATCAGCATAACAGTGATAGGAGACCCCCTCAAAGTGATTCATAATATTTCCTAGTGGGAGCATATGAAGGGAAAACAAGACTGGACCAAGAATTGAGCCCTGTGGCAGACCGTATGTCATGGGGGCCGAGGAAGAAACAAAATTACCAATTGAGACAGAAAATCCTCTATTTGACAGGTATGACCCAAACCATTTGAGTGCAGTTCCAGTGATGCCCACACACTGATTAAGTCTATTGGCTAGAATTTTATGATCAATAGTATCAAATGCTGCGCTTAGGTCCAACAGCAATATAACCAAACATTCCCCATTATAAGCGCTCATCAGCAAATCGTTTGTAGCCCTGATAAGAGCAGTTTTGGTACTGTGTCGTTGGAAGAACCCTGATTGAAACTTGTCACAGATGTCATTATTGTTTAAAACAGATGTGAGCTGGCTAAAAAAAAAACACCTTTTCAACCTTTTCAAGAACCTTAGATATGAACGAGAGTTTGGAAATGGGTCTATAATTCTCTGGAAGTGATAGATCAGGGTTAGGCTAATATCCATGATTTTTTTTTAGGAAAAAAGATAAGAACTTTTCACAGTCAGCATTTGAGGAAGCTGACAGAGCTGGGGGGCAGGGTTAATAAAACCCTTTTCACACATATGGAAATCTCCTGAAAAAATCTGGAGATTAGGCTCCCCGGAGGGGCTTTAGGGTATATGTGAACACACACAGCCAAATTTTTTGTGCTGACTTTACCCGGAGTATCTCCAGCCAGACCCTTAGTATTTTTTAAGCAGAAAGTCCGATTGAGCTAATGTGAGAACTCTGCAGCAGAATTCACCTCGAGCCAATGGGAAGAGAATGACGTTTATACAGTGACTGCCGCACGGTGCATAAAGTGTCTGCACGTGACCACTACGATCTTGGTGCACGTAATTAAAAGGTTGCATTAAGTTTTCTGTTCATCAGTATATTGTTCTCTGCTCTTTTGTGGATGTTGTCATTCCATTGGACTACACATAGCATTGATTTAAAGTCAAATATTCTCATTATAGCGTCGTGTAGCGGACTCTGTTGCTTCGGCCGCTACTTCTAAAGCTATTAACTAAGTCAACTAAGTCACTGTGTTGAGATAGTAAAGATGGAGTTTGTTTTAGTTGGCCAAGGGAAAAAGATTAAAGATATGTGAACAAATAGTACTGATGGGGTATTTTGGGGCAGTATCAAACACAGTGCTGAAGTAGACACTCAAATGATCTGAGATAAAAACGTTTTCCAAGGCCAAACCTAGAGTAAAATCTAAATCTAATGTGTGGCCCCTGTTGTGAGTTGGCCCAGATACATGCTGTACTAGGTTAAAAGACTCAGTGATTTTTAAAAACTCAGTTGAAAGACCATTAGAGGGATCATCAATATGGATATTAAAGTCACCAGCAATAATAAGTTTGTCAAAGCCAGCAAATTCATTTAAAAAGCTACCATTGGACCCGGAGTCCCTATGGCAATATTCAACATCCTCGACAAACTGATAACCAAGTTTATATGTATACATATATATATATATATATTACTACCAAAGCAAAAGGGTGGGCTTAATTTACCTAACCTCAAATACTACCACTGGGCGGCACAACTGAGGACCTTAATAACATGGTTTAACTACTGTTAATCAGCTCTTTCAAGGGGAAGTATTGAAATCTTACGAACACCTCCAGAGAGAATTTGGTTTATTAGGGATAGATGTCTCCAGTTACGACACTATCTACAGACGCATTATCTACAGACGCATTAAGACTGGGAGCCGGTGTGTAAGTTACCATCGAGTTTAGAAAGAATCTTTATGTTGACTATGGAAGGAGTGTTGAAAAAGAATCTTATTTCCCATCTCTACAGATGGTTTCAGGGTAAGGACACAGGAGACACTTTACAAACGAAACAGAAATGGGCATTAGAAATGAATACTATTATTACTGATGAAATGTGGGAAAAGACATGCCAAGAGAGCAAGAGAGAGAGATGAGTATGGAGTTTCCCTCTATGTTCTAGTGTTTCTTAATTTTTCATTCTACAGTGTTTTCAGTGTTTCATGTATTTATTTTGTAGTTGTCCTCAGTGTTTCTTGTGTTCATTCCTTCCTCTGTGTGTTTCCCTCCAGTGTGATTGCCCTCATTCTCTTCACCTGTGTCATTAGTCTCACCTGTGTTTGATTACCACTGTGTCTATTTAGTCTCTGTGTTTCTTCCCTCCTGTGTCAGTTCATTGTTGTATGTCAGTTGTCAGTCTACTAGTGTCTCCTTGTTTTTTTGTTTTGGATTTTGATAGTAAGTTTTTGTTTGCCTTTTTTGATTGTTAAATACTTTTAGTTTATTCTGCACTTGGGTCCACCTCTCCTTGTTTTCCAACCATTCATGACAATTTGTATCTTGTTGTCAGAGCATCTAGGAGGGATGTTACAGCAACTACAACAACTACCAATCTAGTTGAAGGCTCTTTCCTCTTAACTGTGGATGGAGTTTGTTCTTTTTTCACATTCAGTGAGTCCAGTTTGGAAAATTCAGTTGAAACTCAGCGTAGCAACCTGGGCGAGAACAACTTTAACCTTTTTAGAGAACAAAAAATCCTGTAAAACTGGTTTGATTCAGGATACTGCCTGCAGGGTTTTAGAATGTATAGCTGGTGTATGTTCCTATCAGTAACTGTATCTTCCTGTTTTCTCTTTAAAAAAAAAAAGGCAGTCACCAAAGACAATCATATAGAGGGTAGAATGAAGGGAGGCAACATTCTTGGCAGTGAAACCCTCCCTCTGAAAACCCAATGACTTTTTGTGTTGTCTTGATGCTTCTTGTTACGACAGGTTGTCTGTTATCTGTAAGTGAAGGATTCTATCATAGTACTAAAACTCAGAGAAATAAACTTCTTTTTATTATTTGATCACCATCACATTAAGAAGATTTCACCACTGTGTTCTCTCCATATTAATCTCTACTGAGGTAAGACATAATGTTCTTTATTTTGATTAAGGGTATAATTTTTATTTTTATTTTTTATTCATGTTGTGTCAACATGTTTCCATTTGGGTATTTTGTAGTTTTTCTAAACCCCTTTTATGCTGCTGAATAATTCTTTGCTTAAACCTTTTGGAGGATGTACTCCTGTGTCACATTTACTCTGTTACAGCATACTTTATCAATCTGTTAAATGATTACAAAAAAATCAAATTAAAAAAACATGTTGTATAAAATAGTCCTCCATTTACAGTTTTTTATATCAAAGAAGTTCAAAATGTATTTAAATACCTCAATATGTTGAGTCATTTGGGAAGAATGAGCTATTTGACCAGTTTAAATTAAATTACTGTAGACATGGTATCACATGTTGAAGCTGGGAGACACAGAGTTGATGAGGTTGATTGAATGTTTAATATCTAAAATTGTACACCATGGTTATTAGAGTCACTGATTTTTGAATCTACAAAGTAACAAGTGAAACTGAAGAAAAAACATTGAGGAATAAATGGAACAGAATTAGAATGTGAAATGTAATTGTGTTAAAGTATAAAGTAACAAAATAGTACCAATTAAAACATTTAAAAATAATCTTTAGTTAGGCTAAATGTATGTTTACTTCATGCAGGCATTACTGTGTGCCTGCAGGGAAACTAACCCGACCTTACATACAACCTATTTTCCACAAATTACTTCACTACTTCATGAGATCAGATTTCCTGATCATGTACAACCCAGTCTCATGTCAAAATGTGTAATACCTACATTGGTCCACAGCGCAAAACGTAGTAGTTTCACAATAAGGGCTCTAAAATTGTGACATGCCTACGTTTCCTTTTGCCTATTCTTTTGTATAGGCATGCCTCAGGTCACGTGACTGCCCAGTTTGGAACAGATCGATGCATATTAGCAACATTATAAACTATAACATGTAACAATACATAAAGACAATATTGTACAGTTTGTGTGATTTATATGATTTCATAATTATATTTAACAAAATAATCCTGACGGATTAGATTAATACCAGAAAATGCAATCAATAAAGTAAACGGCCGGCGATAAGAACTACAAACGGGCGCATGACACTGACATCAAATAATGACGTATTGATAATCGTCACTTGTGAGCGACCTCTTTGTTAGATCTTTCAGGGGGTATTTACTGATGTTTTTTAAGGTTGGTTGCAAAAACACATCTTAAATCTGTGTTAACCAAAGATCCCATTCAAAAAGCCCATTATGCTATGGTCTGCCAGTGTACTGCTGACATGCGCAATCGTGCAGTCACGCCCACTGTCGGTTTAAAGGCAGAGGGCGTGCACCTGGTAACTTTTAGTTCACTATTGACTCAACGCCCCCCGCCCCCTCCCCCCTCTCCCTCCTCTGCGTAGAATCAAATTTTGAATCCCTTTTTCATACACTGTCACCAGAACAAAAACTTCCTAGGTCTCTTCTAAGAGATTTTGTGAGCCCACAAGTCACTTGAGGCCCAACTCTCAATTTGCCGAACCTTTCACAACTGAAACACTTTTATCAAAACATCAAGAGTGTTAAAAAGTGTGAAAATATTCCAAAAGACAGAGGGTCATTCTCCACTATATGCTGTATGCTTTGTGAACAAGACTGATGTTAAAAACTCCTTTTTAAAGGTGCTTAAATGAGCTCATTTGACCATTTGAGGCATAGAAGAGACATGAAGACCTGTTCAACCCTGTTGCTCTTTGGCTCTCATAACAAGCACATGGGATGTTTCAAAGATATGAAAGACATTAAACTGAATATTAAAACAATCACTGATGACAAATTAGATTAACTCTTCTATAAGGAAAGAACGATTAAAAAAGTACTAGAATGAATTAATATGGAGAAGAGCGTAAGAGATTTTTACTTTTAGCCATAATTCTAAACTAAGCACTTAAGGCTGTCCTCCAAGCATATAGTTCCCCAGATTTTATGATATACTTACACCAAAACAAACAAACAAACAAACAAAATAATAATAATAATAAAAAAAAACATTTTATGTACTGGGCTTTGAAAGCGCTCTATGAAAGTATGACTGCAAGACCCCTATGAAATGAGAATATTACGGTTTTTGGCTTAGAGCTGAACGACATACATCGTTGGAAAGGTCTCATCCTGGAGAGTAACATATGTGAAGATGAGGTTTCAACATGACCCCTGTTTTGAAATAATGACCTTTGAACCTTGAACCAAGGGCATGTTTGAAGGCTTATACCTCAGCAACAAAAGGGGCTACAGACATGGGAATAACTGTTTTAGAGAGGTCTTGGAACAAAGTATCATGTGAGGGTAGTCAGCTCATCAATACAACAGGGGGAGCTGCTATATATGGTTAAAATACATTTTAACAAATGTATCAATTATTTTTTAAATATCTGATAACATAAATGTGTTAACCATCCAATTAAACTCCCCT
Source organism: Labrus mixtus (assembly GCF_963584025.1). Lineage (NCBI taxonomy): Eukaryota > Metazoa > Chordata > Actinopteri > Labriformes > Labridae > Labrus > Labrus mixtus. Next base: position 4,656,462 of record NC_083633.1, on the reverse strand, counting down.
GTGGACCCTCAATTAAATATATATTACTTCTTAGGTAAGGGAAACACTGAGATTTGTCTAAAAGAGTAGTCTTTTCCGTTTCCAAAAAAAGGTTGTAACTAAGATTATAAAAGGCTTACAAAAGATATATTCACTGAATATGTCACGGATCTCGTGTGGCCGAAGTATTTATTGCATAGTACATATATGATCTATGTTAAAATAAAGTACATGTATCAGTTAATTTCTGACATTTTGACTGTTATTCTAGAAACGTAAATTTTGGTAGTTATGTCTGGCGTTGTGCACAGAGGGAACATAATTAGGGTTGTAAAAAATGTATATCTACCCACTATATCAAATATTTACTAAAGCCGAATGGGTTTTGTAAAATAATCTAGACTATATATATTGTAAAAAAGTGATCAAATCAAACCTGTTTTAAAAGATAGTATTAATCTGTCAGGATTATTTTGTTAAATAAAATCATATAAATCACACATGAACTTTACAGTATTGTCTTTATGTATCAAGGATTGTTACATTTTATAGTTTATAATGTTGCTAATATGCAACTATATTATATATTATATTATATAACTATCGATCTATTCCAATCGTTTTATTAAATTTGGTTGTAATGAAAGACATCCATAAAAATGTAACAGAAATCATTATTTATTGCATAGGAGCTTAGTTTGATGTCTAGGGTCTGATGTAACCCGTTTTAAGAGCCACGAACCGAACGTCCACTTCCTTCCGGTTCGTTGTTGCTAGCGTCCAAAGCAACTACCATAGCAACAGTAGAAAACATAACAGTCCAACGTTTTTCTAGCGAGACCTGAAAGAATGTCATAGAAACGAACAAACTAAAGATCATAAACATAAACCGAACGAAGATTATGAAGATACAATGTACATTTGTCGCCAGAAAGGTTATCAAAACGACACTGAAGCCTCAAACTATCTTAAAATATTGCATTTTCCACCGAAAATAGAAGGGATGTCCGCCATGTTTTTCTTTTCGCCAGGGGAAAACTGGGCAGTCACGTGACCTGAGGCATGCCTATACAAAAGAATAGACAAAAGGAAACGTAGGCATGTCACAATTTTAGAGCCCTTATTGTGAAACTACTACGTTTTGCGCTCTTTTACCTGCTTTTTGTAAAGTGTGTCAAGATAACACTTGTTATGAGTTGAGGTTATACAAATTAAATTGATTGATTGATTGATTGATTGATTGATTGATTGATTAGGCTAAATGTACATGTTTCCTTTGTGCCTCCATTACTGTGTGCCTGCAGGTAAACTAACCCTACCTTAAGTCAACCTTTTGTCCTCAAGTGACGTCAGTACATTTCATAAGACCATGTAACCTTGGCACACCTGATTGTGAGAATTTGACCATCAGTATGAACATTGTAATTATGTTCCTGTCAAACCTCAAGCACCAAAAAGTTGTTTTGTTGTAAACTCCCTGTTTGGTAACATATAATTACCTTAATTTATGACCTTACTTGTCTGTGCTGCTGCAACGCCCGAATTTCCCCTCTGGGGATCAATAAAGTACTATCCTATCCTATTCTATCCTATTATCACATTCTCGATTGACTAGATTAGTTTGATGTTGGTAGTGAGACATGATGACACTATAAATATTCAGAGGTTTTTATGACTGAGTTAAGTGTCTTCAAGAAGAATTCACATTATAAACTTAACACAGAGTCTGTTTCCCCTTTTGGTTGTTTTAATCCAGTACCAGAGGAGGACTCACCATGTGGCTAAAAGGTTTTATAAGTAACCATGTCAACATGAAACTTGTGAAGACTTGTGTCATCCTTCTCCTTTTGACTGTGTTGTTCTTTACACTAAGAAACATGGACCTGCTGCAGGTGAGAACTGGGATTATTGGTAACACTTTAAAGGTGGTCATTGAGTGTCTTTCAATGTACTAAAGCGGGGAATGGGCCCCCCTGAGGGCTCCTGAGACACTGAAAGGGGGGTTGCGAGATGCTTACCATAAACAAGTAAAAGTTTTATGATTTGCAAAATGCATATTTCACCCATTATTGTGAAAAAACATAAGGGGAAAGCATGCTGTAAGATCAAGAAATGTAAACGACTACTGTCCTTTGGTCAAGTTAAGAATAATTCCAAAGTGACTTCCGGCAGATTAAAGTTTTAAAAATAAACAGTTATTAATAATACAAATGTATTTGGACAAATATTACATCTTTTTTTTTGTTTATTTTATTTTAGTAAATTTATTCAATGCATCTTTGTCACCATCCTTCTTTTTCAACTCCTTGCCAGCTGAATTATAAAGAAAACTCTGCCATCATCAACAAGAAAGTGACCTCTACTCAGCCCACTGCTCCCCACACTGCTCCTCACACTGCTCCTCCCACTGCTCCCCACACTGCTCCTCCCACTGCTCCTCCCACTGCTCCTCCCACTGCTCTTCCAGTGCCTAACAACTTCTGCACCTTCAAGCCACTGTCTTCTGCAGAAGCTGAGGAGGAACGTCTCATATTGGAGTCCATTGCTTGGCCTGAAACTCCTCCTCTGCCAGCTCCTTTTTCATTGAGTCAGACAAGTAATGCCGCCCACAGCACCTTCACCATTCTCCCAGGGGGGGTTGGAGACGAGCGGCATGTAGGAGACCAGCTGGAAGTTATGATAAAAATGTATGACTTCCAAGGTAACCCCAAGAAGTCTGGAGGAGATGCAATTGTTACCCGATTGCACAACAGGGCACTTGAAGCAGGTGTGGCTGGACGAGTGGTGGATCTCCTTAATGGCTCCTACTCTGCTGTATTCTCTTTACTCTGGGAAGGAAGTGCACAGGTTGAGGTAAAGTTCAAGCCTATATCTTTAAATTGTTAATGTACAATAAGTGATGACTAAATAATTACCTAATGCAATGTCCTGTAGGTCATTTAATTCATGAAATCTAAACCATTCCCCCTGACTTACTTTTGCAAACAAACAACAACATAAAAAGTAAAAAAAAAGAAAAGACATTGTGGAAGTTTTCAAAACTGGGGGTTCCAATAGCCTAGTGGGTATGATGTACACCCAATTTACACAGGGTATAGTCCCCTTTGCTGCGGCATGGGGTTCAAATCTGACCTTTGCCCTTTGCTTAATGTCATCCCCAACTCTCTTCTCCTAACATTTCCTGTTGTTGTCAGCTGTCCTATCCAATTAAGATGAGACAGGTCCAAAAATATACATGTTGAAGAAAACAAGTTCTACTGGCCAGCTAGTGGGGAGTTGACCATTTGCATCAATGTCTCTTAAGCTTTTAATTTAAAATAAATGAACAACTTCAGTCAGCTGACACCAAAAATACAACTTTGTTTTCTAATTATTCAATTAATAATTAGTAGGCATGACTTGTATGATATGACTTTAAACTCTTGTTCTTTGTTTTATCAGGTGACGCTTGTCCACTCAAGCGAGGCTATCACAGTCCTCCGTAGGCTAAGCAGAGAACAGCCTGATAGGACTATCTTAAAGAGCCTCTTCCGCTCAGGTTCAATCTCTGAAACTACCATCTGTAATATTTGTCTACGTCAAACCAACCAGCCACAGTGCAACTACACTGACCTCCGTACTGGTGACCCGTGGTTCTGCTATAAGCCAAAGAAACTGAGCTGTGATACCAGGATGAACCACATGAATGGAGGATTGGGTATAAAACTCAAGGCTAATGAGGCAAAACTTTTCAAAAGGTGAGGGAGCACAGCAATAGAAACGATGCATCTACTTTTACATGTAATGACTATAAACAAAGTGTAAAGTATGTATCTCCTGGGGGGAAATGTTGTGTTTGTAACTACAGGAGGCAAAGATAAAATCTTAAGATGTTTATAGTGTAAGATGATACCTATCAAAACACTTAGTCTGAACAATTAAAGTCTCTCTCATCAACAAAACTATAAAGTGTATCTTTAGAGTCCAAATATGGAGGCAGAGTAATTTATGGTGACTAAAGTGCTACCTTTTGGTAAATCACATTTGACATTTACATATTGTAGTGTGTTAAGAGATTCTTAATCATGGGAGCTTTTCCCCCCCAGCAATGTCAACATGCAAGTCTTCATTCAGGCTTCAGGACCGGCCAATGTTACTGTGCTGCCTCAAAGGAAAGGTAAAGCACAACTTTTCTATTTTCAACTTTTAAAAAAATCTCCATGTGACCATGAAAATAAAAATGGTTTGGTAAAAATGTATACAACCTAACTCTCTGTATTCAAGAAGATATACATATAAGACAAAAAAATATAAAAAATAAACCAGCTTCTATCTACAAAACTGAGGAAGAGCTGCAAGTGCTTATCTCATTAACTCAGTACCAGTGTACTAATAAAAAACTCAAACCACTTAACATCTGTAAATATTTTACTTTAAATAATTAACATTGTCAAATAAAAAGCATTTGGTAACATTTTCCTTAACCACAATAAACATGTGCATTCGAGACATACACTCACTATATTGTAGTAAAGCATAAACTTAATCTTTTGAAAAACATCAAAGAACTCTGTAGAAGCCATTTTAATCATGATCCATTTAATTTAAGAATTTTGATTTCAGTTCATGTTAGTAAAACACAACATTTAGATCATAAGAAATAAGAATATCATTTACAGTAAATATTTCAGAATTAAGTAACAGATTGTCTCCTACTAAGTGATAAAAACTGTTTATGAAAGTTGCCACTACAAATGCTTTTGTGACATGTGTATAATGTCCTCATTAGTGTAAAGTAAAATGAGTAAGGTAAAGCAGAGACCTTGTTTTGGCCTTTTTAGGGGATCTGTGGACAAATGATACAACAATGAGTTTAATAACCAAATGCTTATTTTGATCAACAATTCTCAGAGCAACCCATGGATAGTCAAGGCAGTGGGAAGTCTGGACTCTCTGGGTATTACTACCAGGGTGTGTGGCGATCACTAGGTGGCACCAAAGTCCACCAATTCAACAACTCCTCTGCCATCAGTCAGTGTCTGAAAGGAAAGGAGGTCCACCTGTATGGAGACTCCACCGTCAGGCAGTGGTTTGAGTACCTTGATGCTTCACTTCCAGGTAGTTGATTCAAAGTGATTCCAGGCAACAGTTTAATTGTATTTATATCACAGCTTAATCTGCTCCTTTTTTCATACTTTCAGATGCTAAGGAGATAAACCGGAATAATCCGAAGAAATCAGGACCTTTCATGATATGGGATAATGCAAAAAACATCTTGGTGAAGTTCCACTTACACGGTCCTCCTCTTAGTATTTCCGTCCTTATCCCAACCAGTGAGCTGCGTTACATTGCCAATGAAATAGATGATGTAGTTGGTGGCACCAACACAGTTGTAATTTTTGGTATCTGGGCCCACCTCACTCCTTTCCCAATGCAATTCTACATCAGAAGGCTTTACGGCATCCGCAGGGCGGTGATTCGTCTGTTAAACAGGGCTCCAGACACGCTGGTGGTCATCAGGACTCCAAACCTCAGAGGTACAAACCCCTATATATTTGCCTTTAATGACTGGTATGCTATTCAACAGGACAAGGTGGTCAGAGCTGTGTTCAAAGGACTTAATGTTCAGCTGGTGGATGCCTGGGAGATGGTTCTGGCCCACCACCTACCTCACTACGTTCACCCACCTCCTCCCATCATTAAGAATATGATTAACATTATATTGTCCCACATGTGCCCCCAATAGTGCATTTAATAATAATAATAACTTTATTTATATAGCACTTATCTAAACAAGGTTACAAAGTGCTTTACAGAATGCATTCAATCAAACATAATAAAACATACATGAAAAGTGCTTCACAAAAGAATCAGGATAAAACATTGGTGAGTTATAAAAATGTATTCAATTAATTAAAGCAGGACATTAATTACTAATCAATCGTTAAAAAGGCCTTCTTATAAAAATGTGTTTGGAGCAAGGATTTCAAAATAGGAACAGTTTGCCAGCCTAATTTCTACGGGTAGGGTAACCCTTGGTAACCAGCCTAGATCTAGGAACGACTAATAAAGGTGCTCTTGATGATCTAAGATTTGGCTCGGAGCATAAGGGGTTAAAAGTTCTTTAATGTAAGGGGGGGGGGGGGGTTAAATCAACCCTGTAAGTAACGGGCAGCAAATGGAGGGAGGAAAGGATTGGGGTAATGTTTGACCTACAGTTTGCATTTGTTAAAGGGGTCATATTATGCTTTTTCTGGTTTTATCTGCTCTTTAGTGTGTTTTCCATGTGTCCTGTGCATGTTTAGGCACATCTATGTGCAAAAATTCAAAGTCCGCGGAAACGCGGCTTCTCCTACGTCCTCCTGTTAGCTTCAGCATCAGCTGCATGTAACGCTCGGTTCTAGCCCCCCTCGAAAAAAAATTGCCCGTGTGACATCTTGTCAGTGTGATATCACTGATCTAAGCCCATTGGCTCGTTGTGGCAAGCCCAGCAGCTCATGTTGCACGCCCATTAACTTCTGTAGCACGCCCACAATATGCCGCAGCCTGCGGTAGCACAGTAGTGCTAAGGTGCTAATGTTTTTGCTCCCTTCGGAGCCAAAGTGGCTGCATTCCCAATATGGTAAAAGAGGCGGGACATTTCCGAGAACCGTGCAGAGCGACTGACCAATTACAGCAGAGCCGACAGGCCGACCAATCAGATCAGACTTGGCACACATGGGGACTCTGAACGTGGGCACTTCAGAGCCTTAGAGAGAGAATCAGAAGAGAGCCGGTGCATGGAGCGGCAGTACATGAAAACAGACACTTTTTAACTTTAGCTATTGTGAACATACTTTAGTAGGTACATAGATTAAATATATGTAGGTACATATATTAAAATATATATTAAATAATATGCCCAAAAAGGGCATAATATGACCTCTTTAAAATCTGAGCAGCAGTATTCTGCACTTGCTGGAGGCTGGCCATTGAGGACTGACTAAAGTGAAAAGTGAGTTGCAGTCGCCCAAACGTGAAAAGACAAAGGCATGAATAAGCTTCTCAAGATCAGGGAAAGACAGAGTTGATTTAATTTACTAATGTTTCTTAGCTGGTAGTAGCAGGATTTAATGAGATTATTGATGTGCGGAATGAAGTTAAGGTGTGAATCAAATGTAATACCTACATTTCTACCTGTAGATTTTATATTGGGTGTTAGACCGGACCAAAGAGCGGCTTGAATTTGCTTGCTGTATGATCGGGGCCAAAGAAAATGACCTCTTGTCTTCCCTGTATTTAGCTGCAGACAATGACAGCTCATCCATTTCTCAATGGGGGCCATGCACTCCACTAAATTGTTTAAGCAGCTGATATTGTCTGACTTGAAGGACATGTATATTTGCGCATTATCAGCATAACAGTGATAGGAGACCCCCTCAAAGTGATTCATAATATTTCCTAGTAGGAGCATATGAAGGGAAAACAAGACTGGACCAAGAATTGAGCCCTGTGGCAGACCGTACGTCATGGGGGCCGAGGAAGAAACAAAATTACCAATTGAGACAGAAAATCCTCTATTTGACAGGTATGACCCAAACCATTTGAGTGCGGTTCCGGTGATGCCCACACACTGATTAAGTCTATTGGCTAGAATTTTATGATCAATAGTATCAAATGCTTAGGTCCAACAGCAATATAACCAAACATTCCCCATTATAAGCGCTCATCAGCAAATCATTTGTAGCCCTGATAAGAGCAGTTTCGGTACTGTGTCGTTGGAAGAACCCTGATTGAAACTTGTCGCAGATGTCATTATTGTTTAAAACAGATGTGAGCTGGCTAAAAAAAAAACACCTTTTCAACCTTTTCAAGAACCTTAGATATGCACGAGAGTTTGGAAATGGGTCTATAATTCTCTGAAAGTGATAGATCAAGGTTAGGCTTTTTGAGTAAGGGCTGGATGCTTGCTTGTTTAAAATGATTGGGAAAAGTTAATGATGTAAAGTAAGCTGGAGCCAACTGTACCAATAACCTCTTTCAGGAGTGAGGTGGGTAAGACATCAATAGGGCTTGAGGTGGTACGCATGTGAGACACAGTGTCGATAAGCTCAATAAGAGAAATTAATTGAAAATGGCTGAGCAGTTCAGAGCGGACAGGATAATCATAAATATGTGCAGTTGTTGTTGGTACAATATTAGACCTAACATTCATGATTTTTTTCAGGAAAAAAAATAAGAACTAGTGTTTGAGGAAGCTGACAGAGCTGGGGGGCAGGGTTAATAAAACCCTTTTCACACATACGGAAATCTCCTGAAAAAATCTGGGGATTAGGCTCCCCGGAGGGGCTTTAGGCTATGTGTGAACACACACAGCCAAATTTTTCGTGCAGACTTTACACGGAGTTACTCCGACCAGACCCCTAGTATTTTTTTCGCAGATAGTCCGAGTAAGAACGCTGCAGCAAATTCTCCGGGGCAAATGGGAAGAGAATGACGTTTATACAGTGACTGCTGCACGGTGCATAAAGTGTCTGCACGTGACCACTACGATCTTGGTGCACGTAATTAAAAGGTTGCATTAAGTTTTCTGTTCATCAGTATATTGTTCTCTGCTCTTTTGTGGATGTTGTCATTCCATTGGATTACACATAGCATCGATTTAAAGTAAAATATTCTCATTATAGCATCGTGTAGCGGACTCTGTTGCTTCGGCCGCTACTTCTAAAGCTATTAACTAAGTCAACTAAGTCACTGTGTTGAGATAGTAAAGATGGAATTTGTTTTAGTTGGCCAAGGGAAAAAGATTAAAGATATGTGAACAAATAGTACTGATGGGGTATTTTGGGGCAGTATTAAACACAGTGCTGAAGTAGACACTCAAATGATCTGAGATAAAAACGTTTTCCAAGGCCAAACCTAGAGTGAAATCTAAATCTAATGTGTGGCCCCTGTTGTGAGTTGGCCCAGATACATGCTGTACTAGGTTAAAAGACTCAGTGATTTTTAAAAACTCAGTTGAAAGACCATTAGAGGGATCATCAATATGGATATTAAAGTCACCAGCAATAATAAGTTTGTCAAAGCCAGCAAATTCATTTAAAAAACTATCATTGGACCCGGAGTCCCTATGGCAATATTCAACGTCCTCGACAAACTGATAACCAAGTTTATATGGCAGAACAAGAAACCAAGAGTAAGACTTAAGACACTATTACTACCAAAGCAAAAGGGGGGGCTTAATTTACCTAACCTCAAATACTACCACTGGGTGGCACAACTGAGGACCTAGTAGCATGGATAACTAACGATATTGATACCGGCTGGGTCAGTATAGAACAAAATTCATGTCCAGACATCCCTTTAGGGGGGCTTCCATTTCTAAGCCAAGTGATCTGGAAGAAGTTAAAAATAGAGAATAAATGGATAAAATTCACAATGAAGACTTGGCTGGATATAAAAAAAAACAATTTCATCTTTTTAATTCCAGGACATTTAAGCAGCTATTCCAGGATTTTTACCTATTAAAACTGTTAAGCTTCAGAAAATGGTCGGACAAAGGTTTAACTACCGTTAATCAGCTCTTTCAAGGGGAAGTATTGAAATCTTACGAACACCTCCAGAGAGAATTTGGTTTATTAGGGATGGATGTTTTAAGATTTCTCCAGTTACGACACTATCTACAGACGCATTAAGACTGGGAGCCGTGTGTAAGTTACCATCGAGTTTAGAAAGAATCTTTATGTTGACTATGGAGGGAGTGTTGAAAAAGAATCTTATTTCCCATCTCTACAGATGGTTTCAGGGTAAGGACACAGGAGACACTTTACAAACGAAACAGAAATGGGCATTAGAAATGAATACTATTATTACTGATGAAATGTGGGAAAAGACATGTCTTTCTGGGCATAAACTAACAAGCAGTCCTACCTGGAGGGAGTCTGAATGAGAATATTTAAAACCCCTTCTTTGATGGCGAGATACAGCAACACATCAGAGCTTTGCTGGAGAGAGTGCAGGAAGATAGGAGACCATACTTATAATATCTGGGATTGTCCCAAATTGAATAAATACTGAAGAGATATTCAGGCAGAGACCAAGAAAATTCTGGGGCTTGACTTGCCATTAGAACCAGCATTTTTTTATACTGGGGAACACTCAAGAAGAAATAAACACAAAAAACAGACATATTTACTCTGAGTGTTGCTGTTGATCGCAAAAAAAAATATTACAGTGTTGTGGAGAAATGTAAAGCCACCTACTGTACAACAATGGAGGGAAAGGTTAAAAAGTGTTTATGAGATGGAGAGCATAACAGCCTGACTTCAACTAAAGACAGATGTTTTCAAAAATAAATGGGAACCGGTACTACTTCATTTGCCAAGATAAATTAAGATCACAACTGCATAACTCCATTAGATGGGCACTGGGAATGTACTTTCTACTTGCAATAGGTGTTGGACGGAGGAAGTCAAGAATATGAGGATACATATGCTTAAACATATTGGGTATTAAGTATTGGCTGAATTGAAGTTTTGAGAGATACCTGTGCATGTGGTACATTTATGGACTGACCAGATAAAAGATTATCAGTGTCTTGTGTTTTGTTTTTCCACCTGCTGTACGACCCATATTTTGTTTGTTTTTGTACATGTATGCATTTTGATATGATTGAAATGAACAAAGCAACTTTGAAACAAAGCTCAAGTTAAAAAAACAAAACAAAAAAAACACTACCATTGTGTCCAGGCGGGCGGTAGATCATTAGACAGAGGATGGGTGAAGTGTAGCAGTTTTTAAACATTGAGGCCTCAAAGCTAGAGAATGTATCTGTTGAAATAGGGCAACAATTAAAACAATTTTAAAAGACAACAGCTAGACCACCACCTCGACCACTTGCTCTGGGTGAGCTGAAGTAGTTGTAATTAGTAGGACATAGCTCAAGCATCTGGCTGTGGTCGCCAGGTAACAGCCAGGTCTCAGTTAAAAATAAAAAGTCTAGATTCTTGGAGGAAATAAGATCGTTCAGAATTAAATATTTTTTGGAGAGAGACCTTACATTCAAGAGAACCAATTCCACAGGGATACTTTGGTGGCTAGAGGGGGCGGTCTCTATAGGGACTAAGGTACAGATCCTAGGGGCTGTAGGCATATTGATGTTATTTTTGAAGGCCTATTGTTTATTACAACCTGTGTATCAAATGTCGTTGTATTTTGATGTAAGGGAGTATAGGGCTAACAGCTGGTAGTTGACAGAGAATACCACATGAGGGAGGTGGTGAGCATTTTTCAGGATGGGGTTGTGACTGTAAAAAACATGTTGTGTGTCAAAGTATGTACACCCAAACTGCTAGGATGTATTCCATTTCCATCTCTCCCATAAAAGGAGGGGCGATTCCAAAAGAGGTTTAAAATTATCAATGAAAGCAGGACTATTATGGACTGCCCAGGTAGACTGCAGCCATGTGTGGAGACTGAAGATGCGGCAAAAACGACCGGCACCTCGGCCTAGTGGAGGAATGGGGCCGGAGACAAAAACACACCTGCCACATGAATCCAGCGAGCGAAGGAGTCTGTTAAAGTCATATTTTAATATTTCTGAAGATCGCTTTGAAACATCATTGCAGCCGATATGTAAGATGATGTTCGTAACGCGTGGGTGTTTTGCCAAGAGACTGGGGATCCTATCCAGTATGTCCAACACCATTGCGCCTTGAAAACAGTATGTCACCGCTGATCTTCTCCTGACATGGCCCACTATGGAATCACCAATAACCAAGGTGTTCGGCTCCATCGCTAGCGATGCAGGATCCGCTCGCTGCAAGGAAGCAGGTGAGGGAGGATGATTTGCTGCAGATCGCCGTGAAGCCAGAGTGTAGTTCAGCTTCGAACGGTGGGTAGTGGGACGGGAAAAGGCCCCCTGCAGGGTTCGGTGGAGAAGCCCAGGTAGGTGGAAATCCAGCAGGGTTGCATAGTACCATGTAGACTGAACATTTCATATGGATTTTCCAACTGGATTTCCGTGTTTGAGGGGGTGTGATAAAAGATGCATATTGAATAGAGAAGTCAGGACAAGAAATGACACTGTTGATGGAATGTGTGAGCTTTGTGGGCCTCTATTTTCCATAGTATTTCCTGGTGGCTATGGCTGACTCTGAATACTGGAAATGGGGGATCGTCAAATGGACTGATCATGAATCCTTCTTTGACCTCTTTTTCCAATAGGGAGTCGACAATTTCAGTTTGATGAGGTCATCGCTGATATCAATGGGGCAGACCAACTGAAGGGGTTTTAATTCTGAGAAATGTTTTCTTTCTAATCATTTCTTTTATATTTAAGTTACTGGTACAATATCACTTAATTATTGAAAGTTAATTTGGTTTAGTAAATGATCTGAGGTTACTTTAGGGGTTTATTTTGATTTATTTTCTTCAAGAGAAAAGTGTAAACCCACTATTTGAGTTGTGCTGCACCCAGCATCAGTGGCTACAAGCCTACAACCAATCATCATTATTTTGTGCGCTCTGAATCAACAAATAAACATCAAGTTCCTGGTTGAGAGCACACCAAAACAACAAAAGCCTAAACATGCAATTCTAAAAAACAAATGTAACGGGAAATGTATGTGCCTCCTGGAAATGTACTAGACTGTTAGTGATGCACACGAAGATTATAATTACAGATCCTCCCTGGATCCACACCGAGAACTGTCCTTATCAGGTTTCTTTTTTATCTTAGCATTGCCACAGTGGGTGCGTCATAACTTTGTAACTGAATGTCTATATAGTGTGGAGTTGGACTGCCCTTCTCTGGGCTTTGCTGCAGACTTATCTTTCAATCTGTACATTTGTAAAAGGAATAATAAAATGCCAACAAATACAACTGAATGACTCAAAGATCTTTTATTAAACAATCTCTCATTACAGAAATTTCCAGCACACATATCAATTCATAGTCTCCAGTTCAGGGGACACTTAAGGGCCCAAAAAATAAATTATGATCCAAACGCAAAATCAGAAACATTCCAGTAGATGTGAAGTCATTTAATTGAGATAAAAGGAAGGCTAGATATAAGTCTATAGTTAGCTAATGTTATTGAATCAAGAGTAGGCTTTTTAAGAAGAGGTTTAATTACAGCTGTTTCAAATGACTGTGGTACAGTCATCTCCCCAGTATAACTTTAAACCCTCATACAAGAACACGCATACCTTCACCTGAACAATGAACGAGCACCACCCTAAACAGTCTCACCTTTCAATACATTCAAACGAACCATGTTGAGAGACCACATTCCTGTAGTTCAGGATGTTCTTAACATGTCATTCTCAACCTTTCACCATATAGTAGTAGTAAGTAGTAATGATCAGTCTGAAATAAAGGCTACTGTTTGTTTTGTGCTGATGTGATTAATATATTGTAACTAAAATTCAACAATGACATATGATCTGATTTAATAGTGCTCTGGCCAGAGTTTTCAGATTGTGAAATATAAAGCACATGTTGTAGGTATGCAAGTTATGTAACAAGATCATTCTCTGATGTTGATGATCACAGAAGGATTCAAAAAGGTTTTTTCAAAGAGTTATATACAGTTCATATTACAAAAAATGGATTCTGGATCTTTTACTTGGTTTGACTGTCATGCACAGGGGTGGGCAACTGGTGGCCCCATCAACCCTCAATGAGGCCCTCAGGTCAATTTTTACATATCAAGTAATTGGAAACATGAAGAAAAAATCACAAAATCTGCTATGAAATCATGAAAACCAGAAATAGTGCCCATCCCTGTCATGCGTGTATTAAGTTTCAGATAAAAGATATAAACATTTAGTAAAACATTTTTATTTATTTTCCATATGGGTGCCTCCGCCACCTTGACATATTTCAGTGCTCAATGGAGATGCGTTGTTTATGCAAAGTTTATGCTTCAGGCCCATACTTGAGTTACTGTCAAACTGGTTTTCATCTGTTCAGTTGTTGTTCAGCTGGTGTTTTTAATATATGGATGGATACGTAACCAAAGGTTAAATGTAAGGAGGCAACATTCTTATGAAGGGCATCATTCATCTTGATAATAGAACTTCTAACCTTGATGACTTTATGAAGCTTCTTTATCACTTTTTTGACGCTTCTTGTTATGACAGGTTGTCTTGTTTTCTGAGTAAAAGGTTTACTTTTTTTAAATTTGGATTTCCGTCACATCATCGCTGACATCACTGGGGCAGACCAACTGAAGGGGTTTTAATTCTGAGAATTTTTTTATTTCTAATAATTTCTTTTATATTTAAGTTACTGGTGCAATATCACTTAATTATTGAAAGTTAATTTGATTTAGTAAATGATCTGAGGTTACTTTAGGGGTTTATTTTGATTTCTTTGCTTCAAGAGAAAAGTGTAAACCCACTATTTGAGTTGTGCTGCACCCAGCATCAGTGGCTACAAGCTTCTTTATCAGTTTTTGACGCTTCTTGTTATGACAAGTTGTCTTGTTTTCTGAGTAAAAGGTTTACTTTTTTTTAATTTGGATTTCCGTCACATCACAGAGATTTCACCACTGTGTTCACTCCAAATTAATGTCTTCTGAGGTAAGCCGTAATATTCTTTATTTTGTTTGGGTGTACCTTATGTTTAATTTTATAGACGCTGGGAAAACAACATGTTTCCATTAGTATCTACTTTGAAGGTATTTTTTTTAACGTTTTCTGTACCTCTTTTCTGCTGCATGCTTTAACCTTCTTGCGTCTGATTTTTGTTTTTAATTGAACCCCTGTATCACATTTACTTGTTTTGTTACTGGATACTTTAGGGATAGGAAATACTCTTCACTGTTGGAGTTCAAACTCTGATATAAAACCCCATGTCATATATCATACTTTATCAATCTATGATCCCATCAGTTTAAAAGAATATGTTCAGTTTGATAAATCTAGTTAAAAATAGTCCTCCATTTAGAGGTAGTACAGTGCCATCAAAATATATTTAAATGCCCAAAAATAAGTGTCGTCATTCGGGAAGCATGAGCTATTTGAACAGTTTCAATTAAATTACTGTAGACATGGTATCATATATGCTGAAGCTGTGAGACACAGAGTTGATGAGCTTAATTTAATGTTGTCTAAAATTATACATCATGATTTTTAGAATCATTGATTTTTTTATCTACAAAGTAACAAGTGAAACTGAAGAAAAAACATTGAGGAATAAATGGAATAGAATTATAATCTGAAATGTAAATGTACTAAAGTATAAAGTAACAAAATAGTACCAATTAAAATGTCTACTTAAAAACAATCTTTAGTTAGGTATTAAGGTCTTTTACCTGCTTTTTGTAAAGTGTGTCAAGATAACACTTGTTATGAGTTGAGGTTATACAAATTAAATTGATTGATTGATTGATTGATTGATTGATTGATTGATTGATTGATTGATTGATTGATTGATTAGGCTAAATGTACATGTTTCCTTTGTGCCTCCATTACTGTGTGCCTGCAGGTAAACTAACCCTACCTTAAGTCAACCTTTTGTCCTCAAGTGACGTCAGTACATTTCATAAGACCATGTAACCTTGGCACAACTGATTGTGAGAATTTGACCATCAGTATGAACATTGTAATTATGTTCCTGTCAAACCTCAAGCACCAAAAAGTTGTTTTGTTGTACACTCCCTGTTTGGTAACATATAATTACCTTAATTTATGACCTTACTTGTCTGTGCTGCTGCAACCCCCGAATTTCCCCTCTGGGGATCAATAAAGTACTATCCTATCCTATTCTATCCTATTATCACATTCTCGATTGACTAGATTAGTTTGATGTTGGTAGTGAGACATGATGACACTATAAATATTCAGAGGTTTTTATGACTGTGTTAAGTGACTTCCAGAAGAATTCACATTATAAACTTAACACTGAGTCTGTTTCCCCTTTTTGTTGTTTTAATCCAGTACCAGAGGAGGACTCACCATGTGGCTAAAAGGTTTTATAAGTAACCATGTCAACATGAAACTTCTGAAGACCTGTGTCATCCTTCTCCTTCTGACTGTGTTGTTCTTTACACTAAGAAACATGGACCTGCTGCAGGTGAGAACTGGGATAAGTGGCAACAATGTTTTTTTGTGAATCAGATTAAAGGGTACTATTTTCAACAGTGTCTTTTAATGTACTAAAAGGCCTCATTCACCAAGATCTGTGCGACAATTTACACATAAATAAAGTAGAAATCAAGTATGTCCTCTGTAATTGTCTCTCTGAGTCATGACTGTCTATTAGTGAGAAGCAAAGTCCTGCTGGCTGTGTTGTTGTTGTTGTTGGAGCCGTGTTTACATCGTGTTTACAATGGATAAGATGGCCTTGAGTATAAAGCTGTTTTAGTCAGGACTGAACAACACACTGTTTATTTAAATGTCAGATAAGTGTCTTTAGGTCACGACCTTTCTGTGTCAATTTATATGCAATATGAAGATAAGAGTTAACCAGTGTGCTAGTAGTCATATATAAGCTCAAGTCCATTTACAATTTCTGTTTAATTACTACAGCAGCACAAAATTGTTAAATGGACTTATATAGCGCTTTTCTAGTCTTCTGACTACTCAAAGCGCTTTCACACTGCATGTCACACCTAGCCACACCCTGACGGCAAAGGTTGCTATGTAGTGACATTATCAGAAGTAACTAATCCCATTCATACGGCGCTGATGAAGGGGTTAAGTGTCTTGACCAAAGACACATCAGACATGTTGCTGCAGGAGCTAGGGACAAACAATCAACCTTGCGCTTGAGAGATGACGACTCTACCAACTGAGCCACAGCCGCATCTAAAATAGAACTTACCCCCGGAACCCCCTAGGCCAGGGGTGGGCAAACTTTTTGACTCGCGGGCCACAATGGGTTCTAAAATTTGACAGAGGGGCCGGGCCAGGAACAGATGGATGGAGTGTTTGTGTGAACTAATATAAATGACATGTAAAAGCCATGACATGAACGGATTTGGCCTTTAACAGGTAGCAAAGCATGAATATGCAAGGCTCATTGTACAAATTGATTTCCAAATGCATTCATTTAATTAATTTAAATTTTAATAAACACAGTAGAGAAACTCACGTTCAGTTTCAGTGGGAACAGTGTTGCTGATCTCCCTTTTTTGCCAGTGCATTAAAGTCTGGAGTTAGTTTTGTAGTGGTAATTCTCAGGATAGATCCGAGGTGTTGGTCAGTTAACTTGGATCTGTGAGGGGCTTTGTTGATGTTCATGACGCTGAATAAACTGATTTTTTCAAACTGGCCTTGGCTCTCCAGACACAAGAGACCTGCTGTCTCTACCACGCATTCTTTTAAAAACTTGCCTTCGGAGAAAGGCTTGCTAGCCTTTGCTAATTTGAATGCCAGCAAAAAACTTGCCTTGGTAGTTGACTCTTGAATTGCAGTTTTTTGGTGAAAAAAATGTTGCTGAGTCTGTAAATTATCCTTCAACCTCTGAGCCGCAGCCGCCCGTTCTTGCGGGGACTGCTTGCTAGCGTAGTTAGCATGCTTCGTAGCAAAGTGACGGCTGATATTGTACTCTTTGAAAACTGTGACAGTTTCTTGGCATATCAGGCATACAGCCTTTGATCGGACTTCAGTGAAAAAATATTTAGTTGTCCACTCCGTATTAAACACTCGGCATTCACTGTCCACTTTTCTTTTCTTTGATCCGCTCATTTTTACAGAAGGGCTCATACGGGTTCACAGGGCAAAGTGAAAAAGTTAAGAAGGGAGTAATACACCACACTCTGAAGTGCGCCATCTATTGGGGAAACGTGGGCATTACAGGGGAAAACGAACTAGGTTTAATTATGATAAAATTTAATTTAATAATAATATAATTTGGACAAGTTCGGCGGGCCGGATTAAAAAGCCCAACGGGCCGTATATGGCCGGCAGGCCGTAGTTTGCCCATGCCTGCCCTAGGCGGTTCTGTGTCCTCCTGCCATAGTCTCATAAAATCCTGTGAGAAACACTCTAGACTAATGCTTTGAATTGGAAATTACAATTAAAAAAAAAAATCAAAGACACGATTTAGCTACAAGGTTGTAGATAATAATGCACTTTTTCAGACTTATGTACTAAAGCTAGAATCATAGCCTATATCTCCAGTGAAAGGATATGAACAATAGGCTGGTCTGAGCAATGAAACTCCCGGGCTTCTTGCCTTCTTCCCCTAGTAAAAGACTATTGCCCTTAGGCATCGTTTTAGAGACATTTCAGTGACTTCCAGCAGCTTACAGTTCACAAATCAACAGTTATGATTAATCCTTATTCTTTTAGAAAAATCACTTATCTTTTATCTTATCTTATCTTGGGGCGGCAGTAGCTCAGTCTGTAGGGACTTGGGTTGGGAATCGGAGGTGAAAACTGAATGTCTATCATGAACCCTGGATGGGGAAATTCTGGTTTTACACTCTCACACATGCACAAACAGGACCTGTGGACATGCATCAGTGAAGAGATGTCAGAGTGGGGCTATAACACAGAGAGCGGCCCAGACTGAGCTACTGCTGCCCTCTTACTATGACATCAATTGTTGTTGAATTGTTCAAAGAGTTAGATTCTGGCTTCAGGTGAATGATACAACTTCCTTCATAGGCTGTTTATAAAAAGTGTAAATGGCCACATTGAAGTCACTTATTATTGTTTTGGGCGTCCTGTGCTGAAGCTTCAGTCTCTCTGACCATCACCAGCTGATTCTCTTAAAGGGACTCTGGCTTTCTGTAATTAAATATTAAGACCCTGATGCCAGCCCATCACCCTACACAAACGTTAAGACCTCAGGGGATGGCTGGTGCAGTGCTTCTCATCTCCAGCTCCTCAGCTGGTCCCATTCTTACCCTGGATGTGTCTGTCTCAGGCTCACTAACAGCAGCCTCAGTGCAACAACTGGCTGAGAGCTGAATGTTAAACAGTCTGCTGTGTGTGTCATCAAATCTGAAACCTTTTGTTTCCTAGCTTTACTCATCATATCCTGAAACACTGTGTCACTGACCGAGCTTGAAACAAGTTTGGAGTGATAGTGGGGCGGCAGTAGCTCAGTCTGTAAGGACTTGGGTTGGGAATCAGAGGGTCGCCGGCTCAAGTCTCAGCACGGACCGAGCCTGGAAATTGGCCTGGTAGCTGGAGAAGTACCACAGCAGTCCTCTTCCTGGGCACTGCCAAGGTGCCCTTGAGCAAGGCACCCAACCCAGCTCAGGAGCGCCCACTGTGGGCAGCCCACTCACTCTGACACCTCTCCATTAGTGCATGTCCATAGGATCTTGTTTGTGCATGTGTGTGTCTTTCAGCCTATGTTTGTGTAGCATGTTTACTAGACAGAGTGTAAAAAACAAATTTCCCCTCACAGGATCAATAGAGTCTAAATTATTCTTTCAGTTTATTTTATTTAAGTAAATTTGTTCAATGCATCTTTGTCACCATCTGTCTTTTTCAACCCCTTTCCAGCTATATTATGAAGAAAACTCTACCATCATCAACAAGAAAGTGACCTCTGATCCTTCCACTGCTCCTTCCACTGCTCCTCCCACTGCTCCTTCCACTGCTCCTCCCAGGCCTGATGATTTCTGCACCTTTAAGCCACTGTCTTTGGCAGATGCTGAGGAGGAACGCATGTTATTAGATTCCATTGCTTGGCCTGAATCTCCACGTCCGCCACCTTTTTTTTTATTAAACCAGACAAGTGATCCCGCCCACAGCACCTTCACCATTCTCCCAGGGAGGGGTGGAGTAGAGCGGCATGTAGGAGACCAGCTGGAAGTTATGATACAAATGTACGACTTCCAAGGTAACCCCAAGAAGTCTGGAGGAGATCTCTTACTTGCCCGGTTGCACAACAGGGCACTTGAAGCAGGTGTGGCTGGGCGAGTGGTGGATCACCTTAATGGCTCCTACTCTGCTGTATTCTCTTTACTCTGGGAAGGAAGTGCACAGGTTGAGGTAAAGTTCAAGGCTTAATTATTATTATTAGTATTGTAAAACAAGTGATGGTAAAGGAATCACCTAATGTTATTGTCCTGTAGGTCATTTAATTCATGGAATCTAAACCATTTCCCCTGACCCTCTTTTGCCAACAAGCAACAACATAAAAAGTTTAAAAAAAAAGACTAATGAGTCATTCCCCATTGATTCCCAAAATGCCCGACTTACAAACCAGCTTTGTACAAAATATAGTGTTTCCCACACATAGATGATACATGAGTGGGACGCCCAAGTACATTTCTGTCCCCCAAGTACATTTCCGACCTGTTTGTAATTTTCATTTTTTCAGATATAATACAGATTATACAGATGAATTATCTTGAAAACATTGATTTAACAATCAAGTGATACAGTAGTATCAGTACAGCTCAGTCTGTAGGGACTTGGGTTGGGAACCGGAGGGTTGCCGGTTCAGGTCACGGTGCTGACGAAATATGGAAGTTGGTCTGGTAGCTGGAGAGGTGCCAGATCACTTCCTGAGCACTGCCTAGGTGCCCTTGAGCAAGCCACTAAATCCCCTCCCCACCACATGTTGCATGATTAACAGAGTGTGAAAACAGAATTTCCCTTTCATCTTAATCTTAAATAAAAAATAGCAGGCAAAGGGTGTATGCTATAACTTGAAAACTCTCTTTTGTTTTATCAGGTGACGCTTGTCCACTCAAGTGAGGCTGTCACAGTTCTGCACAGGCTGAATAGAGAACATCCTGAAAGGGTTCTCTTTAAAAGCCTCTTCCGCTCAGGTTCAATCTCTGAAACTGCCTCCTGTAACGTTTGCCTACGTCAAACCAACCAGCCACAGTGCAACTACACTGATCTCCGTACAGGCGAACCTTGGTTCTGCTACAAGCCAAAGAAACTGAGCTGTGATGACAGGATTAACCACATGAGAGCTGGATTCAATGTAAGACTCAAGGACAAAGAGGAGAAGCTTTTCCAAAGGTGAGGGAGCACAGCAGTAGAAAAGCTGCATCTAGTTTTACATGTAATGACTTTAAGTATGTAGTATGTGTCACCTGGTGGAAAATGTTGTGTTTGTAACTACAGGTGGATGAAATCTCAAGATGTTTATAGTGTAAGATAATACCTATCAAAACACTTAATCTGAACAATTAAAGTTGACTCTCATCAACAAAACTATGAAGTGTATATTTTCATTCCAAATATGGAGTGATTTATTATGACTAAAGTGTTACCATTTGGTAAATGACTTCTGACATTTACATAATGTAGTGTGTTTAAGAGATTCTTAATCATGGGAGCTTTTTCCACCCAGCAAAATCAACCTGAAAGTCTTCATTCACTCTTCAGGGCCAGCCAATGTTACTGTGCTGCCTCCAAGGAAAGGTAAAGCACAACTTTTCTACTTCCACCTTTAAAAGATATCCATGTGACCTTGAAAATAAAAAATACTACACAATAAAAATAAAAGGTGACAATAGCTGTTTATCTCTGTGCCTTGTAGAAAGCATATCCCATATAAGGCAAAAATAAATAAATGAACCAGATTCCATCTACAAAACTGAGATAGAGCTGCAAGCGTTTACTTCATTCATGCTCAAAACAAGATTTATTTTATGCAAAATACGATAGGGGTTATCACAACCGGCTCACCTTTACAGGTACTCTCCCCTGCACCATCTGTGAGCCAGTGGAATCACTCTCTCCTTTTCCCTCCCTCAAGGCACCCCCTCCAAACTGGAAATGAGTTGAGTGGCTTATGCAGGTTTTCAAATTGGCACTCCCCTTCCTCGATGTTTCGTTGATTTAAGCCCATGACATCTCGGGGGGGGGGGGGGGGGGGGGGGGTTCGACGGTAGAACCAGCGTCCTGGTACTACCCTCGCAGTCCGCCACTCAACTCTGATGTTTTCCCTCCCCAGGTTTGCTCTGCCAGCGCTCATTCCGCTTTATCCAAATCCACCGGGATGTTGCCTCCGCCTGCTTGGTGATGTTGGCTATCAGCCGCTTCCTAGCCTGGCCTTCAATTCCAAGCAGTCCCAGAGCTCTCCAGAGCGACTGCCCTGCGAAGCCCCTGCAGCCGACCTCCACTGGCAGGTCCATGCCTTCCACCCATTACGCTGGCTGTCGAGGATGAGAGTCTGATATTTCTTGAGCTTGCGCTCATGTGCTTCCTCAATCCTCTCTTCCCAGGGTACTGTAAGTTCCATTAGGATCACTTGCTTGGTACCTTTAGACCAGAGGACAATATCGGGTCTGGGGTTGGTAAGGGTTATCTCCTCTGGAAATTTGAGCTACTGCTTAAGGTCAGCCCGCATCTCCCAGTCACTTGCCGTGCCCAGGACTCCTTTAGTCCTCAACTCTGCTGTTGTTGTTGCACTTTCCCCTGACCTGAGAAAGTGGATGAAACGAGGACCATCAGTAGGTTGTTTTGGCCTCTTTCTGGCCTGTTCCACACCAGCAGCCAGTTGTGTCAGGATCTGGTCGTGTCGCCACCTGAATTTGCCATCCGCCAGACTTGACCCACACGATGAGAGGACATGCTCCAGGCCTTCCACAGAGCGTTCGTTTCGGACAATCCCCATGTGTGGAGGTTTGATGGAGTCGGCAGGACATCATACACGGAACACAACAGAAACTTGATCCGGTGTTCTTCCATGCTCCAGATGTCCTTCCAAGTCAGTGCCCTTTCTCGCACACTCTCCCACCTCCTCCAGCTGCCCTGTTTGTTCATGGCTACCGCCTTGACATGTCTGCCTTCCTCCTCTGCCCTGCGTACCTCCCTTTGAACCATGCCACGGCGTTCCTTTGGATTAGTCTTTTTCCAGTTTGCCCTAGTGGAGCAACCCAGGCCTAGCCTGCCCTGGGCTACTGCCCCAATGATGTCAGCATGGTGAAGGCGATCCTCCGCCTCCCTCAGCGCTCTGCTGGCTGACCACTTGCGACCTGTTCTGACCTCAATGTCTGCCTGGCGAACTCTTGCATCTTTGCTGTCTCGCAGCATCATGGCCTGGCAGGTTTTTATTGCCTTGTACTCCTCCACTACTGATGTTACTGGCAGCTGCAGCTTGTTGCCTGTGCTGTACAGGCCAATGGAACAGAAGCTTCTTGGGACCCCCAGCCATCTCCTCAGATAAGTGTCAGGAGTGTGAAGAGATAGTTCTATTGTACTATTAAAAATGTTATCTATTTAACAACTGCAAAGTTTTGCTTTTAATAATTAATATTTTCTTATAAAAGGTATTCGGTAACTTTTCCTTAAAGAGCATATTGCAGGTTAAATCTTTTTGTAAATTAACACTTAATATTGTCTGATAAAGGTTGTAGAAAAAGTCAATGTTTGATTTGATATTTTATACAACACAAAAGGGCAAAAGATTAGAGGAGAAAGTGGCCGTTTTCTGTATTGCTGTTTAGAACGCTCTTTTTTTCAACATTGCGTCATATATGATGTCATCGTAAGTCTCAAGTGTAATAAGCAAGGTCAAGGAGAGACCTTGTTTTGGGTTTTTTTATGGGATCTGTTGACAATAAAACAATGACTTTAATAACATAAAGGTTATTTTGATCAATATTTCTCAGGGCAACCTGAGGTCAATCAAGGCAGTGGGAAGTCTGGACTCTCTGGGTATTACTTCCATGGTGTGTGGCGATCACTTGGTGGCACCAAAGTCCACCAATTCAACAACTCCTCTGCCATCAGTCAGTGTCTGAAAGGAAAGGTGGTCCACATGTATGGAGACTCCACCCTTAGGCAGTGGTTTGAGTACCTTGATGCTTCACTTCCAGGTAGTTAATACACATTAATTTCAGGTGACAGTTTAATATTACTTATATCACAGCTAAACTTGTTCCTTCTGTCATACTTTCAGATGCTAAGGAGATTAACCGGAATAGTCCCAAGAAAACTGGACCTTACATGATATGGGACAATGCAAAAAACATCTTGGTAACATACCGTGTCCATGGTCCTCCTCTTAGTTTTATCTACGTCCCAACCAGTGAGCTGCGTTACATTTCCAATGAAATTGATGGGTTGGTAGGTGGCACCAACACAGTTATAGTTTTTAGCATCTGGGCCCACTTCAGCCCTTTCCCAATTGAGCTCTACATCAGACGGCTTCAGAGCATCCGCAGGGCGGTGATTCGTCTGTTGAACAGGGCTCCAGACACACTGGTGGTCATCAGGACTGCAAACCTCAGAGGTTTAACACCTTCTGTATCGTTAAACTACAGTGACTGGTACACACTACAGGAGGACAAGGTGCTCAGAGCTGTGTTCAAAGGACTTAATGTTCGACTAGTGGACGCTTGGGAGATGACTCTGGCCCACCACCTGCCTCACAACATTCACCCAGGCCATCCTATTGTTAAGAATATGGTTAACATTCTCTTGTCCTACATATGCACCAAATAGGGCTAATAGATGTGCATTTGTTATGAGCAGGTTAAAGAACTCACTCTTTTTTACATTATATTACAGTATAGCAGGTAAACTCTGTGTTATCTGCAAAGACCCAATAGTAATCCATCACAGCACTTCGCAACATTTAGCAAAGTTACAGTGGCAAGGAAAAACTGCCTTTTTACAAACAGAAACCTTGAGCAAAAGCAGATTCATGTTTAACAGCCAACTGCTGAAACAGTGTTGGGCTTGAAAGTATGTGTTTTATTAGCAGTAACAGTTAAGTATGATAATAGACTGATCAGTCTAATATTAACATTAATAACAGTATGATGAAACAGTTAGGACTGCTTATGTTTGATCATGTGTATGTTTTTATCAGACCTCTGAAGGACTTTATATTTTTATTTTTATAAATCATGATTAAAATGATCATTTTGGTCATATAAAAAAACATGTTTGTTGTGTTGAACTTTCGTGCACAGCCTGAATACACCCTCTTTTTTTGAGAAATAGAAATATTGCATGCTGGTCCATCCATGCTCAAACTGCCTGCAATCCCTAAGTACAACGAGAAGAGATTACCATAATAGGGAAATGGGGAGCATCATTTAAAATGCCTATGAAGAGTAATAATGGTTTGAATATGAACTTATTGTTAATCACATTGTGTATTAATTTAGAGGGAATTAAAAGTAGTTGAAAAGTCAGTACCTTAGAAATTACCTCATGAAAAATGAAACAGAACCAATTGTTTACAGATTTTTCAAACAAAAAAAACGTGTTTTATTAATAAAGAATGATCTCTGTCTAAATGCATAAAAGACCTAGATGGTCTAATTAACATGCTACACAAACATAGGCCGAAATACACACACATGCACAAACAGGATCCTCTGGACATGCATTAATAATGAGGTCTCAGAGTGAGTGGGCTGCCCACAGCGATCGCTCCAGAGCAGTTTCGGGTTCGGTGCCTTGCTCAAGGGCACCTCGGCGGTGCTCAGGAAGTGGACTGATGCCTCTCCAGCTACCAGACCAATTTCCGGACTTGGTCCGGGGACTTGAACTGGCAACCCCTCCGATTCCCAACGGAATCCGACGTGAATCACTGAACGAACTAAACGAGAGCTCCGACATGAATCACTGACTGACTGAGAGGAAGAGCAGAGCTCTCGTTCAGTGAACGAACTGAACGTGTACTGAACGTACTGAACAGAACGGTCGGGGAAAATAAATGTGATTGTTTTAGCAGCTTTCAGTTTGCAAACTGTAACTTTATCCAACTAAATTCTCAGCTCATTGGTTTATTATTCACCACCGGCTGTTCTCAGTACGATCGCGAGCAGAACTAAACGTTCGGCCGTGTTTCAGTTTATTAAATTCTGATTCACAGACAGAGCTGCGGAGAAGTACTGAACGATTCGGTGAACGAATCTTTTGAACGAATCACTTTACTGAACTGATTCTACTGATTCAGTACACTGAAAAGAACTGCTTTTCCCATCACTAGCATACAGCAAGTGACTGTCCTCTGCTCTTAAAGCAAATTTTTCGAACCACTGTGCCGAGGCGTGGTTTGGTCACTTGACTAGTGACATTCGAAACAGTTGAGGGCTTCGAATGTCATACGAATCACCTGATTGGTTCGGTTTGTCATTTGAATCACTTGGCGGGATCAAGTATGTTCCGGGGTAGGCTATCCCTATTTAGTGTGGTTCATTTGAATTTTTTTCGAGAGTAGGTTGGTTTTTTCTCTGTTGTTGTTGTTGGTTGCTTAAAGAGTTAGTAGTGTTGTATCGGATTACGTATTTTGTAGAGAATCAGTGTAGATAGATAGACCCGGATAATAAGGTAATTACCAGTGTTATTTTGATTTCACCTGTAGCCTATTTACACTGGAAACCCCCTTAAGGGCAAGCCCTCAAGTACAATGATGTCGCTATAGAAAACATAATTACACAAATGTCCTTGATGTACATGCCTGTAGTAGCCAATGCCAAATTTCAATGGGGTGGACAATTACATATGAATGCATTCAAATTATGATTGACTTTGCTAACTGATTGTTTCACAGGTCCAGTGTATGCTGTTTGATTCGAGGCTGTCATACAGCAACAACACCTCGTCCATGCTGAGGCACTTGTAGCATATACAATTATAATACGGGGCACCAGCTTTAAGAATAAGCAAGAGACTATTAACCTTAATTATAGTAATGAATTAATAAATGAATCTGTCTCATATCATCAGAGTAAGTTCTCAAGCAGTTTAAAACCAGAAAAATACACAGACAAATTACTGAATTTTTATGTGTAAAGTTTAAAGGTCCCATATTATGCTTTTTCTGGTTTTATATGCCCTTTAGTGTGTTTTCCAAGTGTCCTGTGCATGTTTAGGCACATCTATGTGCAAAAATTCAAAGTCCGCAGAAACGCGGCTTCTCCTACCTCCTCCTGTTAGCTGTAGTATTAGCCGCATGTAACGCTCGGTTCTAGCCCCCCTCGATAAAAATTTGTCAGTCCAACGTCATTGTCAGTGTGAGATCACTGGTCCAAGTCCATTGGCTCGTTGTGGCAAGCCCAGCAGCTCATGTTGAAATTTCCGAGACGTGTGCTGAGCAACTGACCAATAATGACAGAGCGGATCGGCAGACCAATCAGAGCAGACTTGGCCCACGTGAGGTCTAACAGTGGGGGCTCAGCAGAGTGCATCTGACGGACTCAGAGCGCAGAGGGAGCAAGGAGGAGCAGTACATGAAAACAGACACTTTTTTCGGACTTTAGCTATTGTGAACGTACAAAAGTAGATACATAGATTAAATATACGAACCCCAAAGAGGGTATAATATGGGCTCTTTAATATAGAAAATGGTGAACAAGATATGTGAATAAAGTAAATATGCAAAGAATATAATTACGACAGTGATACTGACGTGACAACGTAAATAAGAGAATGTTAATTCTTGGTTTCTTAGTTTGATATGGTGATTTTCTTATGTTAGAGTACCGGGGTAAAACGCGGTATCGTTTGAGTGATTTAACTAGGTAAGGATTTATAAAAAAGGGGGCTTAATTAATTTGTTATAAAAGTTGATTTAGAGGCTTTGATTCGGATACGACAAGCTTTGCTTCCACACACCCAATGCTTAATCAGAACGCTCCTTACTCTGAGTCACGTTCGGTAAAACTCCGCCGAATGGTACCACTCGTCAAGTTCTTGCGGATCGAGGATGCCGGCGGTCCACGGTGACAGCCGTAGCTAATGTGGTCGGAGTTGATGAGTGAAGTGGGGTGATGGATGGCACAGCGGTCCGGTCGTCGTCCGTTGGGTCCGTCTTTCAGCTGCTCAAAGCAGGTCCAAACAACGTCCTTTAAAGATGAACGGTCGTTAACTGTCACTGACTTAAATGGTCAATTCTAGTCAGTTTGAGAATAACAAAAATAAGGTTCTGAAAGATGTGTGGTCAATACTTCAAAAGGGAAAAGCTAAGCGCGTAACTTGGGTCAAAAGGCACCTGAGTTAACGTGCGATGAGAAAAAACCAAGAGTTAAAATGCAGAAGTTGAAAATGTCTAAAGAAAAAGGGGGACTCGCTGTCCCTAACCTAAAGCACTATTTCTATGCAGCTCAAATACAATCAATAAGCACCTGGCTAAATGATAACTCTGAAGCAAGGTGGAGATCTATAGAAAAACACATGTGCCATGTTTCAATAAAAACAATACCCTTCTGTACAAAGACTAAAAGTAGGACACAAGTAATCAACAATGCATTAATAAGAAACACCTTAAAGACTTGGGGCACAAAAGGGACTGACCATATTTGGACAATGTTTAGATGAAAACGGAATTATACCATTTGAATCTCTAAGGACATATTATGATTTACCACACTCCCACTTCTTCCGATATTTACAACTGAGAAGTTACATTCAGAACAGTGAAATAGGGAGGAAGACAAGCAGTGATCTCCATCCACTTGTGCAATTTTTTTAAAGAACTTTAGTAATGTTAGTGCACCACATAAAATTTCAACTGTGTATAATATTTTAGAAAATGGTCAAAATTTTGAAGATACATGGGCAAAGCTAAGATGGGAGGAAGAACTTAATTCACACAAATCTGAGGATATCTGGAAGGAAATGAATCGGAATGTGCACTCAACCACTATATCTCCTTACTGGAGAGAATATGCATGGAAAATACAATCACGTTATTTTATAACACCAGTGCAACAAGCTAGGTATAATAATAAAGTATTACCAAACTGCTGGAGGGAATGTGGCAAGTCTTATGCCAACTTTGGTCACATTTTTTGGTCCTGTCCATTATTAAAAGTGTTCTGGAACAATATTCAGAGGGAAATCAAAACCATTTTCAATGACGCCATTCACTTGAATACAGACTTCATATTGTTAGGTAAAACAGTGGACAAAATTCGTAATGAAAACGATCAATATAAGTTAAGAATTCTGCGTATAGCAGCACTGAAACAAATAACAAGAAGTTGGCTTAAAAAAACATGCCCCTTGATATAGAAATGGAGAGAAACAATTCAACAAATATATCAGATGGAAAGTTTAACTTATAAAATGAGGGGGAACTCAAAACTATCTGAAAAGAGATGGTCTAAATGGTCAACATATTATGGTAGGAAGGAAATTAACTGAAACTTTGGGATCAAGACAATAGGACTGACAGTCACTTAGGGGAGCACCACCTAGGTTTTTTTTTTGTGGTTTTTTTGTTTTGTTGTTTTTTTGTTTTCTTTCTCTGTTCTTTTTCCTTTGACTCTTCTTCTCTTTCTTTTAATTTAATTGTATTATTTCATTTTATATAACTAATTTGTTTGTTTGCCCTTCCTAAAGATGTTAAATATCGTAGAGAAAGGGAAGAAAACCTTGATGGAGGGAAAAATTTATGAATTTATGTAACACAGATCCAAGCTACCTCAGTTTTACTTCAAGCTACTTTAAACATCTGTAATACATGTTTCTGTATTGTAAGTATTATTTTTAGAATTTCCACATCACTGGGGGACACAACCTTTTTGACACCACACCACTTATAAAAATGTAAAATATTGTCATCCTTATGTTGAATATAAAATATGTGTACTGTATGTTAAGACATGATGACAATAAAAAGTAATAGGATGTTGGTTTTAAAGAGCTTGTGGCAAAATTGGACCCCACATACACTCTGCCAACAATGAAGGCTCTGAAGAACATGGTGGTTGCCAAGTACGAGGAGGAGAGGGAGAAAGCCAAAGCTGATATCCAGGGTGTCGAGACTGTGAGCCTCACATCAGAAATGTGGACTTCCATCAACATGGATGCATATCTGGCTGTCACCTGCCACTTTTTCATTAAGACTGACCAGCTGTCCACTCTTCTTCTAGGGGCCAAGCCTTTTCCAAGAACCCATACAACAGCCCACATTGCAGCTGAAATTACCTCACTGATGGCAGAGTGGGAAACTCAATTTGGATGTGCATGGAGATGCAGTGGCAGCAGCTTTAGCTTCCCTAACCCATAAGAACCCACGGTGACACAGGTGTCACACACACTTTGAATGTTCTGGAAAGTTCCTTATACAACTTTTTCCTTCAGTTTATCAAATGAGGTCCCTAAGTGACACATAATGAACATCCTGAAAGAGGTCATGTGACAGATCATGCAAATTTGTTTCCCAAGACAACATTTCCAAGATGGCTGTGTCGAGTCATCACATGGGACAAAATTAGCAAATTTTAAAAAGCTTGTATTTGGTACTAAAGGTAAGATCCAAGCCATTTAACAATCCTAATACTTAAATGACATGTCCTTTAAGACATTTAAAATGTTCTGACTACATTTTTTTTAACAAATTGACATAAAACAAATCCCAAAATTATCGTTGTGGCATATGTGTCACGTCAGGCCTTTAACCTGAAAATAGTCACGTAAAACATCGTGTGACATATATGTCACAATAAAACATATTTTAATAATCCGCTCAGTTAATTAAGCTGATCTAATGATATTTAATGAACTATATGTTATATTGTTCAATCCAAAGGATTTTGATTTTAAAATTTACATAAAAAAGCTGTCATGTTGATTAAATTAATAAAATGAAGGAATACAATACATGTTTCCTATTAATTAATAAAATAAACAAACAAACAATGATTGAATACCCTATTCCAATGAAATTGCAATGTCATATAATGTGTTATTTAGTTTGAATAAGTTTGAGCAGTTCAGAGCTCAGGATAAATTGACAGTTATTCATGGAGATGGCGGTAAAAGTATGAGCAACGTGAAGTTAGCTCAAATTAGGACCCTGAAGACCTGATTACACTACCAGCAACAAATTCATATAATATAATTAGTCAAGTGAGTCTGATTCAGAAAGTAGTGAATTAAGTGATTTAGAGTTGGGACACCCCAGGAGGTTGCCAGCCACAGAAGGGGGGTAGCGAGATGCCTTTCAAAGAACTAATATAAATGTAAAATCATTTAAAATTGTTTGTTTAGCCCATTTTTGTAAAAATAGATACTTAAGTAGTTCGATTTAAAATAAAACCACATGACAGCAGTCAACAGTGTAGCTGTCTGCTGCTCTTTACACATACACATGAACACACCTGTGTGTTATTAAGGCCACTCAGTCATAAAGTCCATACATGGAAATTACTTTTATTCTGCTTCTAGCCTATCTAAAGATTAATTACCATATAAACGTACCTCCCAAGAAAGTTGGTGTTGTTTTTGCTGAAAATGTTCACATTGACCAGTTTGTACACTGGCCTGGGAAATGGGGAAAGCGTGGCTTTTGCAAATTCTGCCAAATCAATGCAACCACCACCCTCTAATGTGTGTCACTGCTTCAATGCAGAAATAAATTGTTATAATATTGTAGTAATATGACCATTTTGTCGCGGCTTAACTGCCACAAATGCTGATAAGGCTGATTCAAACTTGGTGTGATAATATGAAAGTTATAGTTTCTAAACTTATTTGAGTTATGTTTAGTCAAGCTTCCTACTTAAGTCTGACTGTTTTTCAGTCATATACAGTAACAGTAACTTGTTTAGAAGACCTTCAATGAGGCAGTCTTATATATTTATTTAGTTAGCAATTTTTTTTGGTTGCAAAACAAAAAAATATGGTTTAACCAGATAAGTAAAGTTATAATTTTGAAATATGTTGTACAAATACATATAAATAGACAAATCAATGTTATAAAGTGAAAAAACCATCAAGTTGATTTACTGTAAAATGTGGAAAAAAATATACCGTAAATGCCCAATGTGACGTATATGTCACTTTTCAGATCTCCAACACTAGTGGGTGGTATTTTAAAAAAAAATTCAGAAATGTCTTATATGGGGTCCATTTCGTCTATTCTATGTTCCCCATAATTTTCCTATCAGTATAATGTGCTTATGGGCTAAACACAGACCTGACTCCTCTGACCAACCAGCAACATGAAAACACAGGGGAATGCATCACGGTATGTAATAGAAAACCAGAGAAAAAATTACGTCAAGTTCACCACATAGTTTATGCATTCAGACAATATGTATTTTCCTGTCATTTCAGCTGCTGGCTGCATTCCAGGTGGCAACTGTTCAGCTGTCGGAGGAGAAGATAGTTTCGGAATCAAAGGTCATCCCCCTCTACCGTGTGTTGAATCATACAACAGAGCAACTATATTCACAGACCATCACCCCCATGGGACAATATCTGGCATACAACCTGATCAGGTGCTTGGTGGACAGATTACAAGATAAAGAAAAAGAGAGTTCACTGGCAGTCGCTACACCTGGTGGATCCACACTTCAAAACCTTTGGATTCACCAGTCAGAGAGTGGCTGCTGGTGTCAAAGAGCGTCTCATTTCAGAATGTACATAAATCATCAGTAGAAACAATGCCCAGCAGCAGCAGCAGCAGCCATCCACTTCTCAAGCACCACCTCAACCTCGTCCTCCAGCACCAGCAGCAGTCTATTTATTTTTTATTATATTATGAATAAGGAATGACTAATGACATTTCTGGTGATGATTAATTTTTTATTTAACCTTTATTTAACCAGGTAATAACCCATTGAGATCAAGACCTCTTTCACAAGGGTGACCCTATTTTATTTTGTCAGCTTTAAACCAATCGAACAGGAATGTGCATGGCAAATCAAATTCCAAACAATCTATGGACCAATAAGTAAAATGTCTTGATTGCAATTAATTTTATTGACCACTAGATGTCTTCCTCGAGCACTGTGTCATTGAAGCCTCGAGTAATGAACCAATCAAGTCTCGAAGCTTCAACAAAGCCTCGATCAGCCATCACTAGTGTACACTGTGTTAAATGAGGCCTCGAGTAATTAATCTATTTGTGATACAATTGGCTGGAAAGCTAGTGATGTTACGTTTGACACCGAGGCTTTGAAGCGTGTGTCGAGTAGGAGGGGCTTTTCTAGCCGAGGCCCCATATCGAGGCTCGTGTCATTTTCAGAGAAGCGCGTCATCAATGACAAACGAGGCCTCACTTCGAGTAGAACTACGTCATTGATTTGTTTGTGTTTCGGGTTGTGGATAAAAGGAAGCGAAACCCACTTGTCATGTCTCCTTGTGAGTTTGTGTTAGTTGGTTGGTTGTTTAGTGAGAGTTTGTGGTTGAGAGTTGGAGTGCTTTAAGGAGCTTGCCTATAGCAACAACACCTCATCAATGCTAAGGCATTATCAAGCTGTCCATGAGTATGTACAGCCTGATAATAGGCCAGGAACCAGGCAAGGTTTGTATTTTTTCCCCTGTAATTTGCTTTGCTTCATCACAATCATACCGAAATACATGTTGACTAAAATACATTAACATTTTCGTTTTGTCCTAGGTTCCAGAAATGCGCCCAAAACTCCTAAAGATATGCCGTGGAAGTAGTCAGCTGAATCCTCTGATGCTTGAATTCAGCATGTGAAGAGCTACCAAGACTGAGCAACCTCAGCTCTGAAGTTTAACCTATGTAAGTCAAGAACAGCAAGATTGCCTCCTCAAATGTTGGAGTCCATCATGTGCAAAAAGGGTATCCTCTTGTGTCTGTTGGCAGACCACACTTGAAGAGAAAGAAGCAATGCCTGACAATTGCTTTTAAAGACTGGAACTGCTGGGGGTTTACCTCAGTTCTCCTCCAATGAGGATAGAGAATTCAGACACCCCCACCCCCCATTTTCACACCTATTTGTTAGTTGCTGTTGGGGGGTGCTGGACTAAGACTCCTTTGTTTAGTTCCCTCCAAAATAACTCTAGTCAGGTTTGAGAACTGCGATACAGGCCTGAGTCCTTTGTCCAGCACACATGGCTGAGGCCAAACAATACAGAGCAAAGGAAAAACTCTTTAATAAATAGACTCAGAGAGAAGATGAAACTTCCATCCACCACCTCAGCCACAGCAACCAGAAGCTTTAACTCTAAGCCTACACTTTGTGGAAATAAGAATGCTGAATAGAAGACAATGAAAATAGAACTTGGCTGGTTGAACTACCAAGATTATGTACAAACAAGTAAGAAGGCCTACTGGGGGTGGACAAGAGAGATAGTTGTAAGCAAAGATGATACTGTATCCACCATACTTGAAAAAGGGAAAACACTTTTTTCCCCCAACGGTACATTGACTTTCCCCAACGGTACATCGACGAAAGGCAAATTAGAGGACTTTGAGTGCATACTTTATGTCATTGGTTCTGAGGAGCCCCTTGAGGGTAGTGTCACAGTTTGAAGTTTGTCAGAGCAAACTAATTACAAGATCCACAGACTATACCTCTGTACAAAGCCAAAAGATTGTAGTGATTCTGAGCTTAGTGATGCAACAACAGACATGCCATTTTCACCTGACACATCCAACACACTTGGGCCAGCTACACATGCATCTCCATCCTCATCCAGCCCATCACTGCTCTCCCCCACTCCTGTCAAAAGACCTCGGTACAGGAGTAGGCCTTTCTCTTGGAGCAGTCCCAATACTACCTCAACATTCCAAGCTACTCCTTCTTCTCAAACATCAGGCCAGCCTCTTATAGATCTCTCCAGTGATGATGAAGTTATTGTACTTGGATATGACACCAACATGCCTTGTGAACTTGTCGATGGTCTTGCTGACACTCTGATATACTCACCTCTACACGTCAAGACCACAGTAAGTCTAGATTCCTGGCTAGTTAACAGCCAACAAGAAAGCGGCGCAAACACAGTCTTTGAAAATTAAATAGAAGAAGTTGTGGCAGCTGAGATGGAAGAAGATATTATTCACATTGTGGATTCTGAGCAGGCTTCAAGTTCCACCAGCACGATTGCCATTGATTTCTTTGAAAATCCAGAGAATATAGTGGAGAAGCAAGTCATTGTGAGCCGCAACGCACACTGTCTTGTGGACATGATTTAAGCATTTACAGACAACTGCATACTGGATGCTAATATTTCAATCAGGCGTGTGCTTGAATGTGGCGAGGCTGAGGCTGGAGTTGGGAGTGGGGTCACCAGAGACTGCCTCACTGATTTCTGGGATATGTTTTATGCATCAAAGACCTGTGGAACCAACTACAACAGTGGTTCTCAAACTTTTTAGACTGCGTACCACCTCCGAAAAGATTTGGTTCTCCAAGTACCACCATTATGGTAGATGTTAAAATATACTGTAGGTCATAGCAAAAAAAATCCTTCTTGACTCCTGCGCATAGTTAAGACAGCAAAATAGAGCAGAATCACATCAGCTTCAGAGCAAGAGAGAGAGGTGCCTTGCTCAAGGGCACCTTGGCAGTGCTCAGGAAGTGGTCTGGCACCTCTCCAGCTACCAGACCAATTTCTGGACTTGGTCCGTGCCGGGACCTGAACCGGTGACCCTCCGATTCCCAACCCAAATCCCTACAGTCTGAGCTACTGCCGCCCATAAGAGTATGACAACAAAGAAAATGGCGTTTTATATTGTGGAGATTCCTGAACTACAAGATCCCAATTTTGCACCACAAATTCCAAGAGAAAGAGTGGACTGCTGTTGCTCGCATCATGGCCTTTGGATGGCAGAAATTTCAGTTCTTTCCAGTCCAACTTGCCCCTCCATTCCTTACAGAGGCTCTATCTCTCTCCTGTTCAGACAATCTACTAGAGGCTTTCTTCAACTATATCAGCGCAACTGAGAAGAATGTGCTAACTGAGGCAATTAGCAACTTCAAAGGGGCAGATATGGATGAACTCCTCAGCATACTCAGCAGTCACAACTGCTGTGTACTCCCAACTGAAGAAAATCTGCCAAGTCTGGTGGAGGAAATAGCCCACAAAGAGATGGTACAAGAACCAGCATTTATCATAACGTGTTGGAAGCCAATTCTCAGGTCTATTGGACAATCCATGAGTTGGGAATGACTGAAGAACATTCTGGATGATCTCAAACCCAAGGCAAGAAACATTACCAAAACCATCAAGTTACCAGGATCTATGTCACTGGAAGAACAAACTACCTCAAATCATCTCTTGAGATTTGTAAGAGAAAGAGATCAGAAGGAGCTTGGCCTATTCCTCAGGTACTGCACAGGGTCTGACTTGTTCTTATCTAAGACCATTAAAGTCACATTCACAGCAGAACAGCCACAGTTCGCAAGGGCGCCTTTGGCTCACACCTGCAGTTGTTCTTAGGAACTGGCATCTAACTACAAAGACTATGCAGATTTTAGAACAGAATTCATCTCTGTGTTGAAGAGTGGAGTGTGGGTAATGGATTTGGCCTAAAACGGCTTTGTTTGCTTAGACAGCAAATGAAAACTGCACACACACACACACACACACACAAGTTTAGCAGCGTCATCTTTTATATAATCCACAAGTTCTACATGTGGAGGGCAGATGCATCGTTGTAGTAGAAGGTAGAATTTTTCTTTTAAATGTATGATCTCTTTAAAATTCAAATATGACAGCTGAAGGCACTGTGGAAAAAAAGTCACACTTGAGTTAATATTTCAATAAAGACAATTTATTTACAAAAAATAGAAATGTGACACTGTATTCTTGGAAAAGTTGTATGTAAAAACTGGCCAACTGTTTGTGGTTGATGTTTTTCCATTGTTGTTAAAATTAAACCTAAACATAGTTCATAAATTACAGTGTTTGTAATGCTATACAGATCTTCAAACCTGGAAGAGTTTATATTGCCAGTACGGTTCTATGTTGTCAGTGTCAAATTTAAAGTGCTATATATACATTTTTCTAACCACAGTTACAGGAATATTTGACTTAAGTAGAACACGTTTCACCACCATCACAATGAGCACTAGAATCCAGAGAAGCCAAGAGAGTACAATACCACGCGAGCAGGTGAAACAATCTGGCGCCGAGGTGAAGCAGTAGGAAGTCTTTGTAGTCGAGATCCTGATGACCAACTAGATGCACCTGGCACCGCCTGAGCACATGAGCCCCGCCCACCAAACTGACACAGACAGGGGAGAGACACATGAGGATTAAACAGACAGGGAATGACAAACAACACGACAAAAGGGGAAGGAAGGGCTGCCATGATGTGAATCATGACACTTGATTTCCACATGTTTTACTTGTTTCAAGCAAATTTTCACTTGAAATAAGAATCTCCATGGAGTTAGTTTTTTTTGCTTGTAATAAGAAAAAACACTTACTCCATGGACAAATTGCTCTACTCATTTAAAGTGAAAATTTGCTTGAAACAATAACCATGTGTTTTATTTATGACACATTGAAATGAAGAAAATATTGATCATGCCAAGCCACAAAGTCATCCACAACTGCCTCATAACCCTGCTCCCCCCCATCAAGAAGGCTGACAATCAAAGTATCATCAACACATTTCCCAATGTGTCTGTTTTTGATAGATCGATTGATCTTTATTGTCATTGTAAATGTATAAAACAAAACTCTATAGGAGCAATCCAGCTGCAGCATATAAAAAAAAGATCAGGATAGAAAGAACATCATTTACTGTCACGCACTGCCACCTATTGGTAAAAAGTCCATTATCCAACCATTCAGGATAGGATCAAGTTTAAAGGTCCCATATGTAGGATATTTACTGAATTAAATCATAAAAATGACCTAACTATATCATCAGACATCAAGGAAACATGCTATGCTTCTCTGTCAACAGAAATTTTACCTCAGAGAGGACATGATTAATAATCAAAGCCACAACACATTTACTCATGTAATAAATTAAGCTCATGAATAATTTAACTACAGTGGATCCATACTTTAGCTGATTAACACATCGAATAAAAAAATAAATTGTCAACTTAATGGTTAATAAGATAGTTACATTAAGGTGAATAGGAGATGCTCCCTCACAAGCTAAGGTATTCTCCTGACTTTTTTCTTTTTCAATTGAGCAGCCAAAGGTTGGATGGCATAATGGATTTTTTTATTTTTTATTTTTATTTTTCATGTAAATTGGCTGAACAAATTCATGTCATGGGTATTTAGTAATGGGTAGATAGTGAGTACTTCTTCATTACATGTTCTAGAGTAGCTAATTATAATTTAACAGATAATGTAACTACACAAATTGTTGCATAGCTAACTACTAGTTAGCCATTAGTTAATGGGTAGATAGTAACTTCTCATACAATTCTAGAGTAAATGGACTAAATGGTAAATTTAGCTTATTGTGGTATGGTAAATTTAGACTTGAGCTCAGATGTATTTAAATTTCCATTTAATACATCTGACATTGGCCACTAAACAAATATCTAAATTATCCCTAGTATTTTCCTACAACTCCAGGAATGTTTTCATCAAACTAAGTACCTAGCTCAATGAGCAGTGTGGGTTAATGTGAATCTTCACACGCCTGTTTTTATTAGAGCTATTTGACTTCAAACTGATTGCAATCCGGTTTGCTCTCGTTTTTTTTACTCACAATTCTCTGTTAAAAAGATGGATCAAAGTAGTACTTGCTTTGTCTGTATAGTCTGCTTTAGGAAAAAGAAATCATTTGATAGAAACACACAAGAAGCAGAAAAACTGCTTCAGTTTCAGTTTTACCAACAAGAGCTGCATTTTTCCTGAATTGATAAAATTCCTTCATTAAATGAACAGCTATCTCTTCTTTTGTGGGCATATGTAGGACAATAGAACATCAACCATATTCTTAATGATGGGACGTTTTGGATGAATGTTGTGTGGTAAGTGGTGAGCAAGAACCATATCCCATGCATCCACTAGTTGGACATTAAGTCCTTTGAACATGGCTCTGAGCACCTTGTCCACCTGAAACGAGAACCAGTCACCGTTGCTTATCACATTACCAACGTGCATAGCTTGGAGGGTCCCAGTTCTGATGACCACCAGTGTGCCAGGAGCCCTATTCAACAGACGGACCACTGCCCTGCGGATGCTCTGAAGCCGTCTGATGTAAAGTTCAATTGGAAAAGTGCTGAAATGGGCCCAGATTCCTAAAACTACAACTGTGTTGGTACCACCAACCAGCGTATCAAGTTCTTTGGAAACGTAACACTCCTTACTGGTTGGTATTATTGAAATCCGAAGAGGAAGACCATGAATGCGGTATGTTACCATGATTTTGTTTGTATTTTCCCATATCATGTAAGGTCCTGCTGGCTTCGGACTGTTCAGGTTTACTGCCTTAGCCTCTGCAAGTGTGACAGAAGGAACAGATTAAGCTGCAATATTAATAAACCAAATTTTGCCTACAATAACTGTGGAACAGATACCTGGAAGCGAAGCGTTGAGATACTCAAACCACTGCCTGATGGTTGAGTCTCCATACATGTAGACCACCTTGCCTTTCAAACACTGGCTGATTGCAGAGTCGTTGTTGAATTGGTGAACGTTAAAGCCACCTAGTGATCGCCACACACCCTGGTAGTAATACCCGGAGAGTCCAGACTTCCCACTGTCTTGATTGACCGCAGGTTGCCCTGAGAATAATTGAAAAAAAAAAAAAGGATTGGGTTATTTCAGGTATCACTTATCATCAACAGACCCTCCCCCCCCCCCCCCCCCCCATATGGGATATCCTTACTACCTAGCAATTACCAAAACAACTTCATTCTGCCAATGCCTTAGTATAAGAGAGATAGGTTGTATGTACTTTTTCACAAGTCATTTTAACTGTCAAGGTCTCAAGCTCATCCAGTTTTGATTTTTATTGGTGAGAGTAGGAAAGATCATGCTTACCTTTCCTTCGTGGCAACACAGTGACACTGGCAGGTCCTGAAGCCGGAATGAAGACTTTCAGGTTGACATTCCTGTATAAAACTTCACATTATATATTGTACTTTACACACACTAATATAATCACTGTCAAAACATGATTTACCAAAAGGTAAAGATTTAATTGCAAAGTTACTCTGCCTCCATATTTGGGCTTTAAAGATATATAAATACCTTTAGACTAACTCATAAATGTCCGTTGTTATTAACTAGACATATTTAAACCAGGAGATACATAGTAAGCTCTAATATTTGTATGTATTCATCAAGTGAAAAAAGTAGCTTTTTAAGCTCATCACATTTGAAAGAGCTTCAACTCTTCGGTCTTGAGTAGACTATTATATCCTGTTTTCATGTGGTTAATCCTGGCATCACAGCTCAGTTTCTTTGGCTTGTAGCAGAACCACGGGTCACCTGTATGGAGGTCAGTGTAGTTGCACTGTGGCTGGCTGGTTTGGCGTAGGCAAACATTACAGATGGTAGATTCAGAGATTGAGCCTGAGCGGAAGACGCTTTGGAAGCGAACCCTATCAGGATGATCTCTGTTTAGCCTACGTAGAACTGTGACAGCCTCACTTGAGTGGACAAGGGTCACCTGATAAAACAAAGAACAAGAGATTAAATTTATAGCATACAAGAAATACCTCATGTACAGTACCTGTATAAATAGATAGTTCATAACTATTTTTTTTTTGCTTCAGTGCACTGAAGTTGCTAATTTATTTAACTTAACAATCTATCTTAAACATAAGAGATTGGTTGATATGGTAAACTCTCCACTAGCTGGCCAGTAGAACTTGTTTTCTTCTCTCTGTTATATCAGCTGAAGACAGACAGAAAATGTTGGGAGTAGAAAGTGGGGGGTGACATTCAGCAAAAGGCCAAGAGTGGATTCTAATCCCAGGCCACTGCAACAAGTACTCTGTAAATTGGCTCGTAACATAATATCCGGACCCTTAGTTTTGCAACTATCTAACCCAACAATTCTGACACAATCTCTGGCCCATAGACAATTTTAGAGTAGCTGAAGTGTTCTGTAGAGCATCAGATCATTAAAAAGTGTAAACATAAAGTGTTATGAGTGTTGTGAGCAGCCGTGTGTTGGACAGACTCAGGCCTGTGGCCCAGGTGTGAAGTGTAGGGGGAAGTCAGACTCAATTCCCTCATTGGAGTAGATCTGGGGGATAACAGCAGGGAATCAAAGACTGTAGTCTCCCATTGTTCTTCATCTCTCAAGTGCTGGCCTTCCTCCGAAGACAGGTCTGTATCACTTTCCCTGCTTCCACAGCACGTTTTTAAGAGTCTTGGTGCGTAGTCGGCAACTAGTTGGTCGAGCACAGTGAGTTTTCTTTCCTTATATAACTACCTACAGGACAATACCATTGCAATAGGTAATTCTTTTGGCATTACTTATCGTATATTAATATTTCAGGATATAGCCTTGAACTTTACCTCAACCTGTGCACTTCCTTCCCAGAGTAAAGAGAATACAGCAGAGTAGGAGCCATTAAGGAGATCCACCACTCGTCCAGCCACACCTGCTTCAAGTGCCCTGTTGTGCAACCGGGCTACAATTGCATCTCCTCCAGACTTCTTGGGGTTACCTTGGAAGTTGTACATTTGTATAATAACTTCCAGCTGGTCTCCTACATGCCGCTCGCCTCCAACCCCCCCTGGGAGAATGATGAAGGTGCTGTGGGCGGCATTACTTGTCTGATTCAATGAAAAATGAGCTGGCAGAGGAGGAGTTTCAGGCCAAGCAATGGAGTCCAATATGAGACGTTCCTCCTCAGCATCTGCAGAAGACAGTGGCTTGATGGTGCAGAAGTTGTCAGGCATGTAAGGAGCCAACACAGGACCAGTGGAAGGAGCGGAGGTCACTTTCTTCAGGAAGATGATAGAGTTTTCTTCAAAATGAATCTGGCAAGGGGTCGAAAAAGAAGGATGGTTACAACGATGTATCAAACAAATGGACTAAATTAAACTAAAAGAGGATGGAAGATTTTTCAAATATACTGCCATGATCTCTACACAAGAAAAAAAAGTTACAGGATTGAAAGGATTTAATATGTGGATGTCAGTGGACAAGAAAACATCCACCGCATCTTGACTTCACAAAGACAAGCCACTCTGCGATGCTCTTTTTATACCTAGAAATGTTACTCGCCTGTTTCCTGTTAACCTTATTAACTGTAAGATGTTCCATCAGCTGTTATTTAAAGCATTTTACAACTTTTATACTATTTTGTTGCCACTGTCCCAACTGTTTTAAACATGTCTTCACCATCAAATTTAAGTACAATTTATTTTTAAATGGAAAATGACTTCCCCTCCCAGACTTTCCTGTGGTAAATTGATGCACCGTGCTCCGGCATCTGGTAAAAATAGAAGCCTTGTGTAACTGGCCGAGCTGAGACAGTGGAAGCTGGTGGAATTTGGCCGTCAGACACACTCTGGCTCAGCATTGAAAAAAGTTTTTGTTACTCCCCTACAGGCCTTAGCTTTCATAGACGTCCCATTAGGGGACATTCAAATGGTTAAATGGACCAGAGTCACACCAAAGATGTGAACGAAAGTAAAAGCATCTTTTGGTTTGCAATCTCGGGACTAACTTACATTGAATTTATAAAGGGTTTTATTCCCTTCCATACAGATGCAGGATTTAGGAAATGGTCAGAATATAAACTCACTAAGCTACAGCAACTCCACAGGGATAGAAGTCTAAAATTTGAACAGTTAAATAGGAATTCACACTTCCTAACACTGATTTCTTTATATATTTACAGTTCAGGACATTTTCCACTAAGCATAAAGAATGGAATAAAGTCTTGGAGCCCACTTGAATTGAGGAAACAGGAAATGGGGGTAAGAAAATTACAAGTCACTTTTATCATGTATTTTCAGGTATGACTTTGAAAATTGCAAAGCAGATAAAAGGAAGATGGGAAACTGAATTAATGTAGACATACCAGAGGGAAAATGGTAGAAATATGAACTGAAGCACATCTTGTAGCCAGTTCTAATACATGGAGGGAATTGAAGTAGGAGATAATGAGATACTTACGGACACCAGTAATAGTGGTTAAAATGGTCTCAGCATACTGTGATACATGTTGGATAAATAGTGGTAGAGAAATCAGTCCATATTTTGGACATTAAAAACATTTTGGGAGGAGGTTTTCTGAGGCTCTGGAAACAATATTTCATCAAAAGATCGAATGAGGAAATACTGGGCCTAAAACCGATAGGTTGATGGTAGAGCTATAAAATACCTTTTAGAAATAGTGATAACAGCAGCTCTCACATGTATCACAATTAAATGGTTAAAACCTGACCCTCCAACATATAGTACATGAGGAAGGGTAATACAATCATTTTTTTTATATTATGGTATAATTCATTAAATTGAGTTAAAAGGGGTAGATTAAATCATTCTTCCTTCTTCTTTTCGGGCATGAAAGAACAAATGAACGATGATTTGTCTTTCTTATGTTGTGTATTTACTTTATTTTTTTACATATTTTTAATTACAGCTATTTTATTATTTTGTTTTTTTACATTTTTACCTTCCAAAATAATAAATCAAAATCAAATCAACAAGGCAGGTCATATTGACCGTACCAATAATTATCCCTTTCACGCATACTGGTCACTACAATGGACAGCTATTCAAAAGCTGTTTTCCACTCCAGTGGACTTTAAGCAAGTCAGCCCATACACTGTCATCCATTGGCCAGCTGTTGTAAGTGTACCAAAATGTAGATGGCCCATATAACTTGCAGGTGATGTTTTTTTCTTAACATCAAGTAAAAACTAAGGAGCAATGTTATTGTGAAAGGATCAAATATTGATTTTAGTTTTGGAGAAAATCATGATTTATCAGCTGTCCACTAGTTGGACATCGTGCATTGCCGGCTACATTTCAATGACAATACTGAGACTTTGCTAATCGTGAAAATAACTGATGTTGGGATGGTTTTGGTTACTCTTCATAAATTGATTTTCTCCCATTAAATGTTGTTCAGGCAGCCTTCAGGCAAAAATTGAGCAGGTAATTTTAGCTCATCAAACATGTTTTTCCTTTTTTAAACAGGAACACTCAAAAACTCAAAGACGTTCATCCTTCAAAACTTAAATTTAAATGGATCTCTCCACCCCAATTGACATGTGAAAACTGCAAATGTGATTTTGAAAGGGGAAGAATTCTGATCTTTGTTTATGCACTACAAGATAAATAAATAAACATTTTTTGCATTATAG
This sequence comes from Labrus mixtus, assembly GCF_963584025.1. Classification (NCBI taxonomy): domain Eukaryota; kingdom Metazoa; phylum Chordata; class Actinopteri; order Labriformes; family Labridae; genus Labrus; species Labrus mixtus. The sequence continues at coordinate 4,612,665 of NC_083633.1, read as the reverse complement.
AGTTGCATGATGTCCACTCTAGTGGACACTCCTGTAACTTCAGAATTACTAATTTTAACAAAATTAAAAAAATAAATTCAACATTTCATGTCTTAAGAAGTCACAGTGCAAAATCAAATGTCACATTTTAAGAGTATTTAAAGTCCAACTAAATCACATCTTACCTTTTAACTGCTTCATCATGTAAACACCTGTGATTCTTTTTTTTCATTGCATGCAGGGATGGCATCAAGTTTGTGTGCATGTCATGTATGCATTTTCCCTGCTGTCTCCAATAAGCATTTATTTAATTTAGGGCTGGGCAACGATTAAAAGTTTTGATTGCGTTAATCGCATGAGTTCCTGTGATTAATCGCGATTAATCGCATTGTTATACGCAAAATCCAATAATGAATTAAAAAGTAGTGTATAGCGCACTTTTATTGTAAATGTACTTCTCAACTTAAACAATGTAGCCAAAGCAAATAAATACAAAACTAAAGCTTATTGCATTCGTTGCAGTCTGGACGCAGAGTGGTGTGGGTCTCCTCTCTGCTCTCTGACTGCAGCTGGGTCTGCTGCGCGAGGCTACACTGACAGCCTGTGAGAGCTTTTGGAAGGGGGAGGGGCTCACGGCAGCACCCGCTGCTTGTTGGGGACAGTAACTGCAGAGCAATACGTGCTTTCACGTCAGTTTCTTACACCAAAAAAGTCTCCAATAACACCAGAAAAAGTCGCTAGATTTGTCGCTAGTAGCTGTTGACAAAAACAGTCGCCAAGGGGGTTTGGAAAGTCGCCAGATTTAGCGAGAAAGTCGCCAAGTTGGCAACATTGTTTCTCCTCTTTCCTGTGAGCGCCGCAGCAGACATGCGCAGCAGTAAGCAACATACTCGGCTCGCTCACGATGGAATTTTACAAAATAAAAGCCAGTGAGCAACAGACTTTTACAATAAGAAAATAAATAATAAAAACTGCGTTAATGCGAGATAAAATAATTGTCGGCGATAATTAATTAATGAGTTAACGCGAAAATAACGTGTTAACGTGCCCAGCCCTAATTTAATTACTACTAACAATAAAGTATCATTAAGATGTTATTTTCTGTGAAAATGTCATAACATTAAACACTTACATGGAATAATTGAAAACACAAGTTTTCTAAGTTTGTCTTTTTAAGGAATAAAGCAGTGAAATATTTGAATTAAAAATGCTCCCCTCATAAATGTTATATTATCATCTGTCCCACCTTTGACAAGGTGAATAGCTGGTTAGGATTTTGGGGGTGCAGCAGGTGGGCATCATTTTCAAGTAGGGCCCATGCTAGTGCCCTCACCCCCCAGCCCCTGTAGTGTTTATTTGCAACCAAAACGATTAATGTTATCTGAGAGTACATCGAAAGAGACTGTTGTAAATAGTCTCCTGTAATCAGACTCATAGAAAAACATACAAATGCTTTCTTTAAAGTGTTACCAATAATCCCAGTTCTCACCTGCAGCAGGTCCATATTTCTTAGTGTAAACAACAACATATACACAAGGAGGAGGATGACACAGGTCTTCAGAAGTTTCATTTTGACAAGGTTACTTATAAAACCTTTTAGCCACATGGTGAGTCCTCCTCTGGTTCTGGACTAAAACAACCAAAAGGGGAAACAGACTCTGTGTTAAGTTTATAATGTGAATTCTTCTGGAAGTCACTTAACTCAGTCATAAAAACCTCTGAATATTTATAGTGTCATCATGTCTAGCTTTCAACATCAAACTAAATCTAGTCAATCGAGAATGTGATAATAGGATAGGATAGTTACACCCAAACAAAATAAAGAATATTACGGCGTACCTCAGAAGACATTAATTTGGAGTGAACACAGTGGTGAAATCTCTGTGATGTGATGGAAATCCAAATTTAAAAAAAGTAAACCTTTTACTCAGAAATCAAAACAACCTGTCATAACAAGAAGCGTCAAAAAAGTGATAAAGAAGCTTCATAAAGTCATCAAGGTTAGAAGTTCTATTATCAAGATGAATGATGCCCTTCATAAGAATGTTGCCTCACTACATTTAACCTTTGGTTACGTATCCATCCATATATTAAAAACGCCAGCTGAACAACAACTGAACAGAATAAAACCAGTTTGACAGTAACTCAAGTATGGGCATGAAGCATAAACTTTGCATAAACAAAGCATCTCCATTGAGTACTGAAATATGTCAAGGTGGCGGAGACACCCATATGGAAAAGAACTAAAAATGTTTTACTAAATGTTTATAACTTTTATCTGAAACTTAATACACGCATGACAGGGATGGGCAATATTTCTGGTTTTCATGATTTTATGGCAGATTTTGTCATGTTTTCTTCATGTTTCCAATTAACTGATATGTAAAAAATGACCTGAGGGCCTCATTGAGGGTTGATGGGGGCCACCAGTTGCCCACCCCTGTGCATGACAGTCAAACCAAGTAAAAGATCCAGAATCCATTTTTGTAATATGAAATGTATATAACTCTTTGAAAAAACCTTTTTGAATCCTTCTGTGATCATCAACATCAGAAAATGATCTTGTTCCGTAACTTGCATACCTCCAACATATGCTTTATATTTCACAATCTGAAAACTCTGGCCAGAGCACTATTAAATCAGATCATATGTCATTGTTGAATTTTAGTTACAATATATTAATCACATCAGCACAAAACAAACAGTAGCCTTTATTTCAGACTGAAACATTACTACTTACTACATACATGATGCTCTATAATCCCTCAGCTACAAACAGACACCTCCTTACACAACATGATGAGAGCAGATGGTGAAAGGTTGAGAATGACATGTTAAGAACATCCTGAACTACAGGAATATGGTCTCTCAACATGGTTCGTTTGAATGTATTGAAAGGTGAGACTGTTTAGGATGGTGCTCGTTCATTGTTCAGGTGAAGGTATGCGTGTTCTTGTATGAGGGGTTAAAGTTATACTGGGGAGATGACTGTACCACAGTCATTTGAAACAGCTGTAATTAAACCTCTTCTTAAAAAGCCTACTCTTGATTCAATAACATTAGCTAACTATAGACTTATAGCTAGCCTTCCTTGTTGTTTTGGTGTGCTCTCAACCAGGAACTTGATGTTTATTTGTTGATTCAGAGCTCACGTCATAATGATGATTGGTAGTAGGCTTGTAGCCACTGATGCTGGGTGCAGCACAACTCAAATAGTGGGTTTACACTTTTCTCTTGAAGAAAATAAATCAAAATAAACCCCTAAAGTAACCTCAGATCATTTACTAAACCAAATTAACTTTCAATAATTAAGTGATATTGCACCAGTAACTTAAATGTGAAAGAAATGATTAGAAAGAAAACATTTCTCAGAATTAAAACCCCTTCAGTTGGTCTGCCCCAGTGATGTCAGCGATGACATCATCAATCTTATAAATACCCAGGAAGTGCTGAGTCAGACCCTTTTAGCTGCATGGGACCACATGGGGAACTGAACCAAATAACAAACAAAGGCAAGTATGGATGAGAGACAATTATATTTTAAGTAAATAAAAATGACTAAACTTAACCAAGACTGTGTGTTCGCTAATAAATATTAACTGTCTATAATTAATAAATACTTTGATGTGAACTTTAACTTAATGCTAACACAAACAAACACAGGATTGTAATTGCTGCATTTAAATTGATAAATGAAGACTTAAGTGATTTAAATGGTGAATAAGAGAAGAGCGTGTCACCCACTTTGTCACGAAATCAATTTGACTAGTAAAGTTTTTTTTGATTAATATACATTTTTGTAAAAAGTGTTCTGAGTTCAACACTCAAAGTTCAAACATTTTTTTTTACAGTGTAAGCACATTATAAAAAAGGAGTTTGTCTTACATTAATGACTGAACATCTCCTTTCTCAACAAGATGAGAGCAGAGGGCTGGGGGGTAGTATTGAAGAAGTATGAAAAGGTCATATGAGTTCAGAACATGTGGCAGCTGTAGCTCAGTCGTCTCTCAACCGGAAGGTCAAGGGTTCAATCCCCAGCTGAGCAACATGTCCGATGTGTCCTTGGGCAAGACACTTAACCCTGCATTGCTCCTGCTGCTTCAGTGACGGTGTATGAATGGATTAGTACTTACTCTCTGATATATGTCGCTTTGGATAAAAGCGTCTGCTAAGTGAATTGTAACATTGTAACAACATAGTGCTTTGCACAAGTGACAGTCCTGCCAGTTTTACATTTTCCATCTAACTCCTCCCAGTCATAAAGAACTATAACATTTTTAAAACAGCAACAGCAATAGATCTCTCAACAGACAGCAGATCAAACCAGATGTGAAGGAACTGGCAGTGCTCACTCAAAAGTAATGTTTCCCTGTTACTGCACTGTGTTCTGAAATAATTTTCTCCTCAACAAACATGTTACATTTGGAGCGGGTTGTTACATTCATATGGAGAGTATGTATATTACGTTTAATCACCAGACAAGACTTTTTCTTCAAGCCATCCCATTTCTCCCTGCTTGTCTCAGTTCAGTAAAATCAAAATGTTCATCATGGATTCCAAACTCCAGTACCACAACTCGAACATTTTCTGCAACAGGTTATTATTATGCACCCATGGTCAAGCAGTCAGACCCCAGTCCAGCACCCAAGCAGAGCCGTTTGTGGTCCATGGTCAGCATACAGCAGCCCTGCCATCTCCATTCAAACTACCCAAATTAAATCTCCCCAACTCCCATTGGATCCCAGGCCTCATCTCAACCATCAGCAAGACACCAAGATCAAACACACCACAGGCATAGCCTCAAGAATCGGAACCAAGCCTCTCCTCGCCACTCTCACTGTGCAGTAGCCTTCTACACATCACTGCTTGCGATGTCTTCCTCTTCCTCCACTAGATCAAGTTCACATTCACAAACTGAGCTCCACATCAGGAACTGGACCGCTGCTCGCCTCTGACAATCCCTGAATCCCCCTTCAACTGCCACTATGTCCAGAGGCAGCTACCCTTGTAGGGGACAGAGCTTATCACCCCCTGTGCCTGCTCCTTCTGTATCTGACATCTCATATCTCTCTCAAGCTATCACAGCTTTCTTTATATCCTGGAGTTTGCATGCTTCACAAAATTCCTGTGCACATACATCCTTCCATCCCATTATAGTTTCCTCTACTCTTCCTTCAGTCTTTCAGACAAAACTTCAGCAGAGTTCATTCTAGCTTTTTCAATGTAGATGCACTATTTATTCAGCCTTTCCTTTAAGAATGTCTGAGCTGGATGACTGTCTGTCCATCATAGTCGACATAGCTTTACTTTTTGGAGGAACTGGTTTCTATAGCTACCATGTTTACTCTGCAGCATACAGCAGTTGAATCAAGGTACTGGGGAGGTCATGACTCCAAACTGTAATGTTGAATCTTTGCAGCCCAAACCTCCCTCTCATACCCCAGAATGTCCTGTCAGCGCTCTTCTACAAAGCTCACGCTCATCTTTCTCACACCCCAATCTTAAACCGTCTATCACACAGGTATCAAAATCAAGGCCCGCAGGCCGAATCCGGCCTGACAGCAGGTTCCATCCGGCCAGCGAGACGTTTCTGGGAAGAAGGGGGACATCTTTGAAAAACAAATGTGAGATTTTTTTTTATAAATTAAATGTATTTAATTATTTTTAATACTTTTTATTTGATTGTTTTAAGAAAGACAAAGAGGAAAAAAAAACATGTCAGAACAAGCATAAATAGATTTGCATAAGTTTGTAGTTTGTGTTGAAGTACTTTCTACACAGACATGGATATATATTTCTGGTAGCTCATTCTACGACAAAAGAAGAGTGAGTAAAAGGGTAAAGAAAAATAAATAATTAAAAGGTGATGAAAAGCAACAGAGCAGACTGATTTAACAAAAAAGAATAGTAGACATAACATTTTAAATATATAGTGGGCCTTAGTTTGTTCTACTCTAAAAGTGTTCATTTATTTTTGTCTGTTCTTCACCATCTTTTTTACCACCATTTTTAATACATATTTTCATTGAATTTTAAAAAACCTTTGTTTCATTAGCAAGGTAATATGATGATACAAAATTAATTAAACAAGACACTTAGAACTATTTTCTCAGCAGGGAGTAACATAAAAAAACGAGTTGCCGAGCGCACAAGCTGCTCCTGCATTACGTTTCAGCAATCAGGCTGAACAAAAAGAGAAAGGTGACCGTGACACAGAATTGGTTTTTAAGAGGGACTGAAGGAGAGGTATTTCTTTAGTTTTATTCACTCAGAGTTTTGTTGCCAGAATTTAATCAGAGCTGCGGTTCTTAACTCTGGGGGAACTGCTGCACTGCGCACGCATCCTGGCGGTATTCAGTTTTGTCCACACGTCTTATCAGCTTCTCCTGTTTTCACTGATGTAAAACAACAGTTCGGCTGATAAACACAACGCTTCCTTCCTGGAGTGAGCCACAAAGAGCAGCTCGTCCAGATTTAAATAACTCGTCTCCGTCATGCATAACAGCCCAGACCGTCTCCACATAATCCAGACTGGGTGTAAATTGCGGACACGGGCATATAGCCTAATGTATCTCCTGACTTACTGTATTTAAACTCTGATTATGGTAAAATCAGTCATTTAAGATTTAAACCTGATTTTATTTACAGATGGTTCATTTTTAAGAAAATGTTGTGCTGATCACTTTTCAGTTTCATCCCTTCTAAATACAGTAGCCTGCTGTTGCGCATTTATCACCAGCTCTCATCAGACTGTAAATATGTAATTAATAATGAAAATGTCCTTCTCCAAAAACAATATAACACAGGCTGTCCAGTCATATAGAGGTCCGCTGGTTTAGCCGCGGAGCAGCGCTAAAATGCTTCCTTGAATAATACACGGAGATGGCACAGATTCATGGCGTGTAAAAAGTCAGTAACAGAGTTGGATCACAATAGTATGAACCATAGACTGTAAAAAATAATGGCCGGGACAAGGTCCCCGGTCTAGTGAAGCTTTTATTTTTAGAGCTCCCCCTGCTGACTGGCTGCAGTATAGGTCATAAACCCCGCCTCCTCAGTGATAACAGATGGGATGTGGGTCAAACTGTAAAGCTAAAATACTCGTCACATAATTTTTTTCCAAACCTAAACTCTGCTGTGATCATTAGTTATTATCACCCTACATTGTGTTCAAGTGCTCATTTTTCTGTGAAGTTTATTTTAAATAAGTTATTTGAGGTCGAAAAATGGGATTTTACGTCATATTTGACGATGATTGACAGCCGCCGATCTTGCGTAGCTCTCTTTGGGAATAGCAAAAGTTACGTAGTGAAGGAAAGCCGAGACGCCATTGAATTTTTCCGTTCAGTTTTTTCATCTTTTTTGAGCTGGCAAAATGAGTTGTTCTGCAGTAAACTGTTCTAACCGACCTGTGGGAGCTAAGGGATCTTTGCAGTTTATTCGGAAAGTAAAAAAGTGTGATTTATGTGTCATTGGTTAAAGTCGTTATCTAGCTAGCTAACACATAAGCAGTTTAATGTTAGCTGAAATGTTGTAAAGCTAGGTTACTTATCCGGCATGATTTATCTTTTTATTTTATTTTTTAAAATAATAATTTTTAAATAATATAAAATCCGCTCATAGATGAGGTTCATTGACTGTACAGTTATTTTACAGCAAAAATAAATAGTCTGGTAAAGTATCTAGGGCAAAAACAAAGTCAAATAATTGTAATCTGTCCTGCATCATTAATAATGTGTACATGTTTACAGTCTGAGTGATAAGTGTGTTATACTGAGAGTAACAGGTTTTACTTTCACCGTGCGGGCTGAAATTCATAGAACTATATACGAGGGTAGAATATTTATCTATGTATCCAGATAAAACTAAAGGTAAGATCTGATTTAATATAATTGTTACTGATTTAAGAGACTAACCGAAACGTGAACGCAAACATCAACAACCTGCGGTGGTGTAATGTAATATTAACCGAGCATCATGCTGCTTAAACTGATAAATATTCTGCATTGTCTTCCACACACACTAATTCAACAGTCACAAGTTGATCATATTGTAAATTTAATGACGCTCATTGAGAATTTGTACTAAAAATTGACAAAACCTGACAAAAATTGCCGTGACTGTGTCTGTATTTAACACCTTTGAAAGGAAGGTGTTAATGCAGGAGATCAGTGTTACACACAACATGCTGCTGTTATTGTAGGAGGAGACATAGGTACAATAAAAGAAGGCATAAAGATCGCGGTTTTCCCCACACATGTTAATGTTTTAAATGTCATGCATTTATTTTTTATTTCGCTTCAATAATCGTTAACAAAGAGAAACACCATGATTAAACTACAGGCTCTTGTTGCCTTTTTATAGCCAAAGAAAACTGAACATCCACAGCCTCTGCATTCAAAAGAATTTCAACATTGATATTTATGTCTTCCTATTTCCCTCTTTTCACCAACATTATATTTTAAACTGGGATTTCCTTTTTCTCGGGTCTCACGTCTCTCCCCCAGCTCGCCCCCTCCGGTGCGCTCCTCTCCATAATGCGCTCGTCTCCTCCCTCTAAAGCCCACTGCTTCTACTCTGTAGGACGCTTTGATTGGGGGACCTCACCAATAAAATACTATTTTATATTTTACAAGCAGTTTGCCACCACACTGCACTTTTACTCTCCAAAGGCATATGAGTATGTGCGTGACGACTTTAACAAAGCTTTACCACACAGTCACACCATCCGTACAGCTGATCCAGGATTTACTGTAACATCTTTTATAGCACTAAGAGGTCATGTACAGGCAAACAGAGAGAAGGGAAAAGAAACAATCTGTGCTCTCAAATAACAAAGCAGTCTCAAATCTTTTTGAGGAATTACAGCTAAAAAAAAATTGTACTTTGCATACAGTACATCCTCTGATAAATAAAGTGAAGTACTTTGATTGTATTTCTGTGATGTTCCTGTAGGTGACCATGATGCAGCCAGACTGAAGCAGCATGTTGTGAAGGTGGACGCCATCATCTTGTCTTTGCAGTGCTGATTCTGAAGAGAACTCCTTCACATAGGACTCAAAGGTAAAATTATCTCTCATATGATTGGACTGTGTTATTGTAACCGCTATCAGCATCAAAGTAACTTTAGTAACAATTTATAATCCTTCTTAAAATGTAAGGAAGACTAGCAGAAGATTTTAACAGCCTCTGTGATTCTGCAAGAAGTTCATGTTTAAATTGTTCTTCTTTCTGTCTTCAAGGAAATCAGTCCTTAAAGGAAACAGCAGTACAGACTCTGATTCCAGCTCTGGTGAGGTTCTGCACACAAATTGGCTGTCTGATTATGAAAATATTTAACATTAGTTTAATTTATCAGGCTGGCCCATGTGATGACAGTTTAAAATAATCTTCAATAGAAAGTGGCAGGAACACTTTTGTCTTAAAACATAAATTCATGAAGCTGATCATATTATTGGATTCACCATGTTTTATGATATATTTTATTTTTCCTCTTAAATAGTTCTCCTGTCTTTAAAACAAACTTTAGAAGCTGAAGTTTAGCAGAACCTGAGGACAGATCTGATTTCAGATCTGAGGCATAAACATCACAGTAAAATTCATTATACTTTACATTTAACTCCATGATTGTTTTTCTTTATTATAGTAAATGCCCTCAGATTCAGATCCATCAGCAACCCCTGACAACATGGAGGACTCGTCCCCTGAGCGTTTCCTGTCCTCTCTCCATGGAGTTCTTCTCTTCAGTCATTAACTCTTGAAAACAGAAGCACAACATGCCAGACTGTTTGACAAGTCTGTGATTGAATAAATGGAAATGGAATCTCATGCATCTCTTGTTATGCTTATTGGCTTTAAATGTTTAGTATTAAATAAGTTTGAAGGCCATTTATCTCAGACGAGACCGGCTGTGACAAGCTGAGCTCGTCTGTTAGCTTTGCTGTTGTCTTAGCTGTTGTTGGTCTAGAAGAAATTATTGTCAGTTCAAGGCCTTTTCAAATGTGAGCTATAAACTTAACTGCTAAATTATTTTACTGTGACCAACACTTTGTAGTGCTCCAGTTAATCAGAGACAGTCAATTCAGATTTAAAAAAAGTTTATTTAAACATTTTATGAAAAACAAAAAACTTCAATAAACAACCCCTGGCTTCATTAACCATGTGGAAAATAAGTAAGGGAGACCAACAGGTTGAACTGCTGGGACATAGGAGAAAGTATAAAAAATAATTTAACAAAGAAAAATCAAATGAAGTATAAAGATCCTGGCTGATTGTTTGACTGTTAAAATATGATGGAAAAGCAAATCCAACACAACCCTCCAGCATCTGGCCTTTCAAACACAGGGCAACATCATGTAAAAAAAAAATATCACCATTGAATATTGACCAGGATCTCTGTGTTTTCTCTGAGGATGACTATGGTAGCCTTCTCACTGTTCACTGTCACAAAGCTCCAGACTCTGTCCACCTTCTTCAGTTGTGCAGACGTCGATCAGCTCCTCTGGGTGATGGCAGAGAGGACTCTTCATCTGGGAGAACTGCTGGTGTAAGGTCATTTCTACCACAGTGGATGAGCAGGGCGTCTGGCACAGGTGAAAAAAGAGAGGAGGTTCCTTCAAACTATGCGACCCCAGCCTGACCACTGTAACAGGTGTGCAGACGAAGGTTGAAATTAGTCATTTTTAGTTTCTCTTGATTGTAAAATGGAAAAGAAAACATCACCTTTCTATTTAACATTTAGCTGGTGTATGACTCAGTGTGATTTTTATTTAATTTTAGAAGACTGTATTGTTAACAATAGCTTGTTTTTACAATCCTCTTATGAAACTTAAATAAAGATCACAGGATATAAACTTTTAACAGATGATTTTAACTTACACTTCACCTCTGTGGAAGATGTCAGACCAGCTACTTTTATCTCTTCTTTGCCTAAATGAAGATACAAAAAACAATTGATTTACTGTTCACTTAAATATATTAGAAAAGCAGACATGAATCACATTACAGACTATCAGTTTCTAACAAAATACAACATATCTTACCACCTGTAGTCTACGGTCTGTGGTGCTAACCTAGCTTAAATATAGAACAATTTCGTTAAAAACAGAGGACCCAGCAGCCCACATATTTTCAATAATGATCAAAATAGCGGGATTTTTTAAAACACAGTGTGTTTAAATATTAGACTTTGAATACGGTGGTTTGTTGTACTTACACATTTCTTCATAAGACTCGTAGACCGGCAGAGTGCTTTCAGCGTAGCTGGGCTGTGTAAGTCATCAGGGCAGTACGCTAAATGGGCGGGGCGTCTTACCAGGGCTCCTGCCCCCGGACCCTACTGCGCAGACTCTGGCTCCAAATGACGTCAAAATCGCAAGATGGAAGCGCCCCTAAGCGGCATATTTTGGCTTCAAGAACATTGAGTGGGAACAGCTACAGTGCGCGCCCACTGGTATGGACACGTAGAAGAACTGACTGCCACGCTCATATTAAAAGTCGTTTAACTGATTTTACTCCGTTGAAAAAGTGGAACTCAACACTGAGTTGATCAGACTGCAGAGCGCACGTCTGGAAACATTTTGTCATTTTATAATGCCTGGCACTAAAATACCTGAAGATGTCAGTGTTTCCATCACAGACACATATATTCATGTGAGCAGGTTTTGTCTGTGATGAACCTTAACGAGTGAAAACTGTGCAGTGGCCTGACACAAAGAACGAGAGAGAGAGCATGAGGAGAGAGAACGAGAGAGAGTGTGAGCGACAAAAATGAGAACGAGAGGAGAAAAAACGAGAGAAACAAAGAGAGAATGAAAGAGAGAGAGAGCTTGAAAAAAATAAAACTTGAAGTCGAGAGAGCTAAACGTGCTTTGGATCGTAGATGTCAGGAGCAGCGAGAGGTCTTTAATGTTAATAAGTGTGTGTCTTTGATGCTGAAGTTTGATCCTGAGAAGGTGGAATCTTTTTTTGAGATGTTCGAGAAGATCGCTTTGCAGCGTAACTGGCCTAAAAAGGAGTGAGTCACACTCATACAGGGCTCCCTAACAGGGAAGGCCCAGGAAGCATATGTTGCGCTAGATAAAAGTCAGATTGATGATTATGATGTGGTTCAACAGGCTGTCCCAAAATGTTATGAGTTGGTTCCAGAGGCCTATAGACAGCGGTTCAGGCCGCGTCCAGGACAGACTTATCTAGATTTCGCAAGACAACAGAAAGCAGCGTTTGATAAGTGGCTGAGAGCCAGCGAGGTGTATGATTTTAAGAACTTACGCGAAGTAATGGTGCTGGAGCAGTTCAAGCAGAGCCGTGCAGACCTACTTGAATGATCTTGAGGTGAAAACAGGGTTAAAGGCTGCTGAGGCTGCGGATAATTATGTCCTTATTCATAAAGAATCATGGCGTGATAAATCTAGCAATCACTCTAACAGGACAGAAGACTTCACGACATGTCCCAGTAATGAGAACAGTGGCAGTTGGCGTCCGCCTGAGAATAGTGGGCGACCACACAAGCTGCCTACTTACTCAGGGGATAGATCTTCTCCTTTCTCTAGGTAGATTATTTGTCATTATTGTCGAAAACCTGGTCACATAAAGTCTCGTTGTCCGGCCCTACAAAGAAAGGGGCCGTCCAGAGCAGAAGCCGATCGTTCTGTTGCGTGCAACTTAATGACTTTAAACTCAGTTGGAGATCAGGATGAAAATGTTTGATGGTTTCCTCTCTGATGAGACGGTCGCTGTAGAAGAGGGCGTAGCTGAGGCTTCTGTTATGGTCCTCAGGGACACTGCCTCAGGGCAGTCTCTAGTGGTAGAGAGTGCTGTAGATCTTCCTGAAACAGCTGCTTTAGGGGTTTATGTGCCTGTGACAGGTTTTGGAGGTGGTTACAGTGCTCTTCCCCTGTACAGGATGTTTGTTCGGACGAACATTTTTGTTGGATATGCTAAGTTGGGAGTGACACCTGAGCTACCAGTGGAAGGTGTTACTTTTCTTTTGGGAAATGACTTGGCAGGTGATAAGGTGGTATCAACCCCCATTCTGTCTCCTTGTGAAGTTGCTGAGACAAAGGTTTTAGAGGAGCAGTATCCAGAGGCTTTCCCAGTTTGTGTTGTCACCCGATCACACATGAAAGTCCTTACAGATATGACTGCTAAGGTTGAGGAGGACACGGTAGCCAAAGCATCTAACCCAGAGAAAGTTTCCCCCGTTGACTTAGCAGATACAGTCTTTACTAAATGGTGTGGCATGGACCAGTTTCCTGTGTTGAACAGAGACATGTTGGTTACAGAGCAGAAAAAGGACCCCACTCTGCGCTCTCTCAGGGAGACAGCTGCATCTTTGGAGGAGAGTACAAACATGGCGGAGGGATTTTATTTACAATATGAGGTGCTGATGAGAAAGTGGAGACCACCGAACCGACCTGCCACTGAGGAGTGGAGTGTGATTAGGCAGATAGTCCTGCCTCAGGGCTATCATAGCGAGGTGCTAGGTTTGGCCCATGAGACACCATTAGCTGGCCATTCAGGTATTCAAAAGACTCAGCATTTTTACTGGCCTAAACTCCATAAGGATGTGAAAACCTTTTTTGTCGTTCTTGCCACCCGTGTCAGCTGGGGGGGAAACCCAATCAGAAAGTCCCTGTAGCTCCATTGACCCCTGTGCCGGTGGTCGAAGAGCCCTTTTCTAAAGTGGTTATAGACTGTGTTGGCCCTTTGCCTAAGACTAGGAAAGGCAATGAGTTCCTTTTGACCATCATGGATGTCACTACCCGTTTCCCTGAAGCTGTCCCTTTAAGAAATATTAAAGCCAGAACCATCATAGAGGCCCTCATAGGTTTCTTTTCCCAGTTTGGTTTGCCAAAGCAGATGCAGCATGATCAGGGAACAAATTTTGTGTCTGGAGTTTTTCAGGATGTGATGGTCGAACTTGGTATTACACAAGCAGTTTCCTCAGCTTATCATCCACAGTCTTAAGGGGCCCTTGAACGGGCTCATCAGACCCTAAAAACAATGTTGAAGATTTACGGCATTCAGTTTCCCGGGGATTGGGATGTTTCCCTTCCGTTTTTGCTTTTTGCCATGAGAGATTCAGTGAGTGAGTCCACTGGATTTACGCCGTTTGAGCTAGTGTTTAGCCATGAGGTTAGAGGTCCCCTGAAGTTGTTCAAGGAGCAGTTGCTTCAACCTAAACCGGATACCACTATGCTGCAGTATGTGTCCAAATTAAAAGATCGGTTGTGGTCAGCTTGTCAGGTTGCCAGGGAGAATTTGCATCAGACGCAGATGCGTATGAAGGGTCAGTTTGACCAAAAGGCTGTTGACCGGCATTATGCCATTGGGGACCAGGTTCTTGCGTTGGTGCCGCAGCATGCATCTGGTTTAAGTGCGTCATTCTGTGGTCCCTATACTGTTGTGAAGAGGGTAGGAGACAAAAACTATGTTATCAGCACTCCCGAAGGCAGGAGAAAGACGAGTCTGTGCCAAATAAACCTGTTAAAGCTGTATCTGGGTCGGTCACGTGGTCCCGCTGTGGGCTGGTTGCTGAAGATGTCAGTGAGGAAGCGGAAACTGTTGGGTTCCGGCTGAGAAAATCTGAGGCTCTTAGGTCGCTTGATGACCAACTTGGGCATCTACCTGCAGAGTGTCAGAGTCAGATGAAAGCTCTGTTGGCCGAGTTCTCCCCCCTGTTCCAGGATGTCCCAGGGTGCACAATGTGGATGTGGGCAGTGCGGCTCCAATCAAACAACATCCGTACAGGTTAGCACCCTCTAAATTGGAGTGTTTGAGGGAAGAGTTGTCTTATATGTTGAGCATTCTGGTGGTAGAGCATGGGCAGAGTGAGTGGAGTTCTCCAGTGGTACTTTTTCCAAAATCTGATAATACGTCGAGACCTTGTATTGACTACAGGAAAGTGAACCAGCAGACTAAGGCTGATGCCTTCCAAATTCCCAGACTTGAAGACTGCATAGACAGGATCGGAGGAGCAGAGGTTGTTTCTAAGTTAGACCTACTGAAAGGCTATTGACAGGTGCCTCTGACTCCACGGGCTACGGAGATTTCAGCCTTTGTGACACCGGATGGTCTGTATATTTGCAATGTTCTTCCGTTTGGCATGTAAAATGCTCCCGTTACTTTTCAGCAGATGATTAATACCATCACTCAGGGGTTGAGCTCTGTGGTTACTTATATTGATGATGTGGTCGTGTACAGTAGCTCATGGGAAGAGCACTTCATACAGCTACGGCAGCTCTTTGAAAGGTTACAAGAGGCAGGTCTTGTAGTAAATTTACCTAAATGTGAGTTTGGGAAGGGACCAGTAACCTATCTTGGGCATCAGGTGGGTCAAGGGAAGGTAATGCCCCGTCGTGCAAAAGTGGAGGCGATCCTCGATATTCCGGTACCGAGAAACCGACACGATGTCATGAGAGTGCTAGGCATGTATGGGTTTTACAGAAGATTTGTTCCCAACTTTGCTGTGGTTACTGAGCCATTGACTAACCTTTTTGAAGAAAGATGTGAAGTTTGTGTGGACAGATGCCTGTGAGCGTTCTTTCGGAGGGTTGAAAGCCGTCTTGGCATGTAAACTCGTGCTGCTTGCACCGAACTTTGATGCACCTTTTCAACTTGCCATAGATTTGTAATTTGTAATTTATTTCAAGGATAGCCCCTTGAGATGCATCATCTCATTTTCAAGGGGGTCCTTACAAAACATAAATGAATCATCATAATACAAAATCAAAATAAAAGGTAAATCCAAAACATAATACCAAACATTTAAACACAGACACCCACACCACAAACACACACACACTCACAATCACTCAAGAAAAAAAATACCAATAATAATAATAAAAAAAGAAAGAAAGAAAGGAAAACCTCTGCATATATATATATGCATACACACTATACAGTACATACACACATAGTGTACGCAACATTAAGGCACAAGGTACAGAACAGTACATACATGTAGATATGAGGTACACGAGCAAGAGGAGAGCAAGTCCAGACAGACTAAGTCGAACAGAGAAAGAAAATCAAAAGCAAGAGCAGGATGTTTGACAATGAGTAAGTAGAGATGATTTAAAAATATGAAAAGAGGTGATAGATCTAAGTGAGCGAGGTAGGTTATTCCAATCTGATGGAGCTTTAAATTTAAATGCACGGCGACCAATTTCTTTCTTGATTCTTGGTGTGAAGAAAAATAGATGATCAGTATGCCTTAGGCTATACTGTGAACTGAAAGGGATTAGGGAAATTGTTTCAAGTACGGAGGAAAATTAAAATAGATACATTTAAAAGTAAATAGCGACCAATGAAATTTCCTTCTCGACTTGGGAGCCAGCCAATTCAAGGACTCATACATTAGGCAATGATGGGTCCTATATGGACACCTCAGAACAAATCTACAGAGACTGTTATATAAGATAGTGAGGGGTCGAAGATTTGTCTCTGAGGTGTTCCCATAGATAACATCAGCATAATCAAGGATTGGCAGCACCAATTGTGTCACGATTCTTCTCTGGACTTGCAGTGAAAAACATTCAACAGAACGATAAAGTGATTTTAGACGACCATATATTTTCTTAGAAATTGAGTTGATATGAGGTTTGAAAGATAACTGGGAATCTAGCCAAAGGCCCACATATTTAAATTCATCTACTTTTTCTAATGCTGTTCCATCCAGGAAATTAATATGCCAGTTTTTTGTTAAGGGCAAAGAATCTGGTCGAGTGCAGAACAACATAAAATATGATTTTTTCTTATTCAGAAGAAGCTTATTGACAGAGAACCATTTTTGGACTAGATTAAATGAGATTGTACTGAGTATTGAATTTGTGAAATGTCTGAACTGGAGGAGTATATTACAGTGTCATCTGCAGATAAATGAATTTGACAGTCAGAACAGACTTGTGAGAGGTCATTGATGAAGATGGAGAATAATAGAGGACCTAAAGATGAACCTTGTGGCACACCTTTATCAATAATCTTGAATTCTGACTGGCTGCCCTGAAAAAAACACATTGACTTCTATAATGAAGAAAAGAGTTGAAAAACAACAAAGAGTCAGTAGAGAGACCAATAGCATGTAGTTTATCTAAAAGGAGATAGTGATCAACCATGTCAAATGCTTTATCAAGGTCAATGAATATAGCACCTGTAGACATATTGCTGTCAGATGCTGACTGTATGTCATTGGTGAATTTTAGGAGAGAAGTGGTGGTCGAGTGGTTTGGTCTAAAACCAGATTGGTGTGTTGATAATAAGCTGTGATCATTAAGATATTTAGATAATTGATTAAAGATGAGTTTTTCAAATATTTTTGCTATGCTATTAATAATTGAGATAGGTCTATAATTATTGATGTCCGTGGGGTCACCCCCTATATGGAGAGGGGTTACTTCCAGGATGAGGGAGTTTTACCAGTTGCAAGAGACAAATTAATAAATCAAATGATAAAACATGAGAGGCAAGTTTAAAGAACTTAATCTCCAGACCATCTGGACCAGCACTGCATCCAGAGCTTAGACCATCAGTGACCTGTTGGACATCAGTTGGTGTGATAGTTCTAAAGGAAAAGGAACTGCCACATCTGTTCTGAGTCGGGGTAAAGTCAGAGTGAGAATAACCAGACAGGGAGCTACCAATTGTAGAGAAGTGTTGGCTAAATGCCTCTGCAATTAATGATGGTTCACTGACAGTTTCATTGTTTATTCTGATACGAGTAGTAGGATTTTTTGTGGGTTTATTTGTTATACTATTGATTCTCTTCCAAAATTGCTTTGGGTTCTTAAAATCAGTTGACAGACAGTCTTTGTAATAATTTGCCTTAGCATTTCTAGTATTGGTTTTACATTTATTCCTCAGCTCTTTATAAGCATTCAAGTCAGAAGAATCATTTGTTGCACGGTATTTTTTCCAAGCCTTGTCTCTTTGTTTGAATAAGTTTATAAGATCGCCTTTTATCCAAGGTAAATGTCGACCCTTGACTTTAATTGTTGTACAGGGAGCATGTTTATTAATTATCTCAACAAGCTCAGTATAAAAGTAATTCCAGGCATCTTCAATGGATGGTATTAGTTGAAATCTTGAGATGCTTGTGATATTGGGGTCGGAGCTGTGCTCCTACAAACAGATGAGGCTGGACGAGACCGACCAGTAGCTTATTTCTCTCGAAAGCTAAACAAACATCAGAAAGCTTATTCAACCATTGAGAAGGAAGC
The DNA here is from genome assembly GCF_963584025.1 of Labrus mixtus. Classification (NCBI taxonomy): domain Eukaryota; kingdom Metazoa; phylum Chordata; class Actinopteri; order Labriformes; family Labridae; genus Labrus; species Labrus mixtus. The sequence goes on along the minus strand of NC_083633.1, from coordinate 4,594,468 downwards.
TTTAGGTCTGGTTTTGGCAGTCAAGCATTTTGAAATGTATGTGTCTCATTCAGGCCGAGAGGTTGTGGTGTTTACGGACCACAATCCCCTCTCTTTTCTAGCAAAGTTCAAAACATTGAATCAGAGAGTGTTCAGGTGGGCGCTAGTTTTGCAGCCTTACAGTTTGGTTGGTTCTTCTTCATTCAGCAGTGTTTTGCAAAACATTCCAGCGGTCAGCATTCCCACGAATTTCCGCAATGCATTCACTAAGTTCTCAGAGGTGTTGCTGTTATGAAGGTTGGATTTTGTTAAATATCATGAGTAACACCCATACTGTACAGATACCCCAAACATCTTTGTCAATACCATCCGTCCATTAGCAACAACACTTATCATCCTCCGGCAGTGAAGTCATATCTTCTTTTTCTCACTAGAGCTTTGCATAACACCGCCCTTCAGTGCTATGATAAGCCAAATATATTTTGTGAAGTGACTGACAAGTACTCACTTTCCCAAAGCTTGCCTGAAGGGCCTGCTGTTAGGAGGCTTCTTCATAACCATGTTATGTAAGCATGAGTCTCCCCTGAGTACAGGAGCCCTCTGTTTGGGGCCCATGTGTTTCAGGCAAAAGCTGTATGAATCAGTGATCGTAAACCTCAATGCAATCTGTGAGAAAAACTTTTTTATTTTTTGCATTTTTAATGTTGTTGATTTTTTCATGAGTAACACCCATACTGTACAGATACCCCAAACATCTTTGTCAATACCATCCGTCCATTAGCAACAACACTTATCATCCTCCGGCAGTGAAGTCATATCTTCTTTTTCTCACTAGAGCTTTGCATAACACCGCCCTTCAGTGCTATGATAAGCCAAATATATTTTGTGAAGTGACTGACAAGTACTCACTTTCCCAAAGCTTGCCTGAAGGGCCTGCTGTTAGGAGGCTTCTTCATAACCATGTTATGTAAGCATGAGTCTCCCCTGAGTACAGGAGCCCTCTGTTTGGGGCCCATGTGTTTCAGGCAAAAGCTGTATGAATCAGTGATCGTAAACCTCAATGCAATCTGTGAGAAAAACTTTTTTATTTTTTGCATTTTTAATGTTGTTGATTTTTTACTTTGGGAATATATCGGGATCCTGTCTTCTCACCACAAAGGCACAACCGCACAGAAATCTGCTCTTCCTTTTTCACAGAAGTCAAGAGCTTCCATTAAGAAATGTAGGTAATGTTTTTTTTCTATCTCAAATACGTTGAAACACATCAAAGGAATTTAAAAAAAAAAAATCAGAAAAGGCTCTGAGATAAAAGCGACAATATTTACCTTTTTCAACCATAAAATAGTCTTTTCAAAGTCGATCTAATAGTTCAATAACGTTTGACATGGAGAATAGCATTCCCATTTCCACAAAGAAGCAGAGGATTTTATGGCACACCTTCACCAACTACCAAGGTGCATGAAGAGTGAAAGGCTTGAGGCAAAAAGCTCCAGCAACACTTGCAGCACGAAGATCAACTTTATTAAAGGGATACTTCACCCGTTGAAACATGAATCTGTATTGACATTGGGTCATATATGTAGTAGAAATGTGAAAAACATTTTGAAGTTGGTGCCTTCTTGGCCGAGAAAAGGCAGAAAATGTCTTTTTGGCTCATGTGGATGAAAGACACCAAATCCCAGAATGCACAGCACCACAGGCCACTCCCACTAAGGTCAGGTTTACAGACATATTTACTTTAACACATAAGGCCGTTTCCTCAACTGATTCCAAGATTTCTTCCAGAAGGAATTGGTATCTTGGAAATTCCTGGCAGAAAACAGACTCTATGTCTGTGTCCACAGGCAAACAGTGAGAGCACCGACACTACCAGTCCGCCCCAGCTCGAGCCGGCCCCGGCTCCTCGTCCTCACCGCCGCCGACAGGCAGGCCTTATGTCTTGGCTGCTGAGCTGGCAGCGGCGGCCAGCAATATAGCCGGGAGACGGTTGCTGCTGACAGGCTGGTTTTGTTTCTCAGCTGCTGCGGCCAGTGGCGGTCCCGGCGGCCAGCCGCCAGCGGCCAGATTTCCAAAAGGAGCCTGGGTGCCCTGTTTTCAGCACTATGTAACTTTGGCAGCGGTCCAAGATTCTGGTGAAAAGTGCAAACAGCTTTACAGCACAAATTCACAGAGCAGCTTTCGGCCATAAAGTAACAAAAGTTCTCTACAGTGCAGTTGCACTCAGCGACCTTGGATGGGAGCCAAAGCGCACCAAACTGAATTCCCCCTTAGAGTTGCTTTAAAAAGGAACTTAAAAAGAGATCACTGACTTTGCTGACCTGATTTGACCGCTTACAATTTTTGATAAAAAACAAAATGTGTTACACATAGGGGTGGCTGTGGCTCAGTTGGTAGAGTCGTCGTCTCTCAACCGGAAGGTCAAGGGTTTAATCCCTAGCTCCTGCAGCAACATGTCCGATTTGTCCTTGGGCAAGACACTTAGCTCCGAATTGCTCCTGCTGCTTCGTCGGTGGCGTATGAATGGGATTAGTTACTTTTGATGGTTTCACTAAATAGCAACCACTGCCATCAGTGTGTGAATGGATGTGAATGTGTAGGTGTGACATGCGGTGTAAAAGCGCTTAGTCAGAAGACTAGAAAAGCGCTATATAAGCTCAAGTCCATTAACCATATTGAGCTAGAAAAAAGTAGCTTACTTATTTATTTTCTATGACAATTATAAAACAAACTCAACTGCATCAATAGATTCAAAATAACATCACTCTACATATGCTTTAACTTTCAGATACAGATTACAGTTTAAATATAAGTCAATAGCAAAATGTACAAAGATTTTCCTTTCATGTTAACTTTTTTCCTCCCCAAAGTGCACTGACCGATGGTGATCTGACTGACGCAGCTGTAGAAGGTTCCTGAAGAGAACATCTTTCTCTTTCTCCTCCGTGTTGGTCGCAGACAAAGATGAATCGTCTAGAAGTGAACGGACTGTGCGGGAATGACACCACATTACCACTAACTCACTCATAGTGGACAAGAGCAAGCTAACACACGGCTATGGTGACAAAGGTGGGCTCTGTTTTGTCTAATAAGTCTACGAATGGTAGTCCTCCTTGGAACTGTCTTGGTGCTAAGCCAAAGAAGAAATCATTTCTCTGGGAAAAGGGAGGACGGATAACAGGCAGAGCACAGCGAGCTGAGATATATGATGTGACCGGCTGGCCTGCACTACCTCCCCTGCAAAGTGCCTCTTAAACCTCTGTATCAAGAGGGACACAGCCGTGGACAGCTGTGAAAGGGAAGGTTAGGAACAAACCTCCCCCACAAATGAATGTGGAACTACAGAACAGATATTCCACTCTGTTACAGAGCCCTGGATCTTCATCTGGTTCTCCATCCTCAGACACCAGGGTAAGGACTGAAAACATATCAAAAAGTAAAAGGCTACAGGGAAAGCTAAAGCCTGGGCTTCAAACTCTGATTGTGGGTGACTTTGCTGTTAAAGATGTACAAAGGATGTGCAGTAAAAACACAGAAGTACTGTGTTTTCCCAGAGATATGGTCTCTGATTTAGCAGAAAGGATCCTGCATATTGTGGCTGAACACCCGACTGTGAAGAATGTCATACTGCACATTGGGTCAAATGATGTCACAAAACAACAATCTGAAGTCTTGAAGCAGGACTTCACTGGTCTGCTGAAGATGGTCAGCCCCTTGGATGTGGATGTGTTTATCAGCGGCCCCATACCACCAGTCAGAAGAGCAGAGGAGAGATTCAACAGGTTGTTGGCACTGAATAACTGGCTTACAACTGCATGTAATGCCCATTCAGTGAATTTCATTAACAATTTTAACATTTTCTGGGAACGCAGACATCTTTTTAAGGCAGATGGATTTTGCCTGAACATGTCAGGGGTGAAACTGTTCACCTCTAACCTATTTTACTCCCTGCCTCAACCATCAGTTCTCTCTGCCAAGGACAAGAGACAAAAGAAAACAGCTTTCAAGAAAGACAAAACACAGCGGGATGACAACCTTCATCAAGAATCACGTCTGCCAGTATCTGAGAAGAGACCTAAAGAGGAGAGACATCGGAACCAAGAGGAGGGGTCTCCATCCACCTTCGACCCCCTCACCAACACCTGTGAAGTCTCACCACCCTTGACCCCTCGAACCCCGATCAGATCATCATCTTCCTCCCTAATCACCCTATCTACCTCCTCCCCCCACCTGGAGTTCACTGACCAGATGAAGGAGCTGGTCAATGCTGGATTAAAAAGTACCCCCCGCCCTTCTCCCTTTTTCTCTTCCATAAACACCCGACGGCGCCCACCATCGCCCATTCCGAGACGGCTGTCACACCCCAACTTGATTAGATCAAAATAACAGTGCAGCTGTTCTTATCGAGTCAACCCCTCCCAACTTCAGTTTTGTAAGTGAGGCTAGAGTGCACAAGAGAGGAGGAGGAGTTGCAGTTTTGTTTAATGATTCCTTCCAATGTAAGCAATTATCTTTTGGAAATTTTGCTTCTTTTGAATATGTGGCCCTTCAGTCCACCCCCAGAGCTAAATGTTCCTAAATATTTACAGGCCACCTGAATACTATGCAAACTTTTTCGATTATTTCACTGAACTGCTGTCTGTGCTCTGTATTGACTTTGACTGTGTTATTATTGTTGGTGATTTTAACATCCATGTTGATAACCCCCAGGACAGAGGGACTAAAGAACTGTTTCACACTCTTGATAGCTTTGGGCTGACTCAGCACGTGACAGAGCCCACACACAACAGAGGGCACACTCTGGACTTAATCATCTCCAAGGGCTTGGACATCTCCAAGGTTGTTGTTTCAGATGTTGCCCTCTCTGATCACTCCTGTGTTTTATTTGAGAGTACTATGTCAGTGTACAAAAGTATTCAAACAAAAGTAATCACAAAACGGTGTATCACTGAAAACACCAGTGAAATCTTTAACCAGGTTTTCTCTTCCACAGCTGCCCTGTCCTGGGGCTCAGTCAGTGAGTTGGTAGATAACTTCAATTCTAAAATCACAAATGTTATTGATTCCATTGCTCCCACTAAGGTGAAGGTTGTCTCTGGTAAGAAAAAATCTCCATGGAGAAATTCGACACTGGTAAGAAACGGAAAAAGAGATTGTCGAAAAGCTGAACGCAGGTGGCGTAAAACTAATCTCCAGATTCATTATGACATCTACAAAGAGAGACTTCACACTTATAATTCACAACTGAGGAATGCAAGGCAATCTTTCTTCTCTGACATCATCACCAGAAACAATAATAATGCTCGTGCCCTGTTTGCTACTGTCGACAGGCTAACAAACCCTCCTGTGTCAATAGCATCAGAATTTAATTCTACCAGGGCCTGTAATACATTTTCCACCTTCTTTACTGAAAATATCCAGAAAATTAGACAAACTGTCAGTAACTCATCATCAGGATCAGGATATGTGCTGTGTCCATTTAAAACCAACTTAAGCACCATGACACAATTTAATCAAATCAACCTTAAAAACCTGAAGGACATTATACAACAATTAAATTCCTCCCCCTGCTGTCTTGATATTCTGCAAACAGCTTTTTTCAAAAAAGTTTCCCAAGTCATGGCTCCAGATCTGTTACAAATTGTAAACCTGTCTCTTCCCACAGGCCCTGAAAACAGCAGTCATCAAGCCACTATTAAAAAAGAACAATCTAGACAAGTCAATAATGAACAATTACAGGCCATTATCAAATCTTCCTTTTTTAAGTAAAAATAATCGAAAAAGCTGTTTTTCAACAGTTAAATAACTTTTGACATTGAGCGACTGTTTCGATGTCTTCCAGTCAGGTTTTAGACAAAATCACAGCACTGAGACAGCTCTGGTTAATAAGTGTTTAATGACATCCGTTTAAACACAGACAGTGGCAGAACCTCAGTCTTAGTTTTACTTGATCTCAGTGCTGCGTTTGACACAGTTGACCACAATATATTACTCGACGGACTGGAAAACTTGGTGTGAGTTTCTGGCACAGTACTAAACTGGTTTGAATCCTACTTAAAGGACAGGGACTTCTTCGTGTCTATAGGTAACTTCAAATCTGAGCAAACAAAAATTACTTGTGGAGTTCCCCAAGGTTCCATCCTAGGGCCTCTTCTGTTTAACCTCTACATGCTCCCACTAGCTCAGATTATAAAAAACAATAAAATAAGTTATTATAACTACGCAGACGACACACAAATATATATTACAATGTCGCCAGGCAACCATGGTCCCATAAAAGCACTGGGTAAATGCATAGAACAAATCAATGAGTGGATGTGCAAAAATGTTCTCCAGCTAAACAAAGACAAAACTGAGGTTGTTGTTTTTGAAGCAAAGGAGGAGCGACTAAGAGTCAGCAATCAGCTTCAGTCAGTAAGATTTAAAACCACAGGCCAGGCAAGAAATCTGGGCGTAGTGATGGACTCAGACTTCAATTTTAAAAGCCACATTAAGACAATTACAGTCAGCCTACTATCACCTACAATTCTACAATTCTACAATTCACTTAGCAGACGCTTTTATCCAAAGCGACATACATCAGAGAGTAAGTACAATACAAGCAAGGATCTAGAAAAAGGGAACAATGTCAGTAAGAGCAAACGATCAGCTTTGAGTCCGATTGGACACACAGGTGCTGACAGGCATTAAACAGAGGCAAAGCACAACATTGACGGCAGTTCTTGAGAGCTTTAATCAGTATAGAAACCATCTTATAAGTCATCGTTATCAAACAAAAACAATCGTGAAAACCATCATCATTAAGTTAGTAGGTATTCATGAAAGAGCTGGGTCTTTAGCTTTTTCTTAAAGGTGCAGAGGGACTCTGCAGATCGAATGGAGTTTGGAAGTTCATTTCACCACCGGGGGGCGACAGAGGAGAAGAGTCTAGTCAGAGACTTAGGACCCTGTTGTGAAGGTTGGATCAGACGCCTTTCATTGGTAGAGCGTAGTGGGTGGGAGGGAGTGTAGACCTGGATGAGAGAGTTAAAGTAAGGAGGAGCCGTTTTTGTCACTGTTTTGTAAGCGAACAGCAGAGTTTTAAATTTGATGCGAGCAGTAACTGGGAGCCAGTGTAAGGAGATGAACAGCGGAGTGACATGTGCTCTTTTAGGAAGGTTGAAGACCAGTTGTGCTGCTGCATTTTGTATCATCTGCAGGGGTTTGATAGTGCATGTAGGAAGACCTGCCAGTAGAGAGTTGCAATAATCAATGCGTGATATCACAAGAGCCTGTACCAGGAGCTGTGTAGCGTGTTCTGACAGGTAAGGTCTGATCTTCCTGATGTTGTACAGGGCAAATCGACATGACCGGGCAATCGAGGCTACTTGAACCTTAAAAGTTAGCTGGTCATCAATCATGACACCCAGGTTCCGGTGCAGACTTTGTGGGCATGAGTTTGGTTGTTCCAAGCTGGATATTGATCTGTGGTTGCATAGAGGGACTGGCTGGGATGACAAGGAGCTCCGTCTTTGAAAGATTGAGTTGAAGGTGGCGTTCATTCATCCATTTAGAGATATCAGCAAGGCATGACGAGATTCTTGCAGAGACTGTAACATCGTCTGGCGGGAATGACAGGAAGAGCTGGGTATCGTCAGCATAGCAGTGGTATGAGAAGCCATGAGAGCGGATTATTGAACCAAGTGAGCTTGTGTTTATGGAGAAGAGAAGGGGACCAAGCACTGACCCTTGAGGTACCCCTGTGGATAAGCTGTGCGCTTTGGACACTTCTCCCTTCCATGACACTAAAGGATCGCCTAGAGAGGTAAGACACGAACCAGCAGAGAGCAGATCCTGAGATGCCAAGTTCAGAGAGTGTGGATAGGAGGATTTGATGGTTGACTGTGTCAAAGGCAGCAGACAGGTCTAGCAGTAATAGAACTGAGGACTGACCTGCAGCTCTGGCAGCTTGTAGCGATTATGTTACTGACAGTAGTGCAGTTTCAGTAGAGTGGCCCCGCTTAAAGCCTGACTGATTTGGGTCAAACAGATCGTTTATGGACAGGAACTCAGAGACTTGCTTGAAGACTGTGCGCTGAAATATTTTTGACAGAAAGGGCAGAAGAGAAACCGGTCTGTAGTTTTCCACCTGGGCTGGGTTTAGTGTGTGTTTTTTGAGCAGAGGGGTGACCCGAGCTTGCTTGAATGCGGTGGGGAACACACCCGTTGACAGAGAGGAGTTGATGATATGCTTAAGTGCAGCATTAAGCGGAGAGGAAATGGTCTGCAGGAGGCTTGATGGTATTGGGTCCAGAGGACAGGTGGTGGGCCGAGAGTCTAGCACAAGCTTAGAGACTTCATCCTCAGTCAGAGAGGAGAATGAGTCGAGTGAGGCACTTTTGGTTGGTGCCTTTGGGCTGAGTTGGTCAGGCTCAGAAAACTGGTTACTGATGGTTGCAACCTTTTCAGTAAAATACGAGGCAAACATGTCTGGTGTGAACAGATCGGAGGGTGGAGGAGGAGGTGGTTGAAGCAGTGAGTTAAAAGCAGACATTTTTTTTCTTGTATCTGTGGCATTGCATATCTTGTTCTGATAATATGATGTCTTGGCCGTTTTCAGGCTGGAGGAGAATGAGACAAGTATTTGCTTATAGTCATTGAGGTCAGCGGACTGTTTGGATTTTTGCCATTTTCTCTCTGCTGACCTCAGCCCTGCTCTTTGCTCTCTTATGACTTCTGTGAGCCATGGGCTAGGGTGGGTTTTGCGAGCAGGTTTGGAAACCAGAGGGCAGAGCTTGTTCAGAGATGAGGCTAGTGTGGAGCAGAGTCTGTCTGTAGCCTCGTCTGTAGAGAGTGCGGTAAAGACCTTTTGGGCAGGCATGGCAGCCATTACCTCGTTAGACAGCTGAGCTGGCTTGAGCGATCGCATGTTTTGGTGGTATGACACCATTTGTGGGTGTGCCTGAGGGAGTTCCGGCAAGGAGATTGTGACTTGAATAAAGAAGTGGTCTGATAGATGTAGAGGGGTGACAGTCAGGTTTGCACAAGAGTGTTGCCAGCTTTGTGGGTATAGAATAGAATAGATGTTTATTGCCATTTGCACAGGTACAGGACAGTAAAAGATAAAGATAAACTTTATTGATCCCCCGTGGGGGAAATTTGTGCATTACAGCAGCTCCAGAAAACAGGGGACGGGAATACAATTATTAAAAATAAAAATAGAAGTTAAAATCAAATCAAACATATTTACATTCAGTTAAATAAAAAAATACAATAATGTAAAGTTACACAGTAACTACAAAAAAGCTACAAAAAAGGTTTTGTTCTTAAAAAACACACATATATACAAATACAAAAAAATAAAAATAACAAGGGGAACACTGTACAATGAAATGAAAATATAAGTTTTCTTATTACACTTATTATCTCTTATTGCACCTGAGGTTATTGCACACATATTTTTCACATTATATAATTGCACTGTTTTTTGTTTTTAAGGTTAATATTGCACACTTGTATTGCACTGTGAGGTGGTCAACTGTCCATTTAGTCTGTGAGGTGTGGGGTGAAGTTCCTTCCCATCTTAATGTCCTGTGCTACAAGTCTCACGGCAGCAGGGAAAAAACTGTTGTGGTAGCGGGCCTTGTGGGTGGAGATGCTCTCTGGCCTGTGATGTCGCAGGTTATAGCCCGAGTTCTTCCACCTGAACAGAGCATGAGCTGGGTGCTGTTTGTCCTTGAGGATGCTCTGTGCTTGTCCTCTGCAGCGCTGTGTGTACAGTGTGTCCATGGAGGGGAGGTTGGAGCCAGTGATTCTCTCTGCAGTCTTTATGACCCGTTGAAGCGATTTCCTCTCAGACAGTGTGGTGTTTCCGAACCACACAGTGATTCCACTGGTGAGGATGCTTTCAACGAGTCCTCTGTAGGCCTGGGTGAGGGGCTGACATTTAAGTCCAGTCTTCTTCAGCAGCCCTGCGTTGTTCCGGCATGAAGGTGTAGCTCCGGGAAGGAGTCGAGCAGTTTGGCGTTAAAATGTCCTTTGTGACTCATCTCACCAAGCTGTATCAGTGTCGCCCGATCATACTTGACACTGGCCCTAACGTACCGCACATTAAACGAAAGAAGATAAAACAATAACACGAAAACTACGAAAAACTTGACTCGGAGAGCTACGCTATGTCGCCCACAGGGGAGCGCCATCTTGATAGGGTAGGAGGAGTTGGGACCTGCGTGAGGTCAAATGAGGATAGGAGAGCAAGGAAGTCTGTTGCCTGGGCTTTATCAGTGTGTATATTCATGTCTCCCATTACAATCAGTGGTGTTCCATCATCAGGGATTTCTGAGAGTAGCATGTCCAGTTCCACAACAAAATCATTCAGATTACACCCTGGTGGGCGGTAAATGATAGCAATGTACATTTTAATACGAGCAGTAACCAAGATTGTGTGATATTTAAATGAGGAGTTGTTGCTCAGTGAGAAGAGTTTATTGAATTTCCAGGTATTAGAAATGAGGATACCTGTACCACCTCCACGTCCAACAGAGCGGGGTGTGTGAGAACACTGTGTCAACAGAAAGAGCAGCTGGTGTGACTGTATTTTCTGGGCGGATCCAGGTTTCAGAAAGGGCAAGTGCCTGAATGTCTGACATTTGTGCAAGTGCTTGGATGAATTCAGTTTTATTCACAGCAGATTGACAGTTCCAGAGGCCAAAAGTAAATGAACGGTGGATAAGTTAAGCAGAGACAAGTTTTTAAGATTTGACAGAGATTTCTTTGTAGCACATGTTGCGTTTAGCAGATGACCAGAGGAAATAGGCAAAGCAGTAGTCGTTGATGCCCGGGCTCTGTGGCCACGCTGAAGTGTCAGACACTGACAAGACCTTCCTAGTTTTCAGATCAGAGCTTGTTCTGCTGGCAGTTTTGGATTCAGACTCTTTCAAGCTTGGAAATTTCGTGACAATCCCGCCCCAGATTTTCAGCTTGCAATCAACAGAGGGTGTGACACGCGTCAACTGCCTCTCCTATTGATGCTCAGAGAATGAAACTTAAGTTCTCAGTCCAAACAAATCCTGACAACGACCCACTATCAACATCTACTCAAAGCAAGTTTCGATTCACCCACCTAGCTGACAAGACCTTCCTAGTTTTCAGATCAGAGCTTGTTCTTGTTATTTTTAAATCTCTCTTCTTTTTTCTTTTTTAAGTCTTTTCCTCAATGGCCCTGATGATCTTTGTGCAGCTGCATTCTCTCTTTCTCCACATGGAGGCGTTCTGAAGAACATATCAAGAATTAGAGGACTCATGTCCCAGCAGGACCAGGAAAAACTTGTCTTTTATCTTCAGTCGTCTTGATTACTGTAACAGTGTCTTTACAGGTCTGCCTAAAAAAGCAGTCAGACAATTACAGCTGATCCAGAACGCTGCTGCTAGAGTCCTCACCAAGACCAAGAAAATGGATCACATCAGTCCAGTTCTGAGGTCCTTACACTGGCTCCCAGTCTGTCAGAGAATAGACTTTAAAATCCTGTTGCTGGTTTATAAAGCGCTTAAAGGTTTAGGGCCAAAATACATTAGTGACCTCCTGATTAATTACGAACCATCCAGACCTCTCAGGTCGTCTGGGACAGGTCTGCTCTCTGTCCCCAGAGTCAGAACCAAACATGGAGAAGCAGCGTTCAGTTTCTAGGCTCCTTATATCTGGAACAAACTCCCAGAAAACTGCAGGTCTGCTGAAACTCTCAGCTCTTTTAAATCCAGGTTGAAGACTCACCTGTTTACAGCTGCCTTTCATTAAACAATTTTAATAAGATTTTACATTTTAACTCTGCACTGTAACTTTTAACTCTTTTTATATTTTTTCTTTATTTATTTCAATTAATTTCATTTGAATTATTTTTATTGAACATATGTTCAGATTTAATAATTCCAGTTATTTATTTTTTTTTTAAATCTTCTATTTTAATGTTTCTTTTCTTTCCTCTGTCATGATGCTTTTGATGTCTTGTGTGAAGCACTTTGAATTGCCTTGTTGTTGAAATGTGCTATATAAATAAACTTGCCTTGCCTTGCCTTCCATATCAAGCATTAATTAAATATCGATCGAATCGAGCTTCACGATATATCGCCCAGCACTACTTCCAAGTTCAAATTGAATGCTCCATAACTTATGAAGGGGGACCTGAAGTGTTAAGTGAATGCACACACATGCACATGCTCACTCACTCTCTGCTGCGGTATTGCACATCATATTCTTTATAGTGTTTGGCTGTAATTTAAGTTTGGGTTAGAACCCTAACCCTAATGTGTTAGCCGATGTGAATACAATATGTTGGCATTTGAGTTTACTTTGTAGGTATTCGTAAAGTTTTCCTTTACCCTTTTTCCTTCTGCTTTGTACTTCTGCATGACATTTACTCGGTTTCTTACTGGTTACTTTTTTATCTATGGTTACATCCGTTACAGACATTTGACCAGTTTGATAAATCTTGTTAAAAATAGTCCTCTATTTATATTTTTATATATGAAAGAAGTAGTGCCATCAAAACATATTTTAATGCCCAAACTTAAGTGTAGTCGTTTGGGAAGAATGTCCTATTTCAACAGTTTAAATTAAACACATTTTAAATTAAATCTATTTTTCAGAGGTGGGGCATATAATTAACTTAATATAAAGCCTGTATAAATATCAACTTGATGGGTTGTGAAGCAACAAGCTGTGAGGAGCTTTTTCTATATTTTAATGTAGCTAAATTTAGTTCTTAAAGATTCAAGGTTCAAGATGATATTTCAACTCATTTGTGTTAGTCTCGTGAAATATTACACATTAAATAACATCTGTATATACTATATTGTAAGTAGTAATTAAAGAAAATGTGTACTGGAGACAGACAGGGTAAATGCATAAATGACATACACACATACTTGATGCCATCCCTGCATACGTTGTTGCACCAATTGGGCCAAACCAGTCACAAAAAGTCTGAACACACCCCTGCTTACAAAAGACATCAACGTAAAAAAAAATAAAAGGTCACACATTTTTACATTATTGAGCAGTTAAAAGGTCAAATGTAAATTCAGTTGGACATTAAAATACTCTTAAAATGTGACATTTGACTCTGCATTTAAAGAATTATTGGTACAGTCAATATGAAGTGCCTTGTTGTGTTTGATACTTGAAATACCTCTTGAACCATCTGCCTCACTCTACCTCCATATCCCCAAGATGTTATCCTTTAAGAATTATCTGAGCCCAGTTGTTTCAAATGAATCCAGATAAGAATGATCTGGATTAGGTAGTCCAATTTTTTTTCATATCCAGGAGACCAGTTCACTCTTTTTCACTTTTACCTACCCAGGATCACTAGCCCAACTCACTTTCATCCTTGTTTGAAAAAATAAAATAAAATAAAAATTAGCTCAATCTGATCTAAGCAGTGACTTTTATGGATGAACCAAAGTATTCTATTGTTTGACCTAAAATGTTCAGCAGTGCTCTAAAGAGGACCTCAAACTGCATACTTCGTCCACAGGGGGGCGCCACACTCCACACAAGTTGAGAGAACCTCTCAGCTGCAACACATTTGATATGTAATGTCATAGTTGACATTTTCTTGTAATCCAGCACTCTGCTGGTATCACCATAATCCTGAGTTTTTGGATTAAAGAAATCCTAGTCAAAAGTTTAGACAAACTGAAGGTTTTGCCAGTGAACAAAACAGGATTGGATTGGTTTTATCTGATTATGTTTTCCTTTTCTTTTTTAAACAACCTGATTTCAAGATTTGATCATATCCATAGCTTTAATCCTGTTGGATTACTTTACTACTGGGACCTGATGATATCAGGGAAGTATGATGACTTTTTTTAACGTTCATCTGATCTTCAGAAAATACTTTCTGGGTGCATAGTGCCTCATAATGGTTCATAATGCAGAACAAATGGCATTGCAAGGTTGTGAATCATGCAGATAACTTCTCAAGTCGAGTATTCATGCTGTTAATTATTACAACCCTGATTCCTAAAAGTTGGGATGCTGTGTAAAATGAAAATGAAAATAGAAGGTGATGATTATTTTTTTTAAAGGTTGAAACACCATGCCTGGAGCTAGTGCTAGCTCTGGGGCTACGTGCTCCAACTCATCCCTCTGCACCCGCTTTCTTCATCTCTTTGCTACAGTTTAACATAACTCCCTGTCTTCAAACAATGACACTTCACCCGCGGAGAGCCCTCTGCCCCGGGCCTGACAAGTTCAAAATCCTGGCGGACGGAAGTCCTGTAGTCAAGCCGAGCAACAGTGCCGGTAGCCGGGCAGCCAATTTAACAAAGCTACCGGTCAACCAGACCTCATTTCTCAAAGTTGTGTGTTTTTTCTCCCATACATGTTATAAAGTCTTGTTTGTGCACAATAGAAACCAAGCAAACTAAACTGAACATAAGCCTTTTCTCTCTTTTGTATAAAAAAAACATATATATTATATATGTATATATATATATATATATATATATATATATATATATATATATATTAACAGCAGACTTCAGTTGTATCCGCTGATTCTCAAAACATATATGATGGCAGCCTTAAAGAGAGACGTTTAAAGATAAAGATAAAGATAAACTTTATTGATCCCCGTGGGGGAAATTTGTGCATTAGAGCAGTTCCAGAAAACAGGGGACGGGAATACAATTATTAAAAATAAAAATAGAAGTTAAAAATCAAATCAAACATATTTACATTCAGTTAAATAAAAAAAAATATACAATAATGGAAAATTACACAGTAACTACAAAAAAACTACAAAAAAGGTTTTGTTCTTAAAAAAACACACATAGTGTGTAGCATGAGGTGATGCTGTTAAAGAGTCTGATTGAACAGTCTGATGGCAGATGGGATGAACGACCTGCGGTAGCGCTCTGTCTTGCAGGGTGGGTGTCTGAGTCTGCTGCTGAAGGAGCTGCTCAGGGCCCCCACAGTGTCATGCAGGGGGTGAGAGGGGTTGTCCATGATTGATGTCAGCTTCACTAACATCCTCCTCTCACCCACCTCCTCTACAGAGTCCAGAGGACAGTCCAAGACAGAACTGGCCCTCCTGACCAGTCTGTTCAGTCTCTTTCTGTCTCTCTCTGTGCTCCCTCCTCCCCAGCAGACCACTGCATAGAAAAGTGCAGACGCCACCACAGTGTCATAAAAAGTCCGTAGCAGAGTCCTGCACACTCCAAAGGACCTCAGTCGCCCTTCTTGTACAGGACGTCGGTGTTGTGTGACCAGTCCAGTTTGTTGTTGAGGTGAACACCCAGGTGTTTGTAAGTCTCCACCCTCTCGATGTCCAAGCCCCGGATGTTCACCGGTGCAGTCTGGGGTGACTTCCTGTGAAAGTCAATCAACATCTCCTTTGTCTTGCTGGCATTGAGCTGAAGGTGGTTGAGCTCACTCCAGTCGACAAAGTCCATGATGACCTGCCTGTACTCCTGTTCGCTCCCCTTAGACACACACCCCACGATGGCTGTGTCATCGGAGAACTTCTGCAGGTGGCAGCTCCCAGAGTTGTAACAGAAGTCCGAGGTGTACAGGGTGAAGAGAAAAGGGGAGAGAACTGTCCCCTGAGGGGCCCCGTTGTCCACTCCCGCCCTCTTTAGCTTCCCCTTGAGGAGTGCAGGCTGGATTGTGTTGAAGGCACTGGAGAAGTCAAAGAACATGACCCTCACAGTGCTGCCGGTGTTCTCCAAGTGAGTCCAGGATCTCTGCAGGAGGTAGATGACGGCGTCATCCACCCCGATGTTTGGCTGGTAGGCGAACTGCAGAGGATCCAGATTTGAAGTCACCAGGGGGCGGAGGTTGTTGAGGACGATCCTCTCCATGGTCTTCATCAGGTGAGAGGTGAAGGCCACAGGTCTGAAGTGGTTAGGCTCCTTGGGGTGAGATGTCTTTGGGACTGGCACCACACAGAACGTCTTCCACAGAGTCGGTACCCTCTCCAGTCTCAGGCTCAGGTTGAAGATGTGCAGAAGGACCTCACAGAGCTGGTCTGCACAATCCTTCAGGAGTCTAGATCTGATGCCGTTGGGACCTGTGGCCTTCCTCGCCTTGATCTTCCTCAGCTGACTTCTCACCTGATCAGCTGTTATGGAGAGGCCGTCGGAGGAGGAGGAGGGGGTTGTTGGGGGGTCGTCTGAGGAGGAGGGGGAGAGGGCTGTTGAGGGGGGTGGCAGGGTACTCAGGGTACTCAGGGTACTCAGATGGAGTGTCTGAGAAGCGGGCTGGTCTGCACTCTGGTGGGTGGGGGTGGGGTTGGGAGCAGAATCAAATCTATTGAAGAACAGATTCAGTTCATTTGCCCACTCCCTGTCTCCTGCTTCAGGGCCCTTCCCTTGACTTCTGCTGTGACCTGAGATGTTATTCAGGTCCCTCCAGACTTCTCTTGCATTTTTCTGTTGTAAATGCTCCTCCATCTTTGCCAGGTAGCTGGCTTTCCCTTTCTTTGTTTTTTTCTTGAGCTCCTTCTGCACCCTCTTCAGCTCCTCTCTATCTCCAGATCTAAAAACCCTCCTCTTTTCATTGAGCGGGGTTTTCAGCTCAGGGGTCACCCAGGGTTTGTTGTTGGAGAAACACCGTATTTTTTTGGTGGGTACAGTGTTCTCAACAGAGAAGTTTATGTAGTCTGTGATGCAGTGGGTTAAGCCGTTGATGTCCTCCCCATGTGGGCTGCACAGCACCTCCCAGTCAGTGGTGTCGAAGCAGTCCTGCAGCGCCTCAGTGGCCTCCTTAGACCACTTCTTCACATACCTGGTTGTGGGGGGTTGTTTTTTCACCAGAGGTATGTAAATGAGCTGCACTCTCACCACGTTGTGGTCTGAGCAGCCCAGGGGGGGAGGGGTGATGATCTGTATGCATCCTTGGTGTTTGCATACAGTAAGTCCAAAGTTTTATTGTCCCTGGTATGGCAGTCAACATACTGAGTGAAAGTAGGGAGAGTGGCAGACAGGGAAGCGTGGTTAAAGTCTCCTGAGATGAGAATAAGAGACTGGGGGTGTGATGTCTGTAGCTGAGACACTACACTGTGGATGAGTTCACAGGCTGCAGCAGCGTCTGCCGAGGGGGGGATGTAAACAGTCACCGCGATCACGTGTGAAAACTCCCTCGGCAGGTAATATGGCCGAATGCTTACAGCCAGCAGCTCCACATCCTTAGTGCAGCGCTGTTCTTTAACGGTGATGTGCCCAGAGTTACACCACCTCTCATTCACATACATCGCTATTCCCCCGCCTTTCTTCTTACCACTCTCCCTCACGCTCCGGTCTGCTCTGACGAGGTGAAAGCCGTCCAGAGTTACGAGCGCGTCCGGAGTGAGTTCATTCAGCCATGTCTCCGTGAACTGCATGATGCTACACTCTCGGTACTCCCTCTGAAGCCGGGTGAGCGCCGTCAGCTCCTCCATCTTATTAGGGAGAGATCTTACATTCCCCATAATTAAAGACGGCACAGATGGTTTGTACCATCTTTTCTTTTCCTGACACTTCACTCCGGCTCTGCATTCTCTACTCTTCCTCCGTAGTTCTGCAGGGATGTCCGGTCTTTCGGCTGGATGTATCTGAGGTTGGCACAGCGCAATCAGCTCTTCACGGGTGTAAACAATGGAGCCGTGACTGAATGGGTCTCCCGAGGAAGTTTTAAAGAGTCCACAGAGAAAGAAAAACAGCACCAATACTCCAAAAAGAAGAATATCCATGTTTGTTGTTTGGAGTTGGAGTTACTCGCGAAGTTACAGCAACAAAAAGTCAATATTAACAAAATAAACTAAAAAACAATAACGAGGGGGGTCAGAGCAGCCGTAACAAGCGCCCACCCAGAGCGGTGCCGGATACAGATGCACATTTAATTTCTCACAACACTTCCATTTACATGTACTGTGAACCTATTGCCTTTTTGTGTGCAAAACTTCATGAAACAAAGCTGCAGTGCAGTAACTGGGCAACAACATTGTCTATTTGCAGCAGTTCCTGCTAAACCGGTTTAGGATAGGATAGGATAGGATAGTACTTTATTGATCTCCAGAGGGGAAATTCGGGCAACTCGTTTCTGCTCTGCAACCGGGACTGCCCCGGGAATCTTTGATGCACTTGTGACTGATGTTACTTTCGTAGCTGATTACCCCTTTTGCAAAACAACTCTTACTATATGCAATAAAATACACAAAGACAAAAGACTTTGACTTGAGATCTTTTATTACCAACAGAAAAATCCACAACAAGGGAAGGGATGAGGAAGGAGGGTGAATGGATGAGAAGTAGGGAAGGGAGGGTGGGTAGAAGGATCTGAGACAAACGGGATGTGATGAGGTGACCAGGTGTAAATAGGCTGTCAGGTAATTACAGGTGTGGTTTTAGGCGTGATCCTGCTCCCGAACCTAAGTAAATACATTAACTCCAGTGAACACCTCTTAGTGAGCAAAGTTCCTTTTTGTTATCTGTTGTTTGAGCTGGCGTTTATATTCATTGACTTGACACATCACTGCATATCTAAACAATGGTTGAATGTAGGGAGGAAAGTCTTATGAAGGGTAGCCGTCATCTTCATAATTGCACCTTGATCACTTTATGAAGCTTCTTTATCACTTTTTTTAAGCTTCTTGTTATGACAGGTTGTCTTGTTTTCTGAGTAAAACAACCCACCCTAACCCAGAGATTTCACCACTGTGTTCACTCCAAATTAATGTCTTCTGAGGTAAGCCGTAATATTCTTTATTTTGTTTGGGTGTACCTTATGTTTAATTTTATAGACGCTGGGAAAACAACATGTTTCCATTAGTATCTACTTTGAAGGTATTTTTTTTTAACGTTTTCTGTATCTCTTTTATGCTGCATGCTTTAACCTTCTTGCGTCTGATTTTTGTTTTTAATTGAACCCCTGTATCACATTTACTTGTTTTGTTACTGGATACTTTAGGGATAGGAAATACTCTTCACTGTTTGAGTTCAAACTCTGATATAAAACCCCATGTCATATATCATACTTTATCAATCTATGATCCCATCAGTTTAAAAGAATATGTTCAGTTTGATGAATCTAGTTAAAAATAGTCCTCCATTTAGAGGTAGTACAGTGCCATCAAAATATATTTAAATGCCCAAAAATAAGTGTCGTCATTCGATAAGCATGAGCTATTTGAACAGTTTCAATTAAATTACTGCAGACATGGTATCATATATGCTGAAGCTGTGAGACACAGAGTTGATGAGCTTAATTTAATGTTGTCTAAAATTATACATCATGATTTTTAGAATCATTGATTTTTTAATCTACAAAGTAACAAGTGAAACTGAAGAAAAAACATTGAGGAATAAATGGAATAGAATTATAATCTGAAATGTAAATGTGTTAAAGTATAAAGTAACAAAATAGTACCAATTAAAATGTCTACTTAAAAACAATCTTTAGTTAGGTATTAAGGTCTTTTACCTGCTTTTTGTAAAGTGTGTCAAGATAACACTTGTTATGAGTTGTGGTTATACAAATAAGAATTGATTGATTGATTGATCGATTGATTGATTGATTGATTGATTGATTGATTGATTGATTGATTGATTGATTGATTGATTGATTGATTGATTAGGCTAAATGTACATGTTTCCTTCGTGCCTCCATTACTGTGTGCCTGCAGGGAAACTAACCCTACCTTAAGTCAACCTTTTGTCCTCAAGTGACGTCAGTACATTTCATAAGACCATGTAACCTTGGCACACCTGATAGTGAGAATTTGACCATCAGTATGAACATTGTAATTATGTTCCTGTCAACCCTCAAGCACCAAAAAGTTGTTTTGTTGTAAACGCCCTGTTTGGTAACATATAATTATCACATTCTCGATTGACTAGATTAGTTTGATGTTGGTAGTGAGACATGATGACACTATAAATATTCAGAGGTTTTTATGACTGAGTTAAGTGTCTTCAAGAAGAATTCACATTATAAACTTAACACAGAGTCTGTTTCCCCTTTTGGTTGTTTTAATCCAGTACCAGAGGAGGACTCACCATGTGGCTAAAAGGTTTTATAAGTAACCATGTCAACATGAAACTTCTGAAGACCTGTGTCATCCTTCTCCTTCTGACTGTGTTGTTCTTTGTACTAAGAAACATGGACCTGCTCGAGGTGAGAACTGGGATTATTGGTAACACTTTAAAGGTGGTCATTGAGTGTCTTTCAATGTACTAAAGTGGGGATTGGGCCCCCCTGGGGGCTCCTGAGACACTGAAAGGGGGGTCGCGAGATGCTTTCCATAAACAAATAAAAGTTTTAGGATTTGCAAAATGCATATTTCACCCATTATTGTGAAAATACATACAAAAAGTAGTTGAATTTAAAATACAACGATAGTTGTTAAGTAAGATTTATGCTGAAATGAAAGTGATATGTAAAAAAATCCATTAAATGTAAGTTTGTACAGAAGTGCAACAATGAAGGTGTTCATCTGCTCTCTACAAATAAAAACACACAGATATCAGCTGTCTACTTCATTATTACATTTTGTATGTCCACTCAGTCCTTAAGTTTATACATGGAGATTACTTGGGTTCTGCTTCTAGCCTTTCTTACAATGAATTACTAAAATATGGACAGTGGGGCGCCCCAGTCAGTGGGTGTTGTTAGATTGTTAGATTGTTGATAGATGTGACAAATATATAACATAGGCTTAGTCCATAACTATAGAAATAAAGTTATTACAACACAAGCTTAGTCAATTTTTAATTCATTTAGATATTTTAGTGTAAAGAACGTAATAAAATGTGACATATTGTACATTTCCTGTACACTCCTGGTTTGATAGAAAGATTTGCAGAATCACATAATTCACAGAGTGACATCTTGGTGGCACTCTGTTGTCTCAAGTGACTCACACATCTTCCTAGTTGTTGTCTCACTTAGAATGACAGTTACGTAGCAGTGCAATTGCTCATATAATGGAAAATGGAGTTGATGAAGGGGCAGAAGAAAGGATCCTTTGTTTTCTTGTTCCCTGACATCATCATATTAGATCCCGAGCAATTCTGTCCCAAAACACTTTTTTTTCCATGTTGAGATCATTGCAGTGGATATTACTTCAGTATTTTATAGAGTGGCCCTCAGTGTATCGGCCTGGTCTTATAAAATGTCTATAATCCGCCATTAAATTAATAATGCGCCAGATACAGAAACACCTAACTTTGAGAGGGAAAAGTAGACAATATATAATTGGAAAAAATTAAAACACAACTTTGATCATTGAAAAGAGTAAATAAGAGAACATTTGTAAATGAAATGTTCATAAGGGGAGAGCATGCTGTAAGATCAAGAAATGTAAACGACTATTGTCCTTAGGTCAAGTTAAGAATAATTCCAAAGTGACTTCCGGCAGATTAAAGTTTTAAAAATAAACAGTTATTAATAATACAAATGTATTTGGATAAATATTCCATCTTTTTTTTGTTTATTTTATTTTAGTAAATTTGTTCAATGCATCTTTGTCACCATCCTTCTTTTTCAACTCCTTGCCAGCTGAATTATAAAGAAAACTCTGCCATCATCAACAAGAAAGTGACCTCTACTCAGCCCACTGTTCCTCCCACTGCTCCTCCCACTGCTCCTCCAGTGCCTGACAACTTCTGCACCTTCAAGCCACTGTCTTCTGCAGATGCTGAGGAGGAACGTCTCATATTGCAGTCCATTGCTTGGCCTGAAACTCCTCCTCTGCCAGCTCCTTTTTCATTGAATCAGACAAGTAACGCCGCCCACAGCACCTTCACCATTCTCCCAGGGGGGGTTGGAGACGAGCGGCATGTAGGAGACCAGCTGGAAGTTATGATAAAAATGTACGACTTCCAAGGTAACCCCAAGAAGTCTGGAGGAGATGCAATTGTTACCCGATTGCACAACAGGGCACTTGAAGCAGGTGTGGCTGGACGAGTGGTGGATCTCCTTAATGGCTCCTACTCTGCTGTATTCTCTTTACTCTGGGAAGGAAGTGCACAGGTTGAGGTAAAGTTCAAGGCTATATCTTTAAATTGTTAATGTACAATAAGTGATGACTAAATAATTACCTAATGCAATGTCCTGTAGGTCATTTAATTCATGAAATCTAAACCATTCCCCCTGACTTACTTTTGCAAACAAACAACAACATAAAAAGTAAGAAAAAAGAAAAGACATTGTGGAAGTTTTAAAAACTGCTGTTCCTCCAATTGCCTCTTCTGGCGGTCTCTTATGAGTCATTCACCTTTGATCCTGTTGCCCAACTTTACAACACAAATAAACATGTTTTTTTTATTTTTATTGAACCTTTATTTAACCAGATAAATAACTCATTGAGATCAGGATCTCTTTCACAAGGGTGACCTGGCCAAGAGGGCAGCAGCACACGTCATAAAAAGCATTACATGATAAAGAGACAGTTTACAAACAATAAGTTAGGAGAGAACAACAATTTACAATGTGAAAATTGATTTACAGATAAAGTGCAGAATCTTGATCACAGAGTACAATTCAGAAACACAGGCACTGTCCAATTGTCTCGCGTTTTTTATCTTTTAAGATCGAGCCAAAGGCTTCAAGAGCTCCGCCATTTTCAAGTCATTTTGGAGAAAGTTCCATGCGGTGGGAGCAGCAAAACTAAACGCTCTTTTCCCGAGCTCAGTGCAGACACGAGGCACAGACAGTTTAAAGACATCACAGGAACACAAGGCATAGTGGCTTCTGGTTCTTTGAAGGTATGAACATAGATAAGAAGGCACCAAACCAAGAAGAGTATGAAGGTAAATATGTTGCAAAATAGGAGAGCTTGTAGAATGTGATGTGAGAGCTTGTAGAATGAGATGTGAGAGCTTGTAGAATGTGATGTGAGCTTGTAGAATGTGATGTGAGAGCTTGTAGAATGTGATGTGAGAGCTTGTAGAATGTGATGTGAGCTTGTAGAATGAGATGTGAGAGCTTGTAGAATGTGATGTGAGAGCTTGTAGAATGAGATGTGAGAGCTTGTAGAATGTGATGTAAGAGCTTGTAGAATGAGATGTGAGAGCTTGTAGAATGTGATGTGAGAGCTTGTAGAATGTGATGTGAGCTTGTAGAATGAGATGTGAGAGCTTGTAGAATGTGATGTGAGCTTGTAGAATGTGATGTGAGAGCTTGTAGAATGTGATGTGAGAGCTTGTAGAATGTGATGTGAGCTTGTAGAATGAGATGTGAGAGCTTGTAGAATGTGATGTGAGAGCTTGTAGAATGAGATGTGAGAGCTTGAAAGAAATGTGAATCATCGGCCAATTCCTCCCACACGCAGACACACAGCGAGGGGAGGAGGGAGGGGGAGGGGGGCATTTCTAAAAGTAGAAATTTGTTTTGCTACAGACGTCTCGCAAAATGTTTTGAAACTCAAGCAGCGCAGATTCACGCGAGAAAAGTAGTTTGTGCAGTTGTAGTGGCAGATTTGAGAAGTTGTAACCGCAGAGTTGAGGTTGTGAAGGATAATAGGCACGAGTAATAAAAAAACATGTGAGTAAATGTTGGATTACAAGTTTGCAGCTGTCATTTTACTTGTGTAAATATCAGTCTACTAATTTGTGAATATTTTTTCTGTGACTTCACATTCAGATCACGGATGTGTGAATATTTTCTTTGGGTTCAAATTTTAACTCTACAGGTTCACATTTCTTTCAAGCTCTCACATCACATTCTACAAGCTCACATCACATTCTACAAGCTCTCACATCACATTCTACAAGCTCTCACATCACATTCTACAAGCTCTCACATCACATTCTACAAGCTCACATCACATTCTACAAGCTCTCCTATTTTGCAACATATCTACCTTCATAGAAGAGATTTATAAATAAGCTTCAGCTAGTGTATATGCCTGCGCACCTTCAAAGATGGCCAATCTGAGTTAGTGTACAGGTCACAGTGATGAGTGAAGCGTCTACAACCAGTCTTACAAAATGTTATTTTCTTCTGCTATTCTGGAAAACTTAACATTGAGGAAATGTATTTATCACAACGGTTAAACGTTATCAAGCCAGTAGCTTTTACCTGAAAAATAAAATATAGACTTTAGACAAAAGTAATGTTACTCAATCATCACGTGAGTGGGCCTCCATACATCTGTAGTGGTGACTGTGTCTCCAGACACCCTATCCTTTGCCTGCATTTTAATGTTTTGGTTTTCTGGGTGTGGAGTGGCTGTGCTTCCCCCTGCCAATGTCAGTGTGCAGGTGTGTTTAGGAGTGGATACAATTCAGTTATTGGTTGTGATTCAACCCCCGGCTAATAAGATTGATGTGGAAGTAGCGGCAATAACTTAAAATATAATCATAGTGAGGTGAGACAAAACGCTACACGGATAAACCTTGTTCAAAAACGAGGGTTGGCTCTCACTCATGGTTGCAGAATTGGCCTGCATTCTGTTGGACATGCAGATGTCTTACATCGGTGGTTAGCTTGTGCTACCATGCGATATTGCAGTGTATGTACAAGCAGGAAACTTACACACTACTCACCTGCAGTGAGTGTGCACTTCTGGGGACGGTGAGCCCAGGAGGAGGGGCCCAATTTGGATGTTGTGTTCACAAGCTGCAACAAACAATGCCACTGACTCTACCTTTACATAAGACATCAGTAGAACACTTTAATGAACCTTTTTGTTGAGTTGAATTACTGAACTAAAGAGGTTGGTGTTGTTGGATCCTTTTGGAGATATTTTCATGCAAATGTTAGTCATTTGATGTGACTGTATGTAAAAATGTTTCCTGTGGGCCAGAGAATGGTGTGAGGATTGTTGAATGCTTTACTCCACAGACAAGTGGAGGGTCTATAATTATAAGAAAACTAATTCTATGGAGGTTCCAATAGCCTAGTGGGTATGATGTGCACCCAATTTACATAGGGTATAGTCCCGTTTGCTGCGGTATGGGGTTCAAATCTGACCTTTGCCCTTTGCTTAATGTCATCCCCAACTCTCTTCTCCCAACATTTCCTGGTGTTGTCAGCTGTCCTATCCAATTAAGATGAGACAGGTCCAAAAATATACATGTTGAAGAAAACAAGTTCTACTGGCCAGCTAGTGGGGAGTTGACCATTTGCATCAATGTCTCTTAAGCTTTTAATTTAAAATAAATGAACAACTTCAGTCAGCTGACACCAAAAATACAACTTTGTTTTCTAATTATTCAATTAATAATTAGTAGGCATGACTTGTATGATATAACTTTAAACTCTTGTTCTTTGTTTTATCAGGTGACGCTTGTCCACTCAAGCAAGGCTATCACAGTCCTCCGTAGGCTAAACAGAGAACAGCCTGATAGGACTATCTTAAAGAGCCTCTTCCGCTCAGGTTCAATCTCTGAAACTACCATCTGTAATATTTGTCTACGTCAAACCAACCAGCCACAGTGCAACTACACTGACCTCCGTACTGGTGACCCGTGGTTCTGCTATAAGCCAAAGAAACTGAGCTGTGATACCAGGATGAACCACATGAATGGAGGAATGGGTATAAAACTCAAGGCTAATGAGGCGAAACTTTTCAAAAGGTGAGGGAGCATAGCAATAGAAATGATGCATCTACTTTTACATGTAATGACTATAAACAAAGTGTAAAGTATGTATCTCCTGGGGGGAAATGTTGTGTTTGTAACTACAGGAGGCAAAGATAAAATCTTAAGATGTTTATAGTGTAAGATGATACCTATCAAAACACTTAGTCTGAACAATTAAAGTCTCTCTCATCAACAAAACTATAAAGTGTATCTTTAGAGTCCAAATATGGAGGCAAAGTAATTTATGGTGACTAAAGTGCTACCTTTTGGTAAATCACATTTGACATTTACATATTGTAGTGTGTTAAGAGATTCTTAATCATGGGAGCTTTTCCCCCCCAGCAATGTCAACATGCAAGTCTTCATTCAGGCTTCAGGACCGGCCAATGTTACTGTGCTGCCTCAAAGGAAAGGTAAAGCACAACTTTTCTACTTTCAACTAAAAAATATCTCCATGTGACCTTGAAAATAAAAATGGTTTGGTAAAAATGTATAAAACCTAACTCTCTGTATTCAAACAGATATACATATAAGTCAAAAAAAAAAAAAAAAAACCCAGCTTCTATCTACAAAACTGAGGAAGAGCTGCAAGTGCTTATCTCATTAACTCAGTACCAGTGTACTAATAAAAAACTCAAACCACTTAACATCTGTAAATATTTTACTTTAAATAATTAACATTGTCAAATAAAAGGCATTTGGTAACATTTTCCTTAACCACAATAAACATGTGCATTCGAGACATACACTCACTATATTGTAGTAAAGCATAAACTTAATCTTTTGAAAAACATCAAAGAACTCTGTAGAAGCCATTTTAATCATGATCCATTTAATTTAAGAATTTTGATTTCAGTTCATGTTAGTAAAACACAACATTTAGATCATAAGAAATAAGAATATCATTTACAGTAAATATTTCAGAATTAAGAAACAGATTGGCTCCTACTAAGTGATAAAAACTGTTTATGAAAGTTGCCACTACAAATGCTTTTGTGACATGTGTATAATGTCCTCATTAGTGTAAAGTAAAATGAGTAAGGTAAAGCAGAGACCTTGTTTTGGCCTTTTTAGGGGATCGGTGGACAAATGATACAACAATGAGTTTAATAACCAAATGCTTATTTTGATAAACAATTCTCAGAGCAACCCATGGATAGTCAAGGCAGTGGGAAGTCTGGACTCTCTGGGTATTACTACCAGGGTGTGTGGCGATCACTAGGTGGCACCAAAGTCCACCAATTCAACAACTCCTCTGCCATCAGTCAGTGTCTGAAAGGAAAGGTGGTCCACCTGTATGGAGACTCCACCGTCAGGCAGTGGTTTGAGTACCTTGATGCTTCACTTCCAGGTAGTTGATTCACAGTGATTTCAGGCAACAGTTTAATTGTATTTATATCACAGCTTAATCTGCTCCTTTTTTCATACTTTCAGATGCTAAGGAGATAAACCGGAATAATCCGAAGAGATTAGGACCTTTCATGATATGGGACAATGCAAAAAACATCTTGGTGAAGTTCCGCTTCCACGGTCCTCCTCTTAGTATTTCCGTCCTTATCCCAACCAGTGAGCTGCGTTACATTGCCAATGAAATAGATGATGTAGTTGGTGGCACCAACACAGTTGTAATTTTTGGTATCTGGGCCCACCTCACTCCTTTCCCAATGCAATTCTACATCAGAAGGCTTTACGGCATCCGCAGGGCGGTGATTCGTCTGTTAAACAGGGCTCCAGACACGCTGGTGGTCATCAGGACTCCAAACCTCAGAGGTACAAACCCCTATATATTTGCCTTTAATGACTGGTATGCTATTCAACAGGACAAGGTGGTCAGAGCTGTGTTCAAAGGACTTAATGTTCAGCTGGTGGATGCCTGGGAGATGGTTCTGGCCCACCACCTGCCTCACTACGTTCACCCACCTCCTCCCATCATTAAGAATATGATTAACATTATATTGTCCCACATGTGCCCCCAATAGTGCATTTAATAATAATAATAACTTTATTTATATAGCACGTATCTAAACAAGGTTACAAAGTGCTTTACAGAACGCATTCAATCAAACATAATAAAACATACATGAAAAGTGCTTCACAAAAGAATCAGGATAAAACATTGGTGAGTTATAAAAATGTATTCAATTAATTAAAGCAGGCCATTAATTACTGATCAATCGTTAAAAAGGCCTTCTTATAAAAATGTGTTTGGAGCAAGGATTTCAAAATAGGAACAGTTTGCCAGCCTAATTTCTACGGGTAGGGTAACCCTTGGTAACCAGCCTAGATCTAGGAACGACTAATAATGGTGCTCTTGATGATCTAAGATTTGGCTCGGAGCATAAGGGGTTAAAAGTTCTTTAATGTAAGAGGGGGGGTTAAATCAACCCTGTAAGTAACGGGCAGCAAATGGAGGGAGGAAAGGATTGGGGTAATGTTTGACCTACAGTTTGCATTTGTTAAAGGGGTCATATGCTTTTTTTGGTTTTATATGCCCTTTAGTGTGTTTTCCATGTGTCCTGTACATGTTTAGGCACATCTATGTGCAAAAATTCAAAGTCCGCGGAAACGTAGCTTCTCCTACGTCCTCCTGTTAGCTTCAGCATCAGCTGCATGTAACGCTCGGTTCTAGCCCCCCTCGAAAAAAAACTTGCCAGTGTGACGTCTTGTCAGTGTGATATCACTGATCTAAGCCCATTGGCTCGTTGTGGCAAGCCCGGCAGCTCATGTTGCACGCCCATTAACTTCTGTAGCACGCCCACGATATGCCGCAGCCTGCGGTAGCACAGTAGTGCTAAGGTGCTAATGTTTTTGCTCCCTTCAGAGCCAAAGTGGCTGCATTCCCAATAAGGTAAAAGAGGCGGGACATTTCCGAGAACCGTGCAGAGCGACTGACCAATTACGCAAGAGCCAACAGGCCGACCAATCACATCAGACTTGGCACACATGGGGACTCTGAACGTGGGCACTTCAGAGCCTTAGAGAGAGAGTCAGAAGAGAGCCGGTGCATGGAGCGGCAGTACATGAAAACAGATACTTTTTTCAAACTTTAGCTATTGTGAACATACTTTAGTAGGTACATAGATTAAATATAAGAACCCCAAAAAGGGCATAATATGACCTCTTTAAAATCCGAGCAGCAGCATTCTGCACTTGCTGGAGGCTGGCCATTGAGGACTGACTAAGGCAAGTGAAAAGTGAGTTGCAGTCGCCCAAACGTGAAAAGACAAAGGCATGAATAAGCTTCTCTAGATCAGGGAAAGACAGAGTTGATTTAATTTACTAATGTTTGTTAGCTGGATTTAATTATTATTATTGATGTGCGGAAAGAAGTTAAGCTGTGAATCAAATGTAATACCGACATTTCTACCTGTAGATTTTATATTGGGTGTTAGAGGACCAAAGAGCGGCTTGAATTTGCTTGCTATATGATCGGGCCAAAGAAAATGACCTCTTGTCTTCCCTGTATTTAGCTGCAGACAATGACAGCTCATCCATTTCTCGATGGGGGCCATGCTCTCCACTAAATTGTTTAAGCGGCTGATATTGTCTGACTTGAAGGACAGGTATATTCACACATTATCAGCATAACAGTGATGGGAGACCCCCTCAAAGTGATTCATAATATTTCCTAGTGGGAGCATATGAAGGGAAAACAAGACTGGACCAAGAATTGAGCCCTGTGGCAGACCGTATGTCATGGGGGCCGAGGAAGAAACAAAATTACCAATTGAGACAGAAAATCCTCTATTTGACAGGTATGACCCAAACCATTTGAGTGCAGTTCCGGTGATGCCCACACACTGATTAAGTCTATTGGCTAGAATTTTATGATCAATAGTATCAAATGCTGCGCTTAGGTCCAACAGCAATATAACCAAACATTCCCCATTATAAGCGCTCATCAGCAAATCGTTTGTAGCCCTGATAAGAGCAGTTTTGGTACTGTGTCGTTGGAAGAACCCTGATTGAAACTTGTCACAGATGTCATTATTGTTTAAAACAGATGTGAGCTGGCAAAAAAAAAACACCTTTTCAACCTTTTCAAGAACCTTAGATATGAACGGGAGTTTGGAAATGGGTCTATAATTCTCTGAAAGTGATAGATCAAGGTTAGGCTTTTTGAGTAAGGGCTGGATGCTTGCTTGTTTAAAATGATTGGGAAAAGTTAATGATGTTAAGTAAGCTGGGGCCAATTGTACCAATAACCTCTTTCAGGAGTGAAGTGGGTAAGATATCAATAGGGCTTGAGGTGGTACGCATGTGAGACACAGTATCGATAAGCTCAGTAAGAGAAATTAATTGAAAATGGCTGAGCAGTTCAGAGCGGACAGGATAATCATAAATATGTGCAGTTGTTGTTGGTACAATATTAGACCTAACATTCATGATTTTTTTCAGGAAAAAAAATAAGAACTAGTGTTTGAGGAAGCTGACAGAGCTGGGGGGCAGGGTTAATAAAACCCTTTTCACACATACGGAAATCTCCTGAAAAAATCTGGGGATTAGGCTCCCCGAAGGGGCTTTAGGGTATATGTGAACACACACAGCCAAATTTTTTGTGCTGACTTTACCCGGAGTATCTCCAGCCAGACCCTTAGTATTTTTTAAGCAGAAAGTCCGATTGAGCTAATGTGAGAACTCTGCAGCAGAATTCACCTCGAGCCAATGGGAAGAGAATGACGTTTATACAGTGACTGCCGCACGGTGCATAAAGTGTCTGCACGTGACCACTACGATCTTGGTGCACGTAATTAAAAGGTTGCATTAAGTTTTCTGTTCATCAGCATATTGTTCTCTGCTCTTTTGTGGATGTTGTCATTCCATTGGACTACACATAGCATTGATTTAAAGTCAAATATTCTCATTATAGCATCGTGTAGCGGACTCTGTTGCTTCGGCCGCTACTTCTAAAGCTATTAACTAAGTCACCTAAGTCACTGTGTTGAGATAGTAAAGATGGAGTTTGTTTTAGTTGGCCAAGGGAAAAAGATTAAAGATATGTGAACAAATAGTACTGATGGGGTATTTTGGGGCAGTATTAAACACAGTGCTGAAGTAGACACTCAAATGATCTGAGATAAAAACGTTTTCCAAGGCCAAACCTAGAGTGAAATCTAAATCTAATGTGTGGCCCCTGTTGTGAGTTGGCCCAGATACATGCTGTACTAGGTTAAAAGACTCAGTGATTTTTAAAAACTCAGTTGAAAGACCATTAGAGGGATCATCAATATGGATATTAAAGTCACCAGCAATAATAAGTTTGTCAAAGCCAGCAAATTCATTAAAAAAGCTACCATTGGACCCGGAGTCCCTATGGCAATATTCAACGTCCTCGACAAACTGATAACCAAGTTTATATGTATATATATATATATATATTACTACCAAAGCAAAAGGGTGGGCTTAATTTACCTAACCTCAAATACTACCACTGGGCGGCACAACTGAGGACCTTAATAACATGGTTTAACTACTGTTAATCAGCTCTTTCAAGGGGAAGTATTGAAATCTTACGAACACCTCCAGAGAGAATTTGGTTTATTAGGGATGGATGTTTTAAGATTTCTCCAGTTACGACACTATCTACAGACGCATTAAGACTGGGAGCCGGTGTGTAAGTTACCATCGAGTTTAGAAAGAATCTTTATGTTGACTATGGAGGGAGTGTTGAAAAAGAATCTTATTTCCCATCTCTACAGATGGTTTCAGGGTAAGGACACAGGAGACACTTTACAAACGAAACAGAAATGGGCATTAGAAATGAATACTATTATTACTGATGAAATGTGGGAAAAGACATGCCAAGAGAGCAAGAGAGAGAGATGAGTATGGAGTTTCCCTCTATGTTCTAGTGTTTCTTAATTTTTCATTCTACAGTGTTTTCAGTGTTTCATGTATTTATTTTGTAGTTGTCCTCAGTGTTTCTTGTGTTCATTCCTTCCTCTGTGTGTTTCCCTCCAGTGTGATTGCCCTCATTCTCTTCACCTGTGTCATTAGTCTCACCTGTGTTTGATTACCACTGTGTCTATTTAGTCTCTGTGTTTCTTCCCTCCTGTGTCAGTTCATTGTTGTATGTCAGTTGTCAGTCTACTAGTGTCTCCTTGTTTTTTTGTTTTGGATTTTGATAGTAAGTTTTTGTTTGCCTTTTTTGATTGTTAAATACTTTTAGTTTATTCTGCACTTGGGTCCACCTCTCCTTGTTTTCCAACCATTCATGACAATTTGTATCTTGTTGTCAGAGCATCTAGGAGGGATGTTACAGCAACTACAACAACTACCAATCTAGTTGAAGGCTCTTTCCTCTTAACTGTGGATGGAGTTTGTTCTTTTTTCACATTCAGTGTGTCCAGTTTGGAAAATTCAGTTGAAACTCAACGTAGCAACCTGGGCGAGAACAACTTTAACCTTTTAGAGAACAAAAAATCCTGTAAAACTGTTTTGATTCAGGATACTGCCTGCAGGGTTTGAGAATGTATAGCTGGTGTATGTTCCTATCAGTAACTGTATCTTCCTGTTTTCTCTTTTAAAAAAAAAGGCAGTCACCAAAGACAATCATATAGAGGTTAGAATAAAGGGAGGCAACATTCTTGGCAGTGAAACCCTCCCTCTGAAAACCCAATGACTTTTTGTGTTGTCTTGATGCTTCTTGTTACGACAGGTTGTCTGTTATCTGTAAGTGAAGGATTCTATCATAGTACTAAAACTCAGAGAAATAAACTTCTTTTTATTATTTGATCACCATCACATTAAGAAGATTTCACCACTGTGTTCTCTCCATATTAATCTCTACTGAGGTAAGACATAATGTTCTTTATTTTGATTAAGGGTATAATTTTTATTTTTATTTTTTATTCATGTTGTGTAAACAACATGTTTCCATTTGGGTATTTTGTAGTTTTTCTAAACCCCTTTTATGCTGCTGAATAATTCTTTGCTTAAACCTTTTGGAGGATGTACTCCTGTGTCACATTTACTCTGTTACAGCATACTTTATCAATCTGTTAAATGATTACAAAAAAATCACATGACAAATTAAAAAACATGTTGTATAAAATAGTCCTCCATTTACAGTTTTTTATATCAAAGAAGTTCAACTTGTATTTAAATACCTCAATATGTTGAGTCATTTGGGAAGAATGAGCTATTTGACCAGTTTAAATTAAATTACTGTAGACATGGTATCACATGTTGAAGCTGGGAGACACAGAGTTGATGAGGTTGATTGAATGTTTAATATCTAAAATTGTACACCATGGTTATTAGAGTCACTGATTTTTGAATCTACAAAGTAACAAGTGAAACTGAAGAAAAAACTTTGAGGAATAAATGGAACAGAATTAGAATGTGAAATGTAATTGTGTTAAAGTATAAAGTAACAAAATGGTACCAATTAAAAAGTTAATTAAAAAATAATCTTTAGTTAGGCTAAATGTATGTTTCCTTCATGCAGGCATTACTGTGTGCCTGCAGGGAAACTAACCCGACCTTACTTACAACCTATTTTCCACAAATTACTTCACTACTTCATGAGATCAGATTTCCTCATCATGTAACATTAGCACACCTGACTGTGAAAATCTGACACTTAGTGTGAACTAAGTAAAACAATCGACAAATATTTTTGATGTAATATACAGTCAAGGACTCTGTGAATGGGGAACTAAACACAGATTTTTAGATGTACAATGCATCAAAGATGCACCTGCAGAGCAAACCGTGAAAAGGCTACATTTGTTTTGAAAACAACCTCTACACGTTGATGCAGATTCAGTTGCAGCCACATCTATAAATACATGCACCTTGTGGTACTGGTCATTTCACCCCTGAAACCATGAAAACATATACAACACAGGAAGCTTTGGAGCGAATGATGCTGGTCGTTGGCCTTTGCCAGGGTTGCCCCTTGTCACTGCTTCTGTTTGCAGTTTTCATGGACAGGATCTCAAGGTGCAGCCAAGGGGAAGAGGGTTTCCGAATGTGACCGTCAGAATAAGATCGCAGATTTATTTGATTCTGATTAAAAGACTGAAGTCACTTTGATTAGAAATTGCTAAAAGTATTTATTCATCTTTGGCAATTTTATTATTGTGTCAACTTTTTGGACATTGGGTGCTATGTGTCGCATTTTATCAAAATCTGACACTGCACAAAAAATAAAAATGCATTCAAATCAATATTTTTGGTGATCAATGACATGTCCCAGACTGTGGTATCCAGAAAATAATTGCTGGTCTAAAGTCAATAGTGCAGTGTTGTATTTTTAAAGCATACCTTGTTTGATAGAAAGATGCCCATACAGAATCACATTTGAAGAGTTGAATGTCCAACCAGGGCCTGGTTTATTTAAATGTCTTCCA
This sequence comes from Labrus mixtus, assembly GCF_963584025.1. Taxonomy (NCBI): domain Eukaryota; kingdom Metazoa; phylum Chordata; class Actinopteri; order Labriformes; family Labridae; genus Labrus; species Labrus mixtus. The sequence continues at coordinate 4,560,593 of NC_083633.1, read as the reverse complement.
TCAAACTAGCAATGTGGCCAGAGGTAGACAAAAAAAAAAATTAAAACGTGTTATTTGGTTGTGCCACCATTATGCAATGGAACTTAGAAAAAGTGGAATGGAGCATGCCGTGTCAATCATGCACTTAAGATCAAGAAATGTAAACAACCATTGCCCTTAGGTATTGTTTTCCCTCAAAAATCCCTCATCTTTCTTCAGTTTATTTTATCTTAGGAAATTTGTTTGATGCCTCTCTGTCACCATCTCTCTTTTTCAACCCCTTGCCAGCTAAATTATGAAGAAAACTCTGCCATTGTCCTCAAGAAAGTGACCTCTGGTCCTCCCACTGTTCCTCGCCCTGCTCCTCACACTGACGACTTCTGCACCCTCGAGCTGCTGTCTTTGGCAGACGCTAAGGAGGAATGCATGTTATTAGACTCCATTGCTTGGCCTGAAACTCCTCCTCTGCCAGTTCCTTTTTTATTAAACCAGACAAGTGATCCTGCCAGTGGAAAGGAAGCGCACATGTTGAGGTAAAGTTCAAGGCTTTCTACTAAAATGATATTGTAAAACAAGTGATGGTAAAGGAATCACCTATTGCAATGTGATTGTCCTGTAGGTCATTTAATTTATGGAATCTAAACCATTTTCCCTGACTTACTTTTGCCAACAAACAACAACATAAAAAGTAAAAAAAAAGACATTGTGGAAGTTTTAAAAACTGCAGTTCCTCCAGTTACCTCTTGAGGCAGTCAGTTCAATTCAAATAGCTTTATTGGCATTACTGTGTAAAATATATTGCCAAAGCATAAAACAACACATAATACAATAACAATAATAATAATAATGAAAAGTAATAATAAGCAATGCAATTTTCAAATAATGAAAAAAAAGTGTAATTTATTATTTTATAGTGTTGCGTGCGTGTGTGTGTGTGCGAGTGCGTGTGCGTGCGTGCGTGCGTGCGTGCGTGCGTGCGTGTGTGCGTCTTCACACACTCTAATGACTTAATCCCCATTGATTCCAGTGTTAAAATGCCCATCTTTACAAACCAGTTTTGTACAAAATGGTATTCCCCATTTCTGGACGACTTTACATTGAGGAAATGTATTCACCATAAGAGTTACATGTATTAACTCCTCAAAGATAGTCTAGCTTTTTCCTAAAAAAATATATATATACTTGCCACCCATTCATCACTTATGGGCCGGCATACATGTGTGGTGGTGACTGTGTCTGCAGAGACCCTGTCCTTTGCCTGTATTTTAATGTTTTTTTTGGGGGGGGGTTTCTGGGCAGGGAGTGGATGTGTTTCCCAAAGTCAATGTCAGGGTGTAGGAATTAGGTGTTTAGGAATGGAAACAATTCAGTGATTGGACGCGATTTAAACAGGCAAACATGACGGACATGGACATAGTGACAAAGAAGAGAAATACTACCATAGTGAGGCGAAGCACTGAATGGATAAAGCTTGTTCCAAAATGATGGTGAACTTGGGGCTAGCTTTAACTCGCAGATCCAGAATTGGCACTTTGAAAAGGGTAAATATTCATGTCTTAGTTTGACACATACTGTCACTTTAGCATGCCTTCCTCAAACTATATATTTAATATTCATTTATTGTTTGTATCCCTGCTATCAGGTCTGTCAAAGAAATTGAATAAACTTGCACAGAACAAAGACTGCCAGGTGGTGAAGAAGTGGCTCCGTTCCATCAAGAACCACATTTACTGGAGCGCAACATCATCTACATCAGGACCAGAAAAGGTGGCCAAGTACATTTCCATGCTCAACCACATTCAGGATGTGCATGAGCATGAAAACTCTCTCTTTCCTGAGTGTACTCATCCAAAGAAGGTGACAAGGGATCCAAAGAAGTGGTTCCAACCAGGTATGCAAACAGCAATCATGTAAAATAAATGATATATTCTGAATTATGAATGGCCTATGTACAGTTTTATGGAACTTCATGTTTTTTTTTCTTCTAATTTAAATTTTGTGTTTTTACTCTAGGGTCAGTGGCTCTACATTGTGTAGAGAAACTGATGAATAACAAGAGGGTCTTGAAGGATGTGGAGAATCTGAGCCACCACTATCAAACCTCTGCACTTGAGTGCTACCACAACCTGCTGCTTCGTTTCACAACGAAGAATGTGGTCTTTCCATTCATGGGAATGTTGTGCAGGTATGCTGTAGAACTTTACAAATACATTTTTATTGTTAGGCCTGTTGAACCACCCTCTAACACAGGCATGGGCCATATACGGCCCGTTGGGCTTTTTAATCCGGCCCGCCGAACTTGTCCAAATTATATTATTATTAAATTAAATTTTATTATAATTAAACCTCGTTCGTTTTCCCCTGTAATGCCGGCGTTTCCCCAATAGATGGCGCACTTCAGAGTGTGGTGTATTATTCCCTTCTTCACTTTTTCACTTTGCCCTGTGAACCCGTATGAGCCCTTCTGTAAAAATGAGCGGATCAAAGGAAAGAAAAGTGGACAGTGAATGCCGAGTGTTTAATACAGAGTGGACAACTAAATATTTTTTCACTGAAGTCCGATCAAAGGCTGTATGCCTGATATGCCAAGAAACTGTCGCAGTTTTCAAAGAGTACAATATCAGCCGTCACTTTGCTACGAAGCATGCTAACTACGCTAGCAAGCAGTCCCCGCAAGAACGGGCGGCTGCGGCTCAGAGGTTGAAGGCTAATTTACAGACTCAGCAACATTTTTTTCACCAACAAACTGCAATTCAAGAGTCAACTACCAAGGCAAGTTTTTTGCTGGCATTCAAATTAGCAAAGGCTAGCAAGCCTTTCTCCGAAGGCGAGTTTTTAAAAGAATGCGTGGTAGAGACAGCAGGTCTCTTGTGTCCGGAGAGCCAAGGCCAGTTTGAAAAAATCAGTTTATCACACAGGACTGTGACTCACCGTGTGGAACTGATTGACGAAGATATAGCCAGCGAATTAAACAAAAAGGCTGATTCCTTTAAGTTATATTCACTAGCGCTGGATGAAAGTAATGACGTAAAAGACACTGCTCAGCTCCTCATTTTTATCCGAGGGATTAATGACAGTTTTGAGATAACGGAGGAGTTTTTGACCATGGAGTCTCTGAAAGGAAAAACGCGAGGAGAGGACTTGTATAAGCAGGTGTCTGCTGTCATCGAGAGAATGAAGCTACCTTGGAGTAAACTTGCCAATGTCACAACGGATGGATCGCCAAATTTAACTGGAAAACATGTTGGGCTGCTGAAAAGAATCCAGGATAAAGTGAAAGAGGAAAACCCTGACCAGGATGTTATTTTCCTTCACTGCATCATCCATCAGGAATCTCTGTGTAAGTCTGTATTGCAGCTTAATCATGTCGTGAATCCAGTTGTAAAACTTGTTAACTTTATACGAGCAAGGGGACTTCAGCATCGTCAGTTTATTATGTTCCTGGAGGAAACTGATGCGGATCATCAGGACTTACTGTACCACTCTCGTGTCCGCTGGTTAAGTTTGGGTAAAGTGTTTCAACGAGTGTGAGAGCTGAAAGAGGAGATCAGCGCATTTTTGGAGTTAATGGGGAAATCCGACAAATTTCCTGAGCAAAGCGACAAGAACTGGCTTTCTCCAGACTTTAATGCACTGGCAAAAAAGGGAGATCAACAACACTGTTCCCACTGAAACTGAACGTGAGTTTCTCTACTGTGTTTATTAAAATTTAAATTAATTAAATGAATGCATTTGGAAATCAATTTGTACAATGAGCCTTGCATATTCATGCTTTGCTACCTGTTAAAGGCCAAATCCTTTCATGTAATGGCTTTTACATGTCATTTATATTAGTTCACACAAACACTCCATCCATCTGTTCCTGGCCCGGCCCCTCTGTCAAATTTTAGAACCCATTGTGGCCCGCGAGTCAAAAAGTTTGCCCACCCCTGGCATAGACATACACGGGGGGAGAGAGAGGAGGGAGGGACGCACAGGTCTGAGGTGGGCAAAACCAAATCTCAGAGTGGGAGGGGGCGCAGACAAACGTCACTATTTTTTTACTGCTAAATTGAGAATTTATGCGGCTGTGGTGGTGGTAACGAATAAACAAAGTGGAATTAAAGACGTGTGGTTCTTACCGATCACCTGCAGCGAGTTCTACACAATAAGATTCAGCATAGTTAAGCAGGAAAGCTGCAGCTTTCTCACAGATATATATTTCTGGTAGCTCATCCTACGACAAAAAAGAAAAGTGAGAAAAAGGGTAAAGAAAAATAAATAATTAAAAGGTGATGAAAAGCAACAGAGCAGACTGATTTAACAAAAAAGAATAGTAGACATATCACATTTAAATAAATAGTGGGCCTTAGTTTGTTCTACTCTAAAAGTGTTCATTTATTTTTGTCTGTATTCTTCACCATCTTTTTTTACCACCATTTTTAATACATATTTTCATTGAATTTTGAAAAACCTTTGTTTCATTAGCAAGGTAAAAAGGTAATATGATGACAAAATTAATTAAACGAAACACTTAGAACTATTTTCTCAGCAGGGAGTAACATAAAAAAACGAGTTGCCAAGCGCACAAGCTGCTCCTGCATTACGTTTCAGCAATCAGGCTGAACAAAAAGAGAAAGGTGACCGTGACACAGAATTGGTTTTTAAGAGAGAATGAAGGAAGGTATTTCTTTAGTTTTATTCACTCAGAGTTTTGTTGCCAGAATTTAATCAGAGCTGCGGTTCTTAACTCCGAGGGAACTGCTGCACTGCGCACGCATCCTATTCAGTTTTGTCCACACGTCTTATCAGCTTCTCCTGTTTTCACTGATGTAAAACAACAGTTCGGCTGATAAACACAACGCTTCCTTCCTGGAGTGAGCCACAAAGAGCAGCTCGTCCAGATTTAAATAACTCCTCTCCGTCATGCATAACGGCCCAGACCGTCTCCACATAATCCAGACTGGGTGTAAATTGCGGACACAGGCGTATAGTCTAATGTATCTCCTGACTTACTGTATTTAAACTCTGATTATGGTAAAATCAGTCATTTAAGATTTAAATCTGATTTTATTTACAGATGGTTCATTTTTAGGAAAGTGTTGTGCTGATCACTTTTCAGTTGCATCCCTTCTAAATACAGTAGCCTGCTGTTGCGCATTTATCACCAGCTCTCATCAGACTGTAAATATGTAATTAATAATGAAAATGTCCTTCTTCTCCAAAAACAATATAACACAGGCTGTCCAGTCATATAGAGGTCCGCTGGTTTAGCCGCGGAGCAGCGCTAAAATGCTTCCTTGAATAATACACGGAGATGGCACAGATTCATGGCGTGTAAAAAGTCAGTAACAGAGTTGGATCACAATAGTATGAACCATAGACTGTAAAAAATAATGGACGGGACAAGGTCCCCGGTCTAGTGTAGCTTTTATTTTTAGAGCTCCCCCTGCTGACTGGCTGCAGTATAGGTCATAAACCCCGCCTCCTCAGTGATAACAGATGGGATGTGGGTCAAACTGTAAAGCTAAAATACTCGTCACATAATTTTTTTCCAAACCTAAACTCTGCTGTGATCATTAGTTATTATCACCCTACATTGTGTTCAAGTGCTCATTTTTCTGTGAAGTTTGTTTTAAATAAGTTATTTGAGGTTGAAAAACGGGATTTTACGTCATATTTGACGATGATTGACAGCCGCCGATCTTGCGTAGCTCTCTTTGGGAATAGCAAAAGTTACGTAGTGAAGGAAAGCTGAGACGACATTGAATTCTTCCGTTCAGTTTTTTCGTCTTTTTTGAGCTGGCAAAATGAGTTGTTCTGCAGTAAACTGTTCTAACCGACCTGTGGGAGCTAAGGGATCTTTGCAGTTTATTCGGAAAGTAAAAAAGTGTGATTTATGTGTCATTGGTTAAAGTCGTTATCTAGCTAGCTAACACATAAGCAGTCTAAGGTTAGCTGAAATGTTGTAAAGCTAGGTTACTTATCCGGCATGATTTATCTTTTTATTTTATTTTTTAAAATAATAATTTTTAAATAATATAAAATCCGCTCATAGATGAGGTTCATTGACTGTACAGTTATTTTACAGCAAAAATAAATAGTCTGGTAAAGTCTCAAAAAAGTATCTAGGGCAAAAACAAAGTCAAATAATTGTAATCTGGCCTGCATCATTACTAATGTGTACATGTTTACAGTCTGAGTGATAAGTGGGTTATACTGAGAGTAACAGGTTTTACTTTCACCGTGCGGGCTGAAATTCATAGAACTATATACGAGGGTAGAATATTTCTCTATGTATCCAGATAAAACTAAAGGTAAGATCTGATTTAATATAATTGTTACTGATTTAAGATCCAGATAAAACTAAAGGTAAGATCTGATTTAATATAATTGTTACTGATTTAAGAGACTAACCGAAACGTGAACGCAAACATCAACAACCTGCGGTGGTGTAATGTAATATTAACCAAGCATCATGCTGCTTAAACGTGATAAATATTCTGCATTGTCTTCCACACACACTAATTCAACAGTCACAAGTTGATCATATTGTAAATTTAATGACGCTCATTGAGAATTTGTACTAAAAATTGACAAAACCTGACAAACATTGCAGTGACTGTGTCTGTATTTAACACCTTTGAAAGGAAGGTGTTAATGCAGGAGATCAGTGTTACACACAAAATGCTGCTGTTATTGTAGATAGGAGGAGACATAGGTACAATAAAAGAAGGCATAAAGATCGCGTTTTTCCCCACACATGTTAATATGTTTTAAATGTCATGCATTGATTTTTTATTTCGCTTCAATAATCGTTAACAAAGAGAAACACCATGATTAAACTACAGGCTCTTGTTGCCTTTTTATAGCCAAAGAAAACTGAACATCCACAGCCTCTGCATTCAAAATAATTTCAACATTGATATTTATGTCTTCCTATTTCCCTCTTTTCGTAAACATTATATTTTAAACTGAGGATTTCCTTTTTCTCGGGTCTCTCGTCTCTCCCAGCTCGCCCCCTCCGGTGCGCTCCTCTCCATAATGCGCTCGTCTCCTCCCTCTAAAGCCCACTGCTGCTACTCTGTAGGACGCTTTGATTGGGGCACCTCACCAATAAAATACTATTTTATATTTTATAAGCAGTTTGCCACCACACTGTACTTTTACTCTCCAAAGGCATATGAGTATGTGCGTGACAACTTTAACAAAGCTTTACCACACAGTCACACCATCCGTACAGCTGATCCAGGATTTACTGTAGCATCTTTTACAGCGCTAAAAGGTCATGTACAGGCAAACAGAGAGAAGGGAAAAGAAACAATCTGTGCTCTCAAATAACAAAGCAGTCTCAAATCTTTTTGAGGAATTACAGCTAAAAAAAAATTCTACTTTGCATACAGTACATCCTCTGATAAATAAAGTGAAGTACTTTGATTGTATTTCTGTGGTGTTCCTGTAGGTGACCATGATGCAGCAAGACTGAAGCACCACGTTGTGAAGATGGACGCCATCATCTTGTCTTTGCAGCGCTGATTCTGAAGAGAACTCCTTCATATAGGACTCAAAGGTAAAATTATCTCTCATATGATTGGACTGTGTTATTGTAAACACTATCAGCATCAAAGTAATTTTAGTAACAATTTATAATCCTTCTTAAAATGTAAGGAAGACTAGCAGAAGATTTTAACAGCCTCTGTGATTCTGCAAGAAGTTCATGTTTAAATTGTTCTTCTTTCTGTCTTCAAGGAAATCAGTCCTTAAAGGAAACAGCAGTACAGACTCTGATTCCAGCTCCGGTGAGGTTCTGCACACAAATTGGCTGTCTGATTATGAAAATATTTAACATTAGTTTAATTTATCAGGCTGGCCCATGTGATGACAGTTTAAAATAATCTTCAATAGAAAGTGGCAGGAACACTTTTGTCTTAAAACATAAATTCATAAAGCTGATCATATTATTGGATTCATCATGTCTTATGATATATTTTATTTTTCCTCTTAAATAGTTCTCCTGTCTTTAAAACAAACTTTAGAAGCTGAAGTTTAGCAGAACCTGAGGACAGATCTGATTTCAGGTCTGAGGCATAAACATCACAGTAAAATTCATTATACTTTACATTTAACTCCATGATTGTTTTTCTTTATTACAGAAGATGCCCTCAGATTCAGATCCATCAGCAACCCCTGACAACATGGAGGACTCGTCCCTGAGCGTTTCCTGTCCTCTCTCCATGGAGTTCTTCTCTTCAGTCATTAACTCTTGAAAACAGAAGCACAACATGTCAGACTGTTTGACAAGTCTGTGATTGAATAAATGGAAATGGAATCTCATGCATATCTTGTTATGCTTATTGGCTTTAAATGTTAAGTATTAAATAAGTTTGAAGGCCATTTATCTCAGACGAGACCGGCTGTGACAAGCTGAGCTCGTCTGTTAGCTTTGCTGTTGTTGGTCAAGAAGAAATTAATGTCAGTTCAAGGCCTTTTCAAATGTGAGCTATAAACTTAACTGCTAAATTATTTTACTGTGACCAAGACGTTGTAGTGCTCCAGTTAATCAGAGACAGTCAATTCAGATTTTAAAAAAGTTTATTTAAACATTTTATGAAAAACAAAAAACTTCAGTAAACAACCCCTGGCTTCATTAACCATGTGGAAAATAAGTAAGGGAGACCATCAGGTTGAATTGCTGGGACATAGGAGAAAGTATAAAAAATAATTTAACAAAGAAAAATCAAATGAAGTATGAAGATCCTGGCTGATTGTTTGACTGTTAAAATATGATGGAAAAGCAAATCCAACACAACCCTCCAGCATCTGGCCTTTCAAACACAGGGCAACATCATGTAAAAAAAAAATATCACCATTGAATATTGACCAGGATCTCTGTGTTTTCTCTGAGGATGACTATGGTAGCCTTCTCACTGTCACAAAGCACCAGACTCTGTCCACCTTCTTCAGTTGTCGATCAGCTCCTCTGGGTGATGGCAGAGAGGACTCTTCATCTGGGAGAGCTGCTGGTGTCAGGTCATTTCTACCACAGTGGATGAGCAGGGCATCTGGCACAGCTCTTAGTCCAAGCACAGGTGAAAAAAGAGAGGAGGTTCCTTCAAACTATGCGACCCCAGCCTGACCACTGTAACAGGTGTGCAAACAAAGGTTGAAATTAGTTATTTTTAGTTTCTCTTGATTGTAAAATGGAAAAGAAAACATCACCTTTCTATTTAACATTTAGCTGGTGTATGACTCAGTGTGATTTTTATTTAATTTTAGAAGACTGTATTGTTAACAATAGCTTGTTTTTACAATCCTTTTATGAAACTTCAAAACAAATCACAGGATATAAACTTTTAACAGATGATTTTAACTTACACTTCACCTCTGTGGAAGATGTCAGACCAGCTGCTTTTATCTCTTCTTTGCCTGAATGTAGATACAAAAAACAATTGATTTACTGTTCACTTAAATATATTAGAAAAGCAGACATGAATCACATTACAGACTATCAGTTTCTAACAAAATACAACATATCTTACCACCTGTAGTCTACGGTCTGTGGTGCTAACCTAGCTTAAATATAGAACAATTTCATTAAAAACAGAGGACCCAGCAGCCCATGTATTTTCAATAATGATCAAAATAGCGGGATTTTTTAAAACACAGTGTGTTTAAATATTAGACTTTGAATACGGTGGTTTGTTGTACTTACACATTTCTTCATAAGACTCGTAGACCGGCAGAGTGCTTTCAGCGTAGCTGGGCTGTGTAAGTCATCAGGGCAGTACGCTAAATGGGCGGGGCGTCTTACCAGGGCTCCTGCCCCCGGACCCTACTGCGCAGACTCTGGCTCCAAATGACGTCAAAATCGCAAGATGGAAGCGCCCCTAAGCGGCATATTTTGGCTTCAAGAACGTTGAGTGGGAACAGCTACAGTGCGCGCCCACTGGTATGGACACGTAGAAGAACTGACTGCCACGCTCATATTAAAAGTCGTTTAACTGATTTTACTCCGTTGAAAAAGTGGAACTCAACACTGAGTTGATCAGACTGCAGAGCGCACGTCTGGAAACATTTTGTCATTTTATAATGCCTGGCACTAAAATACCTGAAGATGTCAGTGTTTCCATCACAGACACATATATTCATGTGAGCAGGTTTTGTCTGTGATGAACCTTAACGAGTGAAAACTGTGCTGTGGCCTGACACAAAGAACGAGAGAGAGAGCATGAGGAGAGAGAACGAGAGAGAGTGTGAGCGACAAAAATGAGAACGAGAGGAGAAAAAACGAGAGAAACAAAGAGAGAATGAAAGAGAGAGAGAGCTTGAAAAAAATAAAACTTGAAGTCGAGAGAGCTAAACTTGCTTTGGATCGTAGATGTCAGGAGCAGCGAGAGGTCTTTAATGTTAATAAGTGTGTGTCTTTGATGCTGAAGTTTGATCCTGAGAAGGTGGAATCTTTTTTTGAGATGTTCGAGAAGATCGCTTTGCAGCGTAACTGGCCTAAAAAGGATTGAGTCACACTCATACAGGGCTCCCTAACAGGGAAGGCCCAGGAAGCATATGTTGCGCCAGATAAGAGTCAGATTGATGATTATGATGTGGTTCAACAGGCTGTCCTAAAATGTTATGAGTTGGTTCCAGAGGCCTATAGACAGCGGTTCAGGCCGCGTCCAGGACAGACTTATCTAGATTTCGCAAGACAACAGGAAGCAGCGTTTGATAAGTGGCTGAGAGCCAGCGAGGTGTATGATTTTAAGAACTTACGCAAAGTAATGGTGCTGGAGCAGTTCAAGCAGAGCCGTGCAGACCTACTTGAATGATCTTGAGGTGAAAACAGGGTTAAAGGCTGCTGAGGCTGCGGATAATTATGTCCTTATTCATAAAGAATCATGGCGTGATAAATCTAGCAATCACTCTAACAGGACAGAAGACTTCACGACATGTCCCAGTAATGAGAACAGTGGCAGTTGGCGTCCGCCTGAGAATAGTGGGCGACCACACAAGCTGCCTACTTACTCAGGGGATAGATCTTCTCCTTTCTCTAGGTAGATTATTTGTCATTATTGTCGAAAACCTGGTCACATAAAGTCTCGTTGTCCGGCCCTACAAAGAAAGGGGCCGTCCAGAGCAGAAGCCGATCGTTCTGTTGCGTGCAACTTAATGACTTTAAACTCAGTTGGAGATCAGGATGAAAATGTTTGATGGTTTCCTCTCTGATGGGACGGTCGCTGTAGAAGAGGGCGTAGCTGAGGCTTCTGTTATGGTCCTCAGGGACACTGCCTCAGGGCAGTCTCTAGTGGTAGAGAGTGCTGTAGATCTTCCTGAAACAGCTGCTTTAGGGGTTTATGTGCCTGTGACAGGTTTTGGAGGTGGTTACAGTGCTCTTCCCCTGTACAGGATGTTTGTTCGGACGAACATTTTTGTTGGATATGCTAAGTTGGGAGTGACACCTGAGCTACCAGTGGAAGGTGTTACTTTTCTTTTGGGAAATGACTTGGCAGGTGATAAGGTGGTATCAACCCCCATTCTGTCTCCTTGTGAAGTTGCTGAGACAAAGGTTTTAGAGGAGCAGTATCCAGAGGCTTTCCCAGTTTGTGTTGTCACCCGATCACACATGAAAGTCCATACAGACTGCTAAGGTTGAGGAGGACACGGTAGCCAAAGCATCTAACCCAGAGAAAGTTTCCCCCGTTGACTTAGCAGATACAGTCTTTACTAAATGGTGTGGCATGGACCAGTTTCCTGTGTTGAACAGAGACATGTTGGTTACAGAGCAGAAACAGGACCCCACTCTGCGCTCTCTCAGGGAGACAGCTGTATCTTTGGAGGAGAGTACAAACATGGCGGAGGGATTTTATTTACAATATGAGGTGCTGATGAGAAAGTGGAGACCACCGAACCGACCTGCCACTGAGGAGTGGAGTGTGATTAGGCAGATAGTCCTGCCTCAGGGCTATCATAGCGAGGTGCTAGGTTTGGCCCATGAGACACCATTAGCTGGCCATTCAGGTATTCAAAAGACTCAGCATTTTTACTGGCCTAAACTCCATAAGGATGTGAAAACCTTTTTGTCGTTCTTGCCACCCGTGTCAGCTGGGGGGGAAACCCAATCAGAAAGTCCCTGTAGCTCCATTGACCCCTGTGCCGGTGGTCGAAGAGCCCTTTTCTAAAGTGGTTATAGACTGTGTTGGCCCTTTGCCTAAGACTAGGAAAGGCAATGAGTTCCTTTTGACCATCATGGATGTCACTACCCGTTTCCCTGAAGCTGTCCCTTTAAGAAATATTAAAGCCAGAACCATCATAGAGGCCCTCATAGGTTTCTTTTCCCAGTTTGGTTTGCCAAAGCAGATGCAGCATGATCAGGGAACAAATTTTGTGTCTGGAGTTTTTCAGGATGTGATGGTCGAACTTGGTATTACACAAGCAGTTTCCTCAGCTTATCATCCACAGTCTTAAGGGGCCCTTGAACGGGCTCATCAGACCCTAAAAACAATGTTGAAGATTTACGGCATTCAGTTTCCCGGGGATTGGGATGTTTCCCTTCCGTTTTTGCTTTTTGCCATGAGAGATTCAGTGAGTGAGTCCACTGGATTTACGCTGTTTGAGCTAGTGTTTAGCCATGAGGTTAGAGGTCCCCTGAAGTTGTTCAAGGAGCAGTTGCTTCAACCTAAACCGGATACCACTATGCTGCAGTATGTGTCCAAATTAAAAGATCGGTTGTGGTCAGCTTGTCAGGTTGCCAAGGAGAATTTGCATCAGACGCAGATGCGTATGAAGGGTTAGTTTGACCAAAAGGCTGTTGACCGGCATTATGCCATCGGGGGCCAGGTTTTTGCGTTGGTGCCGCAGCATGCATCTGGTTTAAGTGCATCATTCTGTGGTCCCTATACTGTTGTGAAGAGGGTAGGAGACAAAAACTATGTTATCAGCACTCCCGAAGGCAGGAGAAAGACGAGTCTGTGCCAAATAAACCTGTTAAAGCTGTATCTGGGTCGGTCACGTGGTCCCGCTGTGGGCTGGTTGCTGAAGATGTCAGTGAGGAAGCGGAAACTGTTGGGTTCCGGCTGAGAAAATCTGAGGCTCTTAGGTCGCTTGATGACCAACTTGGGCATCTACCTGCAGAGTGTCAGAGTCAGATGAAAGCTCTGTTGGCCGAGTTCTCCCCCCTGTTCCAGGATGTCCCAGGGTGCACAATGTGGATGTGGGCAGTGCGGCTCCAATCAAACAACATCCGTACAGGTTTGCACCCTCTAAATTGGAGTGTTTGAGGGAAGAGTTGTCTTATATGTTGAGCATTGGGGTGGTAGAGCATGGGCAGAGTGAGTGGAGTTCTCCAGTGGTACTTTTTCCAAAATCTGATAATACGTCGAGACCTTGTATTGACTACAGGAAAGTGAACCAGCAGACTAAGGCTGATGCCTTCCAAATTCCCAGACTTGAAGACTGCATAGACAGGATCGGAGGAGCAGAGGTTGTTTCTAAGTTAGACCTACTGAAAGGCTATTGACAGGTGCCTCTGACTCCACGGGCTACGGAGATTTCAGCCTTTGTGACACCGGATGGTCTGTATATTTGCAATGTTCTTCCGTTTGGCATGTAAAATGCTCCCGTTACTTTTCAGCGGATGATTAATACCATCACTCAGGGGTTGAGCTCTGTTGTTACTTATATTGATGATGTGGTCGTGTACAGTAGCTCATGGGAAGAGCACTTCATACAGCTACGGCAGCTCTTTGAAAGGTTACAAGAGGCAGGTCTTGTAGTACATTTACCTAAATGTGAGTTTGGGAAGGGACAAGTAACCTATCTTGGGCATCAGGTGGGTCAAGGGAAGGTAATGCCCCGTCGTGCAAAAGTGGAGGCGATCCTCGACAAATTAAAGTTTCAGACAACATTACTAGTGTTTCATTGGTACACACTGCATTAAATATACATATAGAGTTATCTGAATATCTTGGTGAGAAACACAGCTTGCAATCACTGAGGTTCTGTGGTCAATTAAAAAAATAGCCTTTGACACTGGAAACTAGAGGCTTCATTTTGAACTCCATGTTATCAAGGGAGATAGAGGTTAAATCATTACTCTGCAGCAGAGGGAAAAGACTCTGTGGCAATGCAGTCGCTACTTGAAGGACACCCCTAGCAGTTTTGCATCAGACCGAGAACTGAATGCAAAGACTTCTGCTCATGCATCTATTAAGAGAACTTCTGTGGAAATGAGAGTCTGCTCAGCATAAGCACTCACATGTGCTTCTATGTTTAGAGGGAAAGCTGCAGGTATCATTTATTACCAAAGTTGTGGAAAGTGGGGAGAACCATATCAGCCTTTGAGCTGCTTTAAGTTACATCCATAATTTATCACCAGGCTCAGTCTTAAAGAGCTTACATGTAAATAATGCTTTGGTTGCAAAGGAATTCACTGAGGTCTGAAGGAGTTCTACTTATTACCTTTTTTTTGGTAAAAGCTGCATCCAGGAGTTAAACTATATTATGTAGCTGTGATAACTACTTCTACTGCTCTATAAATAAGAGGCCATAGTCTTCCATTAAGCAACTGTTTTCTAGTTTCATTATTTCACGATGATGTTTTCAACCTAAGGCAGTTGCAACTTGAAAATAAAGAGCACTCTAATAATCGTGTTTCCTTAATGCATAAGGTGAATGAGTTAGATTTTGCCATGAAAAATCAAGAGATAGTGATACCAGTCTGTTGTGGCAACCTAAAAAAAAAAGCTCCAAGCAAGAAATATGATTTGTTTTGTAACACTGCATCCATTTGGAAGACAATGAAAACTAGCATGACAGTCCAAGGGAACTCCTGCTGAAAATGAATAATTCATATTTCTTATGTGGTCAACTGACAGCACCATCGAAGAAAACTCACAACCAAGTTTATTCATCCTCTTTTTCTTTTCCCCTTTTTTTTAACTAACGGTGGGATAGCCTGCACTTGTGCTTTATCTGCTCTGTATGAATAAAAGTTGTCCCAAGCAGTGATTGAGATCACATGGGATCGCCGAAATTAGCAACACATGATGACATATCATAGTTAAAAGTATCCTCTGGCAGATGTTTTTTTTTTCTTTTTTAGTATCATACACTGCAGAATGCCTTTACCTGTGGATCTGGAGGAGAGACGCGTCACGATAGCGTGGCGAGGACTGTGCGTACTTCCTGGACAGACCCTCACACCCTCGTCCTGACATTGGAGACAGATGACCTGGCTCTCCTGACCTTCTCCGACTCCGCCGCACCCCATGTGCTCGCTCCCCGCCTGGATCTTCATACCTGTGTTGATCCGATGGACCAGCCGCATGTCTGCCGCTGCTTCATGCTCGAACATTCTCTTCACAAGCGGAGGTCACAGTTATCATAATGCATGGCTTGGAGTAGTGTGACGGAAACTATCTTTCCTCTACCTACGGCAATCTTAACTCCACCCACTTTTGTTGTATTCAAGCGCTTATTTTCCAGACTTGTCCCCCAATATCAACTCACCTCCGCTCCATCATGCCAGCCTATCTCTGCGGCTTGGGGGTTGGTTGATGTTGCGGCTCCTTACGCACAGCTGAAGGCGTGGCTGCTTCACGTGGTTGGTTAGGTCGCAGTGTCAAGTTGCCGTGGGAGTTTTAATTATCAAAAATTAAGCATACATAAAGGAAGGTCTCTACTAAGTACAGAAGAGACTCCTCACTTTAAAATAAGTCATTCTGCAGATTTTTTTGAATAGCAACTAATAAATTGACCTGATGATGTACCAGACCGGTAACTAGGAATTTCAGACTTCCAAGTAGTGCTGGGCGATATGGCCTAAATTTGATATCACAATATTTTTTTGCCTAATGTCGATATTCGATATGACTCGATATTTATCGTAATCAAGTTTATAAATGTAGCCTTTAAAATTGAAACTCCACTGTATAAAAATAAAAAATATCACTGGCCCGACCACTGTAGCCGCTGGCCCAGGAATATTACTTTTGATTTGAAGAATAACAGTCACCAATTTACTCTTGAACCATTCTGATGCAAAAGTAAATAACAACTTTTATTTAATTAATTGAGTTCTAATTATAAAAATATTGTGTATTTTTCTTATATTTATGTGCTCATGTTTATTCATCATGATGGTAATTGCAAGAGTCTACTTAATCTGATATTAATATGAGGCTGTGATAGAGCTGGAATCTCTCCTTCTTTCTTCTCTGTGAGAAACTCTTCATCCTTAGATCTTTACTTTAGGTGCTCTCTTAAGGGCTAAGATGCTTAGTGAATAACTTTTATCTTTACCAGGATCTAGTCTTTAACTTGAACTTGTTCCAGCTCCTCCAGCTATCTGTCACTGTGGCTGAACCTTTCTCCCTTCTGTTTTCGTCATGCCCTGCTGTCATTCTCAACTTTTCCGGTGATTTTTTCTCTCTGAATGCTGATTTAAGATCGGCTTTTGTCGGGATCTGATGGTTTTATAACCGTTTTACCAAAAGTGTGTTTTAGTAGAGAAAACCTGCGCTAAAATCTGTGTGTGAGTGCACTCGCGGAAGTTACGGCAGTGAAGCTGCCAGCTGAACGTGCAATCAGCTGGACTCTGTCAATCATTCATCCGGGCCAGGGCCAGTTATAATGTCGAGCCCTGTGTTATGAGCCCTTTTTTTGGAAGTAATTCGGCCTCGCTCTCATCTTTCTCTTTCTCCTCCGTGTTGGTCGCAGACAAAGATGAATCGTCTAGAAGTGAACGGACTGTGCGGGAATGACACCACATTACCACTAACTCACTCATAGTGGACAAGAGCAAGCTAACACACGGCTATGGTGACAAAGGTGGGCTCTGTTTTGTCTAATAAGTCTACGAATGGTAGTCCTCCTTGGAACTGTCTTGGTGCTAAGCCAAAGAAGAAATCATTTCTCTGGGAAAAGGGAGGACGGATAACAGGCAGAGCACAGCGAGCTGAGATATATGATGTGACCGGCTGGCCTGCACTACCTCCCCTGCAAAGTGCCTCTTAAACCTCTGTATCAAGAGGGACACAGCCATGGACAGCTGTGAAAGGGAAGGTTAGGAACAAACCTCCCCCACAAATGAATGTGGAACTACAGAACAGATATTCCACTCTGTTACAGAGCCCTGGATCTTCATCTGGTTCTCCATCCTCAGACACCAGGGTAAGGACTGAAAACATATCAAAAAGTAAAAGGCTACAGGGAAAGCTATAGCCTGGGCTTCAAACTCTGATTGTGGGTGACTTTGCTGTTAAAGATGTACAAAGGATGTGCAGTAAAAACACAGAAGTACTGTGTTTTCCCAGAGATATGGTCTCTGATTTAGCAGAAAGGATCCTGCATATTGTGGCTGAACACCCGACTGTGAAGAATGTCATACTGCACATTGGGTCAAATGATGTCACAAAACAACAATCTGAAGTCTTGAAGCAGGACTTCACTGGTCTGCTGAAGATGGTCAGCCCCTTGGATGTGGATGTGTTTATCAGCGGCCCCATACCACCAGTCAGAAGAGCAGAGGAGAGATTCAACAGGTTGTTGGCACTGAATAACTGGCTTACAACTGCATGTAATGCCCATTCAGTGAATTTTATTAACAATTTTAACATTTTCTGGGAATGCAGACATCTTTTTAAGGCAGATGGATTTTGCCTGAACATGTCAGGGGTGAAACTGTTCAGCTCTAATCTATTTTACTCCCTGCCTCAACCATCAGTTCTCTCTGCCAAGGACAAGAGACAAAAGAAAACAGCTTTCAAGAAAGACAAAACACAGCGGGATGACAACCTTCATCAAGAATCACGTCTGCCAGTATCTGAGAAGAGACCTAAAGAGGAGAGACATCGGAACCAAGAGGAGGGGTCTCCATCCACCTTCGACCCCCTCACCAACACCTGTGAAGTCTCACCACCCTTGACCCCTCGAACCCCGATCAGATCATCATCTTCCTCCCTAATCACCCTATCTCCCTCCTCCCCCCACCTGGAGTTCACTGACCAGATGAAGGAGCTGGTCAATGCTGGATTAAAAAGTACCCCCCGCCCTTCTCCCTTTTTCTCTTCCATAAACACCCGACGGGGCCCACCATCGCCCATTCCGAGACGACACGACCCACAGGCCCTGAAAACAGCAGTCATCAAGCCACTATTAAAAAAGAACAATCTAGACAAGTCAATAATGAACAATTACAGGCCATTATCAAATCTTCCTTTTTTAAGTAAAAATAATCGAAAAAGCTGTTTTTCAACAGTTAAATAACTTTTGACATTGAGCGACTGTTTCGATGTCTTCCAGTCAGGTTTTAGACAAAATCACAGCACTGAGACAGCTCTGGTTAAAGTGTTTAATGACATCCGTTTAAACACAGACAGTGGCAGAACCTCAGTCTTAGTTTTACTTGATCTCAGTGCTGCGTTTGACACAGTTGACCACAATATATTACTCGACAGACTGGAAAACTTGGTGTGAGTTTCTGGCACAGTACTAAACTGGTTTGAATCCTACTTAAAGGACAGGGACTTCTTCGTGTCTATAGGTAACTTCAAATCTGAGCAAACAAAAATTACTTGTGGAGTTCCCCAAGGTTCCATCCTATGGCCTCTTCTGTTTAACCTCTACATGCTCCCACTAGCTCAGATGATAAAAAACAATAAAATAAGTTATTATAACTACGCAGACGACATACAAATATATATTACAATGTCGCCAGGCACCCATGGTCCCATAAAAGCACTGGGTAAATGCATAGAACAAATCAATGAGTGGATGTGCAAAAATGTTCTCCAGCTAAACAAAGACAAAACTGAGGTTGTTGTTTTTGAAGCAAAGGAGGAGCGACTAAGAGTCAGCAATCAGCTTCAGTCAGTAAGATTTAAAACCACAGGCCAGGCAAGAAATCTGGGCGTAGTGATGGACTCAGACTTCAATTTTAAAAGCCACATTAAGACAATTACAGTCAGCCTACTATCACCTACAATTCTACAATTCTACAATTCACTTAGCAGACGCTTTTAACCAAAGTGACATACATCAGAGAGTAAGTACAATACAAGCAAGGATCTAGAAAAAGGGAACAATGTCAGTAAGAGCAAACGATCAGCTTTGAGTCCGATTGGACACACAGGTGCTGACAGGCATTAAACAGAGGCAAAGCACAACATTGACGGCAGTTCTTGAGAGCTTTAATCAGTATAGAAACCATCTTATAAGTCATCGTTATCAAACAAAAACAATCGTGACAGCCATCATCATTAAGTTAGTAGGTATTCATGAAAGAGCTGGGTCTTTAGCTTTTTCTTAAAGGTGCAGAGGGACTCTGCAGATCGAATGGAGTTTGGAAGTTCATTCCACCTCCAGGGGGCAACAGAGGAGAAGAGTCTAGTCAGAGACTTAGGACCCTGTTGTGAATGTTGGATCAGACGCCTTTCATTGGCAGAGCGTAGTGGGTGGGAGGGAGTGTAGACCTGGATGAGAGAGTTAAAGTAAGGAGGAGCCGTTTTTGTCGCTGTTTTGTAAGCGAACAGCAGAGTTTTAAATTTGATGCGAGCAGTAACTGGGAGCCAGTGTAAGGAGATGAACAGCGGAGTGACATGTGCTCTTTTAGGAAGGTTGAAGACCAGTTGTGCTGCTGCATTTTGTATCATTTGCAGAGGTTTGATAGTGCATGTAGGGAGACCTGCCAGTAGAGAGTTGCAATAATCGATGTGTGATATCACAAGAAATTGTACCTGGAGCTGTGTAGCGTGTTCTGACAGGTAAGGTCTGATCTTCCTGATGTTGTACAGGGCAAATCGACATGACCGGGCAATCGAGGCTACTTGAACCTTAAAAGTTAGCTGGTCATCAATCATGACACCCAGGTTCCGGTGCAGACTTTGTGGGCATGAGTTTGGTTGTTCCAAGCTGGATATTGATCTGTGGTTGCATAGAGGGACTGGCTGGGATGACAAGGAGCTCCGTCTTTGAAAGATTGAGTTGAAGGTGGCGTTCATTCATCCATTTAGAGATATCAGCAAGGCATGACGAGATTCTTGCAGAGACTGTAACATCGTCTGGCGGGAATGACAGGAAGAGCTGGGTATCGTCAGCATAGCAGTGGTATGAGAAGCCATGAGAGCGGATTATTGAACCAAGTGAACTTGTGTATATGGAGAAGAGAAGGGGACCAAGCACTGACCCTTGAGGTACCCCTGTGGATAAGCTGTGCGCTTTGGACACTTCTCCCTTCCATGACACTAAAGGATCGCCTAGAGAGGTAAGACACGAACCAGCAGAGAGCAGATCCTGAGATGCCAAGTTCAGAGAGTGTGGATAGGAGGATTTGATGGTTGACTGTGTCAAAGGCAGCAGACAGGTCTAGCAGTAATAGAACTGAGGACTGACCTGCAGCTCTGGCAGCTCGTAGTGATTATGTTACTGACAGTAGTGCAGTTTCAGTAGAGTGGCCCCGCTTAAAGCCTGACTGATTTGGGTCAAACAGATCATTTATGGACAGGAACTCAGAGACTTGCTTGAAGACTGTGCGCTGAAATATTTTTGACAGAAAGGGCAGAAGAGAAACCGGTCTGTAGTTTTCAAGCTGGGCTGGGTTTGGTGCAGGTTTTTTGAGCAGAGGGGTGACCCGAGCTTGCTTGAATGCGGTGGGGAACACACCCGTTGACAGAGAGGAGTTGATGATATGCTTAAGTGCAGCATTAAGCGGAGAGGAAATGGTCTGCAGGAGGCTTGATGGTATTGGGTCCAGAGGACAGGTGGTGGGCCGAGAGTCTAGCACAAGCTTAGAGACTTCATCCTCAGTCAGAGAGGAGAATGAGTCGAGTGAGGCACTTTTGGTTGGTGCCTTTGGGCTGAGTTGGTCAGGCTCAGAAAACTGGTTACTGATGGTTGCAACCTTTTCAGTAAAATACTAGGCAAACATGTCTGGTGTGAAAAGATCGGAGGGTGGAGGAGGAGGTGGTTGAAGCAGTGAGTTAAAAGCAGACATTTTTTTTCTTGTATCTGTGGCATTGCATATCTTGTTCTGATAATATGATGTTTTGGCCGTTTTCAGGCTGGAGGAGAATGAGACAAGTATTTGCTTATAGTCATTGAGGTCAGCGGACTGTTTGGATTTTTGCCATTTTCTCTCTGCTGACCTCAGCCCTGCTCTTTGCTCTCTTATGACTTCTGTGAGCCATGGGCTAGGGTGGGTTTTGCGAGCAGGTTTGGACACCAGAGGGCAGAGCTTGTTCAGAGATGAGGCTAGTGTGGAGCAGAGTGTGTCTGTAGCCTCGTCTGTAGAGAGTGCGGTAAAGACCTTTTGGGCAGGCATGGCAGCCATTACCTCGTTAGACAGCTGAGCTGGCTTGAGCATTCGCATGTTTTGGTGGTATGACACCATTTGTGGGTGTGCCTGAGGGAGTTCCGGCAAGGAGATTGTGACTTGAATAAAGAAGTGGTCTGATAGATGTAGAGGGGTGACAGTCAGGTTTGCTGTCGAGCAGTTCCGAGTCAGGATTAAATCAAGAGTGTTGCCAGCTTTGTGGGTATAGAATAGAATAGATGTTTATTGCCATTTGCACAGGTACAGGACAGTAAAAGATAAAGATAAACTTTATTGATCCCCCGTGGGGGAAATTTGTGCATTACAGCAGCTCCAGAAAACAGGGGACGGGAATACAATTATTAAAAATAGAAGTTAAAATCAAATCAAACATATTTACATTCAGTTAAATAAAAAAATACAATAATGTAAAGTTACACAGTAACTACAAAAAAACTACAAAAAAGGTTTTGTTCTTAAAAAAACACACATGGTGTGTAGCATGAGGTGGTGATGCTGTTAAAGAGTCTGATTGAACAGTCTGATGGCAGATGGGATGAACGACCTGCGGTAGCGCTCTGTCTTGCAGGGTGGGTGTCTCAGTCTGCTGCTGAAGGAGCTGCTCAGGGCCCCCACAGTGTCATGCAGGGGGTGAGAGGGGTTGTCCAGGTACATTGGAATTCTTGTGCGTTTCTCCCTGAGTCAGCTTCTACAAAAAAGTTAAAATTATATATAAAATAGAATAACATTGTAAGAAAAAAAAGAAAGAGTACAAAAAAGTAAAAATAAATAAGTTGTATTAACAGCTAAGTAAATTAAAATAAACTGTACAGAAGTTATACACTGTATAATACAAAAAAAATAAAAATAACAAGGGGAACACTGTACAATGAAATGAAAATATAAATAAGTTTTCTTATTGCACTTATTATCTCTTATTGCACCTGAGGTTATTGCACACATATTTTTCACATTATATAATTGCACTGTTTTTTGTTTTTAAGGTTAATATTGCACACTTGTATTGCACTGTGAGGTGGTCAACTGTCCATTTAGTCTGTGAGGTGTGGGGTAAAGTACTTCCTTCCCATCTTAATGTCCTGTGCTACAAGTCTCACGGCAGCAGGGAAAAAGCTGTTGTGGTAGCGGGCCTTGTGGGTGGAGATGCTCTCTGGCCTGTGATGTCGCAGGTTATAGCCCGAGTTCTTCCACCTGAACAGAGCATGAGCTGGGTGCTGTTTGTCCTTGAGGATGCTCTGTGCTTGTCCTCTGCAGCGCTGTGTGTACAGTGTGTCCATGGAGGGGAGGTTGGAGCCAGTGATTCTCTCTGCAGTCTTTATGACCCGTTGAAGCGATTTCCTCTCAGACAGTGTGGTGTTTCCGAACCACACAGTGATTCCACTGGTGAGGATGCTTTCAACGAGTCCTCTGTAGGCCTGGGTGAGGGGCTGACATTTAAGTCCAGTCTTCTTCAGCAGCCCTGCGTTGTTCCGGCATGAAGGTGTAGCTCCAGGAAGGAGTCGAGCAGTTTGGCGTTAAAATGTCCTTTGTGACTCATCTCACCAAGCTGTATCAGTGTCGCCCGATCATACTTGACACTGGCCCTAACGTACCGCACATTAGCATTAGCAATGTACATTTTAATAGGAGCAGTAACCAAGATTGTGTGATATTCAAATGAGGAGTTGTTGCTCAGTGGGAAGAGTTTATTGAATTTCCAGGTATTAGAAATGAGGATACCTGTACCACCTCCACGTCCAACAGAGCGGGGTGTGTGAGAACACTGTGTCAACAGAAAGAGCAGCTGGTGTGACTGTATTTTCTGGGCGGATCCAGGTTTCAGAAAGGGCAAGTGCCTGAATGTCTGACATTTGTGCAAGTGCTTGGATGAATTCAGTTTTATTCACAGCAGATTGACAGTTCCAGAGGCCAAAAGTAAATGAACGGTGGATAAGTAAAGCAGAGACAAGTTTTTAAGATTTCGTTGTGTATGACAGAAGTGTCTTTTCCTGTTCCCATGAATGACAGAGATTTCTTTGAAGCACATGTTGCGTTTAGCAGATGACCAGAGGAAATAGGCAAAGCAGTAGTCGTTGATGCCCGGGCTCTGTGGCCACGCTGAAGTGTCAGACACTGACAAGACCTTCCTAGTTTTCAGATCAGAGCTTGTTCTGCTGGCAGTTTTGGATTCAGACTCTTTCAAGCTTGGAAATTTCGTGACAATCCCGCCCCAGATTTTCAGCTTGCAATCAACAGAGGGTGTGACACGCGTCAACTGCCTCTCCTATTGATGCTCAGAGAATGAAACTTAAGTGCTCAGCCCAAACAAATCCTGACAATGACCCACTATCAACATCTACTCAAAGCAAGTTTCGATTCACCCACCTAGCTGACAAGACCTTCCTAGTTTTCAGATCAGAGCTTGTTCTTGTTATTTTTAAATCTCTCTTCTTTTTTCTTTTTTAAGTCTTTTCCTCAATGGCCCTGATGATCTTTGTGTAGCTGCATTCTCTCTTTCTCCACATGGAGGCGTTCTGAAGAACATATCAAGAATTAGAGGACTTGTGTCCCAGCAGGACCAGGAAAAACTTGTCTTTTATCTTCAGTCGTCTTGATTACTGTAACAGTGTCTTTACAGGTCTGCCTAAAAAAGCAGTCAGACAACTACAGCTGATCCAGAACGCTGCTGCTAGAGTCCTCACCAAGACCAAGAAAATGGATCACATCAGTCCAGTTCTGAGGTCCTTACACTGGCTCCCAGTCTGTCAGAGAATAGACTTTAAAATCCTGTTGCTGGTTTATAAAGCGCTTAAAGGTTTAGGGCCAAAATACATTAGTGACCTCCTGATTAATTACGAACCATCCAGACCTCTCAGGTCGTCTGGGACAGGTCTGCTCTCTGTCCCCAGAGTCAGAACCAAACATGGAGAAGCAGCGTTCAGTTTCTAGGCTCCTTATATCTGGAACAAACTCCCAGAAAACTGCAGGTCTGCTGAAACTCTCAGCTCTTTTAAATCCAGGTTGAAGACTCACCTGTTTACAGCTGCCTTTCATTAAACAATTTTAATAAGATTTTACATTTTAACTCTGCACTGTAACTTTTAACTCTTTTTATATTTTTACTTTATTTATTTCAATTAATTTCATTTGAATTATTTTTATTGAACATATGTTCAGATTTAATAATTCCAGTTATTTGTTTTTTTTTAAATCTTCTATTTTAATGTTTCTTTTCTTTCCTCTGTCATGATGCTTTTGATGTCTTGTGTGAAGCACTTTGAATTGCCTTGTTGTTGAAATGTGCTATATAAATAAACTTGCCTTGCCTTGCCTTCCATATCAAGCATTAATTAAATATCGATCGAATCGAGCTTCACGATATATCGCCCAGCACTACTTCCAAGTTCAAATTGAATGCTCCATAACTTATGAAGGGGGACCTGAAGTGTTAAGTGAATGCACACACATGCACATGCTCACTCACTCTCTGCTGCGGTATTGCACATCATATTCTTTATAGTGTTTGGCTGTGATTTAAGTTTGGGTTAGAACCCTAACCCTAACCCTAATGTGTTAGCCGATGTGAATACAATATGTTGGCATTTGAGTTTACTTTGTAGGTATTTGTAAAGTTTTCCTTTACCCTTTTTCCTTCTGCTTTGTACTTTTGCATGACATTTACTCGGTTTCTTACTGGTTACTTTTTTAACTATGGTTACATCTGTTTCAGACATTTGACCAGTTTGATAAATCTTGTTAAAAATAGTCCTCTATTTATATTTTTATATATGAAAGAAGTAGTGCCATCAAAACATATTTTAATGCCCAAACTTAAGTGTAGTCATTTGGGAAGAATGACCTATTTCAACAGTTTAAATTAAACACATTTTAAATTAAATCTAATTTTCAGAGGTGGGACATATAATAAACTTAATATAAAGCCTGTATAAATATCAACTTGATGGGTTGTGAAGCAACAAGCTGTGAGGAGCTTTTTCTATATTTTAATGTAGCTAAATTTAGTCCTTAAAGATTCAAGCTGAAAAGATGATATTTCAACTCATTTGTGTTAGTCTCGTGAAATATTACACATTAAATAACATCTATATGATACTATATTGTAAGTAGTAATTAAAGAAAATGTGTACTGGAGACAGACAGGGTAAATGCATAAATGACATACACACATACTTGATGCCATCCCTGCATACGTTGTTGCACCAATTGGGCCAAACCAGTCACAAAAAGTCTGAACACACCCCTGCTTACAAAAGACATCAACGTAAAAAAAAATAAAAGGTCACACATTTTTACATTATTGAGCAGTTAAAAGGTCAAATGTAAATTCAGTTGGACATTAAAATACTCTTAAAATGTGACATTTGACTCTGCATTTAAAGAATTATTGGTACAGTCAATATGAAGTGCCTTGTTGTGTTTGATACTTGAAATACCTCTTGAACCATCTGCCTCACTCTACCTCCATATCCCCAAGATGTTATCCTTTAAGAATTATCTGAGCCCAGTTGTTTCAAATGAATCCAGATAAGAATGATCTGGATTAGGTAGTCCAATTTTTTTTCATATCCAGGAGTCCAGTTCACTCTTTTTCACTTTTACCTACCCAGGATCACTAGCCCAACTCACTTTCATCCTTGTTTGAAAAAATAAAATAAAATAAAAATTAGCTCAATCTGATCCAAGCAGTGACTTTTATGGATGAACCAAAGTATTCTATTGTTTGACCTAAAAGGTTCAGCAGTGCTCTAAAGAGGACCTCACACTGCATACTTCGTCCACAGGGGGGCGCCACACTCCACACAAGTTGAGAGAACCTCTCAGCTGCAACACATTTGATATGTAATGTCATAGTTGACATTTTCTTGTAATCCAGCCTGAATCCAGCACTCTGCTGGTATCACCATAATCCTGAGTTTTTTTTTTTTAGTCAAAAGTTTAGACAACAAAAACTGAAGGTTTTACCAGTGAACAAAACAGGATTGGATTGGTTTTATCTGATTATGTTTTCCTTTTCTTTTTTAAACAAAAAAGATTTGATTTGATCCTATCCATATCTTTAATCCTGTTGGATTACTTTAATACTGGGACCTGATGATATCAGGGAAGTATGATGACTTTTTTTAACGTTCATCTGATCTTCAGAAAATACTTTCTGGGTGCATAGTGCCTCATAATGGTTCATAATGCAGAACAAATGGCATTGCAAGGTTGTGAATCATGCAGATAACTTCTCAAGTCGAGTATTCATGCTGTTAATTATTACAACCCTGATTCCTAAAAGTTGGGATGCTGTGTAAAATGAAAATGAAAATAGAAGGTGATGATTATTTTTTTTAAAGGTTGAAACACCATGCCTGGAGCTAGTGCTAGCTCTGGGGCTACGTGCTCCAACTCATCCCTCTGCACCCGCTTTCTCAGCCTGACACTTCGTACTATTGCCGTCCCCACTTAGAGAGTCCGGGTCGAACTTGCTGCTCATCTCTTTGCTACAGTTTAACATAACTCCCTGTCTTCAAACAATGACACTTCACCCGCGGAGAGCCCTCTGCCCCGGGCCTGACAAGTTCAAAATCCTGGCGGACGGAAGTCCTGTAGTCAAGCCGAGCAACAGTGCCGGTAGCCGGGCAGCCAATTTAACAAAGCTACCGGTCAACCAGACCTCATTTCTCAAAGTTGTGTGTTTTTTCTCCCATACATGTTATAAAGTCTTGTTTGTGCACAATAGAAACCAAGCAAACTAAACTGAACATAAGCCTTTTCTCTCTTTTGTATAAAAAAAACATATATATTATATATGTATATATATATATATATATATATATATATATATATATATTAACAGCAGACTTCAGTTGTATCCGCTGATTCTCAAAACATATATGATGGCAGCCTTAAAGAGAGACGTTTAAAGATAAAGATAAAGATAAACTTTATTGATCCCCGTGGGGGAAATTTGTGCATTAGAGCAGTTCCAGAAAACAGGGGACGGGAATACAATTATTAAAAATAAAAATAGAAGTTAAAAATCAAATCAAACATATTTACATCAGTTAAATAAAAAAAAATATACAATAATGGAAAATTACACAGTAACTACAAAAAAACTACAAAAAAGGTTTTGTTCTTAAAAAAACACACATAGTGTGTAGCATGAGGTGATGCTGTTAAAGAGTCTGATTGAACAGTCTGATGGCAGATGGGATGAACGACCTGCGGTAGCCCTCTGTCTTGCAGGGTGGGTGTCTGAGTCTGCTGCTGAAGGAGCTGCTCAGGGCCCCCACAGTGTCATGCAGGGGGTGAGAGGGGTTGTCCATGATTGATGTCAGCTTCACTAACATCCTCCTCTCACCCACCTCCTCTACAGAGTCCAGAGGACAGTCCAAGACAGAACTGGCCCTCCTGACCAGTCTGTTCAGTCTCTTTCTGTCTCTCTCTGTGCTCCCTCCTCCCCAGCAGACCACTGCATAGAAAAGTGCAGACGCCACCACAGTGTCATAAAAAGTCCGTAGCAGAGTCCTGCACACTCCAAAGGACCTCAGTCGCCCTTCTTGTACAGGACGTCGGTGTTGTGTGACCAGTCCAGTTTGTTGTTGAGGTGAACACCCAGGTGTTTGTAAGTCTCCACCCTCTCGATGTCCAAGCCCCGGATGTTCACCGGTGCAGTCTGGGGTGACTTCCTGTGAAAGTCAATCAACATCTCCTTTGTCTTGCTGGCATTGAGCTGAAGGTGGTTGAGCTCACTCCAGTCGACAAAGTCCATGATGACCTGCCTGTACTCCTGTTCGCTCCCCTTAGACACACACCCCACGATGGCTGTGTCATCGGAGAACTTCTGCAGGTGGCAGCTCCCAGAGTTGTAACAGAAGTCCGAGGTGTACAGGGTGAAGAGAAAAGGGGAGAGAACTGTCCCCTGAGGGGCCCCGTTGTCCACTCCCGCCCTCTTTAGCTTCCCCTTGAGGAGTGCAGGCTGGATTGTGTTGAAGGCACTGGAGAAGTCAAAGAACATGACCCTCACAGTGCTGCCGGTGTTCTCCAAGTGAGTCCAGGATCTCTGCAGGAGGTAGATGACGGCGTCATCCACCCCGATGTTTGGCTGGTAGGCGAACTGCAGAGGATCCAGATTTGAAGTCACCAGGGGGCGGAGGTTGTTGAGTACGATCCTCTCCATGGTCTTCATCAGGTGAGAGGTGAAGGCCACCGGTCTGAAGTGGTTAGGCTCCTTGGGGTGAGATGTCTTTGGGACTGGCACCACACAGAACGTCTTCCACAGAGTCGGTACCCTCTCCAGTCTCAGGCTCAGGTTGAAGATGTGCAGAAGGACCTCACAGAGCTGGTCTGCACAATCCTTCAGGAGTCTAGATCTGATGCCGTTGGGACCTGTGGCCTTCCTCGCCTTGATCTTCCTCAGCTGACTTCTCACCTGATCAGCTGTTATGGAGAGGCCGTCGGAGGAGGAGGAGGGGGTTGTTGGGGGGTCGTCTGAGGAGGAGGGGGAGAGGGCTGTTGAGGGGGGTGGCAGGGTACTCAGGGTACTCAGGGTACTCAGATGGAGTGTCTGAGAAGCGGGCTGGTCTGCACTCTGGTGGGTGGGGGTGGGGTTGGGAGCAGAATCAAATCTATTGAAGAACAGATTCAGTTCATTTGCCCACTCCCTGTCTCCTGCTTCAGGGCCCTTCCCTTGACTTCTGCTGTGACCTGAGATGTTATTCAGGTCCCTCCAGACTTCTCTTGCATTTTTCTGTTGTAAATGCTCCTCCATCTTTGCCAGGTAGCTGGCTTTCCCTTTCTTTGTTTTTTTCTTGAGCTCCTTCTGCACCCTCTTCAGCTCCTCTCTATCTCCAGATCTAAAAACCCTCCTCTTTTCATTGAGCGGGGTTTTCAGCTCAGGGGTCACCCAGGGTTTGTTGTTGGAGAAACACCGTATTTTTTTGGTGGGTACAGTGTTCTCAACAGAGAAGTTTATGTAGTCTGTGATGCAGTGGGTTAAGCCGTTGATGTCCTCCCCATGTGGGCTGCACAGCACCTCCCAGTCAGTGGTGTCGAAGCAGTCCTGCAGCGCCTCAGTGGCCTCCTTAGACCACTTCTTCACATACCTGGTTGTGGGGGGTTGTTTTTTCACCAGAGGTATGTAAATGAGCTGCACTCTCACCACGTTGTGGTCTGAGCAGCCCAGGGGGGGAGGGGTGATGATCTGTATGCATCCTTGGTGTTTGCATACAGTAAGTCCAAAGTTTTATTGTCCCTGGTATGGCAGTCAACATACTGAGTGAAAGTAGGGAGAGTGGCAGACAGGGAAGCGTGGTTAAAGTCTCCTGAGATGAGAATAAGAGACTGGGGGTGTGATGTCTGTAGCTGAGACACTACACTGTGGATGAGTTCACAGGCTGCAGCAGCGTCTGCCGAGGGGGGGGATGTAAACAGTCACCGCGATCACGTGTGAAAACTCCCTCGGCAGGTAATATGGCCGAATGCTTACAGCCAGCAGCTCCACATCCTTAGTGCAGCGCTGTTCTTTAACGGTGATGTGCCCAGAGTTACACCACCTCTCATTCACATACATCGCTATTCCCCCGCCTTTCTTCTTACCACTCTCCCTCACGCTCCGGTCTGCTCTGACGAGGTGAAAGCCGTCCAGAGTTACGAGCGCGTCCGGAGTGAGTTCATTCAGCCATGTCTCCGTGAACTGCATGATGCTACACTCTCGGTACTCCCTCTGAAGCCGGGTGAGCGCCGTCAGCTCCTCCATCTTATTAGGGAGAGATCTTACATTCCCCATAATTAAAGACGGCACAGATGGTTTGTACCATCTTTTCTTTTCCTGACACTTCACTCCGGCTCTGCATTCTCTACTCTTCCTCCGTAGTTCTGCAGGGATGTCCGGTCTTTCGGCTGGATGTATCTGAGGTTGGCACAGCGCAATCAGCTCTTCACGGGTGTAAACAATGGAGCCGTGACTGAATGGGTCTCCCGAGGAAGTTTTAAAGAGTCCACAGAGAAAGAAAAACAGCACCAATACTCCAAAAAGAAGAATATCCATGTTTGTTGTTTGGAGTTGGAGTTACTCGCGAAGTTACAGCAACAAAAAGTCAATATTAACAAAATAAACTAAAAAACAATAACGAGGGGGGTCAGAGCAGCCGTAACAAGCGCCCACCCAGAGCGGCGCCGGATACAGATGCACATTTAATTTCTCACAACACTTCCATTTACATGTACTGTGAACCTATTGCCTTTTTGTGTGCAAAACTTCATGAAACAAAGCTGCAGTGCAGTAACTGGGCAACAACATTGTCTATTTGCAGCAGTTCCTGCTAAACCGGTTTAGGATAGGATAGGATAGGATAGTACTTTATTGATCTCCAGAGGGGAAATTCGGGCAACTCGTTTCTGCTCTGCAACCGGGACTGCCCCGGGAATCTTTGATGCACTTGTGACTGATGTTACTTTCGTAGCTGATTACCCCTTTTGCAAAACAACTCTTACTATATGCAATAAAATACACAAAGACAAAAGACTTTGACTTGAGATCTTTTATTACCAACAGAAAAATCCACAACAAGGGAAGGGATGAGGAAGGAGGGTGAATGGATGAGAAGTAGGGAAGGGAGGGTGGGTAGAAGGATCTGAGACAAACGGGATGTGATGAGGTGACCAGGTGTAAATAGGCTGTCAGGTAATTACAGGTGTGGTTTTAGGCGTGATCCTGCTCCCGAACCTAAGTAAATACATTAACTCCAGTGAACACCTCTTAGTGAGCAAAGTTCCTTTTTGTTATCTGTTGTTTGAGCTGGTGTTTATATTCATTGACTTGACACATCACTGCATATCTAAACAATGGTTGAATGTAGGGAGGAAAGTCTTATGAAGGGTAGCCATCATCTTCATAATTGCACCTTGATCACTTTATGAAGCTTCTTTATCACTTTTTTTAAGCTTCTTGTTATGACAGGTTGTCTTGTTTTCTGAGTAAAACAACCCACCCTAACCCAGAGATTTCACCACTGTGTTCACTCCAAATGAATGTCTTCTGAGGTAAGCCGTAATATTCTTTATTTTGTTTGGGTGTACCTTATGTTTAATTTTATAGACGCTGGGAAAACAACATGTTTCCATTAGTATCTACTTTGAAGGTATTTTTTTTTAACGTTTTCTGTATCTCTTTTATGCTGCATGCTTTAACCTTCTTGCGTCTGATTTTTGTTTTTAATTGAACCCCTGTATCACATTTACTTGTTTTGTTACTGGATACTTCAGGGATAGGAAATACTCTTCACTGTTGGAGTTCAAACTCTGATATAAAACCCCATGTCATATATCATACTTTATCAATCTATGATCCCATCAGTTTAAAAGAATATGTTCAGTTTGATAAATCTAGTTAAAAATAGTCCTCCATTTAGAGGTAGTACAGTGCCATCAAAATATATTTAAATGCCCAAAAATAAGTGTCGTCATTCGATAAGCATGAGCTATTTGAACAGTTTCAATTAAATTACTGCAGACATGGTATCATATATGCTGAAGCTGTGAGACACAGAGTTGATGAGCTTAATTTAATGTTGTCTAAAATTATACATCATGATTTTTAGAATCATTGATTTTTTAATCTACAAAGTAACAAGTGAAACTGAAGAAAAAACATTGAGGAATAAATGGAATAGAATTATAATCTGAAATGTAAATGTGTTAAAGTATAAAGTAACAAAATAAATGTCTACTTAAAACAATCTTTAGTTAGGTATTAAGGTCTTTTACCTGCTTTTTGTAAAGTGTGTCAAGATAACACTTGTTATGAGTTGAGGTTATACAAATTAAATTGATTGATTGATTGATTGATTAGGCTAAATGTACATGTTTCCTTTGTGCCTCCATTACTGTGTGCCTGCAGGTAAACTAACCCTACCTTAAGTCAACCTTTTGTCCTCAAGTGACGTCAGTACATTTCATAAGACCATGTAACCTTGGCACACCTGATTGTGAGAATTTGACCATCAGTATGAACATTGTAATTATGTTCCTGTCAAACCTCAAGCACCAAAAAGTTGTTTTGTTGTAAACTCCCTGTTTGGTAACATATAATTATCACATTCTCGATTGACTAGATTAGTTTGATGTTGGTAGTGAGACATGATGACACTATAAATATTCAGAGGTTTTTATGACTGAGTTAAGTGACTTCCAGAAGAATTCATATTATAAACTTAACACAGAGTCTGTTTCCCCTTTTGGTTGTTTTAATCCAGTACCAGAGGAGGACTCACCATGTGGCTAAAAGGTTTTATAAGTAACCATGTCAACATGAAACTTCTGAAGACCTGTGTCATCCTTCTCCTTCTGACTGTGTTGTTCTTTACACTAAGAAACATGGACCTGCTGCAGGTGAGAACTGGGATTATTGGTAACACTTTAAAGGTGGTCATTGAGTGTCTTTCAATGTACTAAAGTGGGGATTGGGCCCCCCTGGGGGCTCCTGAGACACTGAAAGGGGGGTTGCGAGATGCTTTCCATAAACAAATAAAAGTTTTAGGATTTGCAAAATGCATATTTTACCCATTATTGTGAAAATACATACAAAAAGTAGTTGAATTTAAAATACAACGATAGTTGTTAAGTAAGATTTATGCTGAAATGAAAGTGATATGTAAAAAAATCCATTAAATGTAAGTTTGTACAGAAGTGCAACAATGAAGGTGTTCATCTGCTCTCGACAAATAAAAACACACAGATATCAGCTGTCTACTTCATTATTACATTTTGTATGTCCACTCAGTCCTTAAGTTTATACATGGAGATTACTTGGGTTCTGCTTCTAGCCTTTCTTACAATGAATTACTAAAATATGGACAGTGGGGCGCCCCAGTCAGTGGATGTTGTTAGATTGTTGATAGATGTGACAAATATATAACATAGGCTTAGTCCATAACTATAGAAATAAAGTTATTACAACACAAGCTTAGTCAATTTTTAATTCATTTAGATATTTTAGTGTAAAGAACGTAATAAAATGTGACATATTGTACATTTCCTGTACACTCCTGGTTTGATAGAAAGATGTGCAGAATCACATAATTCACAGAGTGACATCTTGGTGGCACTCTGTTGTCTCAAGTGACTCACACATCTTCCTAGTTGTTGTCTCACTTAGAATGACAGTTACGTAGCAGTGCAATTGCTCATACAATGGAAAATGGAGTTGATGAAGGGGCAGAAGAAAGGATCCTTTATTTTCTTGTTCCCTGACATCATCATATTAGATCCCGAGCAATTCTGTCGCGAAACACTTTTTTTCCATGTTGAGATCATTGCAGTGGATATTACTTCAGTATTTTATAGAGTGGCCCTCAGTGTATCGGCCTGGTCTTATAAAATGTCTATAATCCGCCATTAAATTAATAATGCGCCAGATACAGAAACACCTAACTTTGAGAGGGAAAAGTAGACAATATATAATTGGAAAAAATTAAAACACAACTTTGATCATTGAAAAGAGTAAATAAGAGAACATTTGTAAATGAAATGTTCATAAGGGGAGAGCATGCTGTAAGATCAAGAAATGTAAACGACTATTGTCCTTAGGTCAAGTTAAGAATAATTCCAAAGTGACTTCCGGCAGATTAAAGTTTTAAAAATAAACAGTTATTAATAATACAAATGTATTTGGATAAATATTCCATCTTTTTTTTGTTTATTTTATTTTAGTAAATTTGTTCAGTGCATCTTTGTCACCATCCTTCTTTTTCAACTCCTTGCCAGCTGAATTATAAAGAAAACTCTGCCATCATCAACAAGAAAGTGACCTCTACTCAGCCCACTGTTCCTCCCACTGCTCCTCCCACTGCTCCTCCCACTGCTCCTCCAGTGCCTGACAACTTCTGCACCTTCAAGCCACTGTCTTCTGCAGATGCTGAGGAGGAACGTCTCATATTGGAGTCCATTGCTTGGCCTGAAACTCCTCCTCTGCCAGCTCCTTTTTCATTGAATCAGACAAGTAACGCCGCCCACAGCACCTTCACCATTCTCCCAGGGGGGGTTGGAGATGAGCGGCATGTAGGAGACCAGCTGGAAGTTATGATAAAAATGTACGACTTCCAAGGTAACCCCAAGAAGTCTGGAGGAGATGCAATTGTTACCCGATTGCACAACAGGGCACTTGAAGCAGGTGTGGCTGGACGAGTGGTGGATCACCTTAATGGCTCCTACTCTGCTGTATTCTCTTTACTCTGGGAAGGAAGTGCACAGGTTGAGGTAAAGTTCAAGGCTATATCTTTAAATTGTTAATGTACAATAAGTGATGACTAAATAATTACCTAATGCAATGTCCTGTAGGTCATTTAATTCATGAAATCTAAACCATTCCCCCAGACTTACTTTTGCAAACAAACAACAAAATAAAAAGTAAGAAAGAAGAAAAGACATTGTGGAAGTTTTAAAAACTGCTGTTCCTCCAATTGCCTCTTCTGGCGGTCTCTAATGAGTCATTCACCTTTGATCCTGTTGCCCAACTTTACAACACAAATAAACATGTTTTTTTATTTTTATTGAACCTTTATTTAACCAGATAAATAACTCATTGAGATCAGGATCTCTTTCACAAGGGTGACCTGGCCAAGAGGGCAGCAGCACACGTCATAAAAAGCATTACATGATAAAGAGACAGTTTACAAACAATAAGTTAAGAGAGAACAACAATTTACAATGTGCAAATTGATTTACAGATAAAGTGCAGAATCTTGATCACAGAGTACAATTCAGAAACACAGGCACTGTCCAATTGTCTCGCGTTTTTTATCTTTTAAGATCGAGCCAAAGGCTTCAAGAGCTCCGCCATTTTCAAGTCATTTTGGAGAAAGTTCCATGCGGTGGGAGCAGCAAAACTAAACGCTCTTTTCCCGAGCTCAGTGCAGACACGAGGCACAGACAGTTTAAAGACATCACAGGAACACAAGGCATAGTGGCTTCTGGTTCTTTGAAGGTATGAACATAGATAAGAAGGCACCAAACCAAGAAGAGTATGAAGGTAAATATGTTGCAAAATAGGAGAGCTTGTAGAATGTGATGTGAGAGCTTGTAGAATGTGATGTGAGAGCTTGTAGAATGAGATGTGAGAGCTTGTAGAATGAGATGTGAGCTTGTAGAATGTGATGTGAGCTTGTAGAATGTGATGTGAGAGCTTGTAGAATGAGATGTGAGAGCTTGTAGAATGTGATGTGAGAGCTTGTAGAATGTGATGTGAGCTTGTAGAATGTGATGTGAGAGCTTGTAGAATGTGATGTGAGAGCTTGTAGAATGAGATGTGAGAGCTTGAAAGAAATGTGAATCATCGGCCAATTCCTCCCACACACAGACACTCAGCGAGGGGAGGAGGGAGGGGGAGGGGGGCATTTCTAAAAGTAGAAATTTGTTTTGCTACAGACGTCTCGCAAAATGTGTTGCAAAACTCAAGCAGCGCAGATTCACGCGAGAAAAGTAGTTTGTGCAGTTGTAGTGGCAGATTTGAGAAGTTGTAACCGCAGAGTTGAGGTTGTGAAGGATAATAGGCACGAATAATAAAAAAACATGTGAGTAAATGTTGGATTACAAGTTTGCAGCTGTCATTTTACTTGTGTAAATATCAGTCTACTAATTTGTGAATATTTTTTCTGTGACTTCACATTCAGATCACGGATGTGTGAATATTTTCTTTGGGTTCAAATTTTAACTCTACAGGTTCACATTTCTTTCAAGCTCTCACATCACATTCTACAAGCTCACATCACATTCTACAAGCTCTCACATCACATTCTACAAGCTCACATCACATTCTACAAGCTCGCATCACATTCTACAAGCTCACATCACATTCTACAAGCTCACATCACATTCTACAAGCTCGCATCACATTCTACAAGCTCACATCACATTCTACAAGCTCTCACATCACATTCTACAAGCTCATATCACATTCTACAAGCTCTCACATCACATTCTACAAGCTCTCGCATCACATTCTACAAGCTCTCCTATTTTGCAACATATCTACCTTCATAGAAGAGCTTTATAAATAAGCTTCAGCTAGTGTATATGCCTGCGCACCTTCAAAGATGGCCAATCTGAGTTAGTGTACAGGTCACAGTGATGAGTGAAGCGTCTACAACCAGTCTTACAAAATGTTATTTTCTTCTGCTATTCTGGAAAACTTAACATTGAGGAAATGTATTTATCACAACGGTTAAACGTTATCAAGCCAGTAGCTTTTACCTGAAAAATAAAATATAGACTTTAGACAAAAGTAATGCTCAATCATGACTTGAGTGGGCCTCCATACATCTGTAGTGGTGACTGTGTCTCCAGACACCCTGTCCTTTGCCTGCATTTTAATGTTTTGGTTTTCTGGGTGTGGAGTGGATGTGCTTCCCCCTGCCAATGTCAGTGTGAAGGTGTGTTTAGGAGTGGATACAATTCAGTTATTGGTTGTGATTCAACCCCCGGCTAATATGATTGATGTGGAAGTAGCGGCAATAACTTAAAATATAATCATAGTGAGGTGAGACGAAACGCTACACGGATAAACCTTGTTCAAAAACGAGGGTTGTCTCTCACTCATGGTTGCAGAATTGGCCTGCATTCTGTTGGACATGCAGATGTCATACATCGGTGGTTAGCTTGTGCTAGAATGCGGTATTGCAGTGTATGTACAAGCAGGAAACTTACACACTACTCACCTGCAGTGAGTGTGCACTTCTGGGGACGGTGAGCCCAGGAGGAGGGGCCCAATTTGGATGTTGTGTTCACAAGCTGCAACAAACAATGCCACTGACTCTACCTTTACATAAGACATCAGTAGAACACTTTAATGAACCTTTTTGTTGAGTTGAATTACTGAACTAAAGAGGTTGGTGTTGTTGGATCCTTTTGGAGATATTTTCATGCAAATGTTAGTCAGTTGATGTGACTGTATGTAAAAATGTTTCCTGTGGGCCAGAGAATGGTGTGAGGATTGTTGAATGCTTTACTCCACAGACAAGTGGAGGGTCTATAATTATAAGAAAACTAATTCTATGGAGGTTCCAATAGCCTAGTGTGTATGATGTGCACCCAATTTACATAGGGTAAAGTCCCGTTTGCTGCGGCATGGGGTTCAAATCTGACCTTTGCCCTTTGCTTAATGTCATCCCCAACTCTCTTCTCCCAACATTTCCTGTTGTTGTCAGCTGTCCTATCCAATTAAGATGAGACAGGTCCAAAAATATACATGTTGAAGAAAACAAGTTCTACTGGCCAGCTAGTGGGGAGTTGAACATTTGCATCAATGTCTCTTAAGCTTTTAATTTAAAATAAATGAACAACTTCAGTCAGCTGACACCAAAAATACAACTTTGTTTTCTAATTATTCAATTAATAATTAGTAGGCATGACTTGTATGATATAACTTTAAACTCTTGTTCTTTGTTTTATCAGGTGACGCTTGTCCACTCAAGCGAGGCTATCACAGTCCTCCGTAGGCTAAACAGAGAACATCCTGATAGGACTATCTTAAAGAGCCTCTTCCGCTCAGGTTCAATCTCTGAAACTACCATCTGTAATATTTGTCTACGTCAAACCAACCAGCCACAGTGCAACTACACTGACCTCCGTACTGGTGACCCGTGGTTCTGCTATAAGCCAAAGGAACTGAGCTGTGATACCAGGATGTACCACATAAACGGAGGAATGGGTATAAAACTCAAGGCTAATGAGGCGAAACTTTTCAAAAGGTGAGGGAGCACAGCAATAGAAACGATGCATCTACTTTTACATGTAATGACTATAAACAAAGTGTAAAGTATGTATCTCCTGGGGGGAAATGTTGTGTTTGTAACTACAGGAGGCAAAGATAAAATCTTAAGATGTTTATAGTGTAAGATGATACCTATCAAAACACTTAGTCTGAACAATTAAAGTCTCTCTCATCAACAAAACTATAAAGTGTATCTTTAGAGTCCAAATATGGAGGCAAAGTAATTTATGGTGACTAAAGTGCTACCTTTTGGTAAATCACATTTGACATTTACATATTGTAGTGTGTTTAAGAGATTCTTAATCATGGGAGCTTTTCCCCCCCAGCAATGTCAACATGCAAGTCTTCATTCAGGCTTCAGGACCGGCCAATGTTACTGTGCTGCCTCAAAGGAAAGGTAAAGCACAACTTTTCTATTTTCAACTAAAAAATATCTCCATGTGACCTTGAAAATAAAAATGGTTTGGTAAAAATGTATACAACCTAACTCTCTGTATTCAAACAGATATACATATAAGTCAAAAATATATAAAAATAAACCAGCTTCTATCTACAAAACTGAGGAAGAGCTGCAAGTGCTTATCTCATTAACTCAGTACCAGTGTACTAATAAAAAACTCAAACCACTTAACATCTGTAAATATTTTACTTTAAATAATTAACATTGTCAAATAAAAGGCATTTGGTAACATTTTCCTTAACCACAATAAACATGTGCATTCGAGACATACACTCACTATATCGTAGTAAAGCATAAACTTAATCTTTAAAAAACATCAAAGAACTCTGTAGAAGCCATTTTAATCATGATCCATTTAATTTAAGAATTTTGATTTCAGTTCATGTTAGTAAAACACAACATTTAGATCATAAGAAATAAGAATATCATTTAGAGTAAATATTTCAGAATTAAGTAACAGATTGTCTCCTACTAAGTGATAAAAACTGTTTATGAAAGTTGCCACTACAAATGCTTTTGTGACATGTGTATAATGTCCTCATCAGTGTAAAGTAAAATGAGTAAGGTAAAGCAGAGACCTTGTTT
This sequence comes from Labrus mixtus, assembly GCF_963584025.1. NCBI lineage: Eukaryota > Metazoa > Chordata > Actinopteri > Labriformes > Labridae > Labrus > Labrus mixtus. The sequence continues at coordinate 4,521,512 of NC_083633.1, read as the reverse complement.
TGGCCTTTTTAGGGGATCTGTGGACAAATGATACAACAATGAGTTTAATAACCAAATGCTTATTTTGATCAACAATTCTCAGAGCAACCCATGGATAGTCAAGGCAGTGGGAAGTCTGGACTCTCTGGGTATTACTACCAGGGTGTGTGGCGATCACTAGGTGGCACCAAAGTCCACCAATTCAACAACTCCTCTGCCATCAGTCAGTGTCTGAAAGGAAAGGTGGTCCACCTGTATGGAGACTCCACCGTCAGGCAGTGGTTTGAGTACCTTGATGCTTCACTTCCAGGTAGTTGATTCACAGTGATTTCAGGCAACAGTTTAATTGTATTTATATCACAGCTTAATCTGCTCCTTTTTTCATACTTTCAGATGCTAAGGAGATAAACCGCAATAATCCGAAGAAATCAGGACCTTTCATGATATGGGATAATGCAAAAAACATCTTGGTGAAGTTCCACTTACATGGTCCTCCTCTTAGTGCTTCCATCCATATCCCAACCAGTGAGATGCGTTACATTGCCAATGAAATAGATGATGTAGTTGGTGGCCCCAACACAGTTATAATTTTTGGTATCTGGGCCCACCTCACTCCTTTCCCAATGCAATTCTACATCAGAAGGCTTTACGGCATCCGCAGGGCGGTGATTCGTCTGTTAAACAGGGCTCCAGACACGCTGGTGGTCATCAGGACTCCAAACCTCAGAGGTACAAACCCCTATATATTTGCCTTTAATGACTGGTATGCTATTCAACAGGACAAGGTGGTCAGAGCTGTGTTCAAAGGACTTAATGTTCAGCTGGTGGATGCCTGGGAGATGGTTCTGGCCCACCACCTGCCTCACTACATTCACCCACCTCCTCCCATCATTAAGAATATGATTAACATTATATTGTCCCTCATGTGTCCCCAATAGTGCATTTAATAATAAAAATAACTTTATCTATATAGCACTTATCTAAACAAGGTTACAAAGTGCTTTACAGAATGCATTCAATCAAACATAATAAAACATACATGAAAAGTGCTTCACAAAAGAATCAGGATAAAACATTGGTGAGTTATAAAAATGTATTCAATGAATTAAAGCAGGACATTAATTACTAATCAATCGTTAAAAAGGCCTTCTTATAAAAATGTGTTTGGAGCAAGGATTTCAAAATAGGAACAGTTTTCCAGCCCAATTTCTACGGGTAGGGTAACCCTTAGTAACCAGCCTAGATCTAGGAACGACTAATAATGGTGCTCTTGATGATCTAAGATTTGGCTCGGAGCATAAAGGGTTAAAAGTTCTTTAATGTAAGGGGGGCAGGGGCTAGACCGTGTTGTGTTTTAAAAGTTTTTTAAATAATTTTTAAATCGACCCTGTAAGTACAGGGCAGCAAATGGAGGGAGGAAAGGATTGGGGTAATGTTTGACTTGCAGTTTGCATTTGTTAAAATCCGAGCAGCAGCATTCTGCACTTGCTGGAGGCTGGCCATTGAGGACTGACTAAAGTGAAAAGTGAGTTGCAGTAGCCCAAACGTGAAAAGACGGGGCGATTCCAAAAGAGGTTTAAAATTATCAATGAAAGCAGGACTATTATGGACTGCCCAGGTAGACTGCAGCCATGTGTGGAGACTGAGGATGCGGCAAAAATGACCGGCACCTCGGCCTAGTGGAGGAATGGGGCCGGAGACAAAAACACACCTGCCACATGAATCCAGCGAGCGAAGGAGTCTGTTAAAGTCATATTTTAATATTTCTGAAGATCGCTTTGAAACATCATTGCAGCCGATATGTAAGATGATGTTCGTAACGCGTGGGTGTTTTGCCAAGAGACTGGGGATCCTATCCAGTATGTCCAACACCATTGCGCCTTGAAAACAGTATGTCACCGCTGATCTTCTCCTGACATGGCCCACTATGGAATCACCAATAACCAAGGTGTTCGACTCCATCGCTAGCGATGCAGGATCCGCTCGCTGCAAGGAAGCAGGTGAGGGAGGATGATTTGCTGCAGATCGCCGTGAAGCCAGAGTGTAGTTCAGCTTCGAACGGTGGGTAGTGGGACGGGAAAAGGCCCCCTGCAGGGTTCGGTGGAGAAGCCCAGGTAGGTGGAAATCCAGCAGGGTTGCATAGTACCATGTAGACTGAACATTTCATATGGATTTTCCAACTGGATTTCCGTGTTTGAGGGGGTGTGATAAAAGATGCATATTGAATAGAGAAGTCAGGACAAGAAATGACACTGTTGATGGAATGTGTGAGCTTTGTGGGCCTCTATTTTCCATAGTATTTCCTGGTGGCTATGGCTGACTCTGAATACTGGAAATGGGGGATCGTCAAATGGACTGATCATGAATCCTTCTTTGACCTCTTTTTCCAATAGGGAGTCGACAATTTCAGTTTGATGAGGTCATCGCTGATATCAATGGGGCAGACCAACTGAAGGGGTTTTAATTCTGAGAAATGTTTTCTTTCTAATCATTTCTTTTATATTTAAGTTACTGGTACAATATCACTTAATTATTGAAAGTTAATTTGGTTTAGTAAATGATCTGAGGTTACTTTAGGGGTTTATTTTGATTTATTTTCTTCAAGAGAAAAGTGTAAACCCACTATTTGAGTTGTGCTGCACCCAGCATCAGTGGCTACAAGCCTACAACCAATCATCATTATTTCGTGCGCTCTGAATCAACAAATAAACATCAAGTTCCTGGTTGAGAGCACACCAAAACAACAAAAGCCTAAACATGCAATTCTAAAAAACAAATGTAACGGGAAATGTATGTGCCTCCTGGAAATGTACTAGACTGTTAGTGATGCACACGAAGATTATAATTACAGATCCTCCCTGGATCCACACCGAGAACTGTCCTTATCAGGTTTCTTTTTTATCTTAGCATTGCCACAGTGGGTGCGTCATAACTTTGTAACTGAATGTCTATATAGTGTGGAGTTGGACTGCCCTTCTCTGGGCATTGCTGCAGACTTATCTTTCAATCTGTACATTTGTAAAAGGAATAATAAAATGCCAACAAATACAACTGAATGACTCAAAGATCTTTTATTAAACAATCTCTCATTACAGAAATTTCCAGCACACATATCAATTCATAGTCTCCAGTTCAGGGGACACTTAAGGGCCCAAAAAATAAATTATGATCCAAACGCAAAATCAGAAACATTCCAGTAGATGTGAAGTCATTTAATTGAGATAAAAGGAAGGCTAGATATAAGTCTATAGTTAGCTAATGTTATTGAATCAAGAGTAGGCTTTTTAAGAAGAGGTTTAATTACAGCTGTTTCAAATGACTGTGGTACAGTCATCTCCCCAGTATAACTTTAAACCCTCATACAAGAACACGCATACCTTCACCTGAACAATGAACGAGCACCACCCTAAACAGTCTCACCTTTCAATACATTCAAACGAACCATGTTGAGAGACCACATTCCTGTAGTTCAGGATGTTCTTAACATGTCATTCTCAACCTTTCACCATATAGTAGTAGTAAGTAGTAATGATCAGTCTGAAATAAAGGCTACTGTTTGTTTTGTGCTGATGTGATTAATATATTGTAACTAAAATTCAACAATGACATATGATCTGATTTAATAGTGCTCTGGCCAGAGTTTTCAGATTGTGAAATATAAAGCACATGTTGTAGGTATGCAAGTTATGTAACAAGATCATTCTCTGATGTTGATGATCACAGAAGGATTCAAAAAGGTTTTTTCAAAGAGTTATATACAGTTCATATTACAAAAATGGATTCTGGATCTTTTACTTGGTTTGACTGTCATGCACAGGGGTGGGCAACTGGTGGCCCCATCAACCCTCAATGAGGCCCTCAGGTCAATTTTTACATATCAAGTAATTGGAAACATGAAGAAAAAATCACAAAATCTGCTATGAAATCATGAAAACCAGAAATAGTGCCCATCCCTGTCATGCGTGTATTAAGTTTCAGATAAAAGATATAAACATTTAGTAAAACATTTTTATTTATTTTCCATATGGGTGCCTCCGCCACCTTGACATATTTCAGTACTCAATGGAGATGCTTTGTTTATGCAAAGTTTATGCTTCATGCCCATACTTGAGTTACTGTCAAACTGGTTTTCATCTGTTCAGTTGTTGTTCAGCTGGCGTTTTTAATATATGGATGGATACGTAACCAAAGGTTAAATGTAAGGAGGCAACATTCTTATGAAGGGCATCATTCATCTTGATAATAGAACTTCTAACCTTGATGACTTTATGAAGCTTCTTTATCACTTTTTTGACGCTTCTTGTTATGACAGGTTGTCTTGTTTTCTGAGTAAAAGGTTTACTTTTTTTAAATTTGGATTTCCGTCACATCATCGCTGACATCACTGGGGCAGACCAACTGAAGGGGTTTTAATTCTGAGAATTTTTTTATTTCTAATAATTTCTTTTATATTTAAGTTACTGGTGCAATATCACTTAATTATTGAAAGTTAATTTGATTTAGTAAATGATCTGAGGTTACTTTAGGGGTTTATTTTGATTTCTTTGCTTCAAGAGAAAAGTGTAAACCCACTATTTGAGTTGTGCTGCACCCAGCATCAGTGGCTACAAGCTTCTTTATCAGTTTTTGACGCTTCTTGTTATGACAAGTTGTCTTGTTTTCTGAGTAAAAGGTTTACTTTTTTTTAATTTGGATTTCCGTCACATCACAGAGATTTCACCACTGTGTTCACTCCAAATTAATGTCTTCTGAGGTAAGCCGTAATATTCTTTATTTTGTTTGGGTGTACCTTATGTTTAATTTTATAGACGCTGGGAAACCAACATGTTTCCATTAGTATCTACTTTGAAGGTATTTTTTTTAACGTTTTCTGTACCTCTTTTCTGCTGCATGCTTTAAGCTTCTTGCGTCTGATTTTTGTTTTTAATTGAACCCCTGTATCACATTTACTTGTTTTGTTACTGGATACTTTAGGGATAGGAAATACTCTTCACTGTTGGAGTTCAAACTCTGATATAAAACCCCATGTCATATATCATACTTTATCAATCTATGATCCCATCAGTTTAAAAGAATATGTTCAGTTTGATAAATCTAGTTAAAAATAGTCCTCCATTTAGAGGTAGTACAGTGCCATCAAAATATATTTAAATGCCCAAAAATAAGTGTCGTCATTCGGGAAGCATGAGCTATTTGAACAGTTTCAATTAAATTACTGTAGACATGGTATCATATATGCTGAAGCTGTGAGACACAGAGTTGATGAGCTTAATTTAATGTTGTCTAAAATTATACATCATGATTTTTAGAATCATTGATTTTTTTATCTACAAAGTAACAAGTGAAACTGAAGAAAAAACATTGAGGAATAAATGGAATAGAATTATAATCTGAAATGTAAATGTGCTAAAGTATAAAGTAACAAAATAGTACCAATTAAAATGTCTACTTAAAAACAATCTTTAGTTAGGTATTAAGGTCTTTTACCTGCTTTTTGTAAAGTGTGTCAAGATAACACTTGTTATGAGTTGAGGTTATACAAATTAAATTGATTGATTGATTGATTGATTGATTGATTGATTGATTGATTGATTGATTGATTGATTGATTGATTGATTGATTGATTGATTGATTGATTGATTAGGCTAAATGTACATGTTTCCTTTGTGCCTCCATTACTGTGTGCCTGCAGGTAAACTAACCCTACCTTAAGTCAACCTTTTGTCCTCAAGTGACGTCAGTACATTTCATAAGACCATGTAACCTTGGCACACCTGATTGTGAGAATTTGACCATCAGTATGAACATTGTAATTATGTTCCTGTCAAACCTCAAGCACCAAAAAGTTGTTTTGTTGTACACTCCCTGTTTGGTAACATATAATTACCTTAATTTATGACCTTACTTGTCTGTGCTGCTGCAACCCCCGAATTTCCCCTCTGGGGATCAATAAAGTACTATCCTATCCTATTCTATCCTATTATCACATTCTCGATTGACTAGATTAGTTTGATGTTGGTAGTGAGACATGATGACACTATAAATATTCAGAGGTTTTTATGACTGTGTTAAGTGACTTCCAGAAGAATTCACATTATAAACTTAACACTGAGTCTGTTTCCCCTTTTTGTTGTTTTAATCCAGTACCAGAGGAGGACTCACCATGTGGCTAAAAGGTTTTATAAGTAACCATGTCAACATGAAACTTCTGAAGACCTGTGTCATCCTTCTCCTTCTGACTGTGTTGTTCTTTACACTAAGAAACATGGACCTGCTGCAGGTGAGAACTGGGATAAGTGGCAACAATGTTTTTTTGTGAATCAGATTAAAGGGTACTATTTTCAACAGTGTCTTTTAATGTACTAAAAGGCCTCATTCACCAAGATCTGTGCGACAATTTACACATAAATAAAGTAGAAATCAAGTATGTCCTCTGTAATTGTCTCTCTGAGTCATGACTGTCTATTAGTGAGAAGCAAAGTCCTGCTGGCTGTGTTGTTGTTGTTGTTGGAGCCGTGTTTACATCGTGTTTACAATGGATAAGATGGCCTTGAGTATAAAGCTGTTTTAGTCAGGACTGAACAACACACTGTTTATTTAAATGTCAGATAAGTGTCTTTAGGTCACGACCTTTCTGTGTCAATTTATATGCAATATGAAGATAAGAGTTAACCAGTGTGCTAGTAGTCATATATAAGCTCAAGTCCATTTACAATTTCTGTTTAATTACTACAGCAGCACAAAATTGTTAAATGGACTTATATAGCGCTTTTCTAGTCTTCTGACTACTCAAAGCGCTTTCACACTGCATGTCACACCTAGCCACACCCTGACGGCAAAGGTTGCTATGTAGTGACATTATCAGAAGTAACTAATCCCATTCATACGGCGCTGATGAAGGGGTTAAGTGTCTTGACCAAAGACACATCAGACATGTTGCTGCAGGAGCTAGGGACAAACAATCAACCTTGCGCTTGAGAGATGACGACTCTACCAACTGAGCCACAGCCGCATCTAAAATAGAACTTACCCCCGGAACCCCCTAGGCCAGGGGTGGGCAAACTTTTTGACTCGCGGGCCACAATGGGTTCTAAAATTTGACAGAGGGGCCGGGCCAGGAACAGATGGATGGAGTGTTTGTGTGAACTAATATAAATGACATGTAAAAGCCATGACATGAACAGATTTGGCCTTTAACAGGTAGCAAAGCATGAATATGCAAGGCTCATTGTACAAATTGATTTCCAAATGCATTCATTTAATTAATTTAAATTTTAATAAACACAGTAGAGAAACTCACGTTCAGTTTCAGTGGGAACAGTGTTGCTGATCTCCCTTTTTTGCCAGTGCATTAAAGTCTGGAGTTAGTTTTGTAGTGGTAATTCTCAGGATAGATCCGAGGTGTTGGTCAGTTAACTTGGATCTGTGAGGGGCTTTGTTGATGTTCATGACGCTGAATAAACTGATTTTTTCAAACTGGCCTTGGCTCTCCAGACACAAGAGACCTGCTGTCTCTACCACGCATTCTTTTAAAAACTTGCCTTCGGAGAAAGGCTTGCTAGCCTTTGCTAATTTGAATGCCAGCAAAAAACTTGCCTTGGTAGTTGACTCTTGAATTGCAGTTTTTTGGTGAAAAAAATGTTGCTGAGTCTGTAAATTATCCTTCAACCTCTGAGCCGCAGCCGCCCGTTCTTGCGGGGACTGCTTGCTAGCGTAGTTAGCATGCTTCGTAGCAAAGTGACGGCTGATATTGTACTCTTTGAAAACTGTGACAGTTTCTTGGCATATCAGGCATACAGCCTTTGATCGGACTTCAGTGAAAAAATATTTAGTTGTCCACTCCGTATTAAACACTCGGCATTCACTGTCCACTTTTCTTTTCTTTGGTCCGCTCATTTTTACAGAAGGGCTCATACGGGTTCACAGGGCAAAGTGAAAAAGTTAAGAAGGGAGTAATACACCACACTCTGAAGTGCGCCATCTATTGGGGAAACGTGGGCATTACAGGGGAAAACGAACTAGGTTTAATTATGATAAAATTTAATTTAATAATAATATAATTTGGACAGCCCAACGGGCCGTATATGGCCGGCAGGCCGTAGTTTGCCCATGCCTGCCCTAGGCGGTTCTGTGTCCTCCTGCCATAGTCTCATAAAATCCTGTGAGAAACACTCTAGACTAATGCTTTGAATTGGAAATTACAATAAAAAAAAAAAATCAAAGACACGATTTAGCTACAAGGTTGTAGATAATAATGCACTTTTTCAGACTTATGTACTAAAGCTAGAATCATAGCCTATATCTCCAGTGAAAGGATATGAACAATAGGCCGGTCTGAGCAATGAAACTCCCGGGCTTCTTGCCTTCTTCCCCTAGTAAAAGACTATTGCCCTTAGGCATCATTTTAGAGACATTTCAGTGACTTCCAGCAGCTTACAGTTCACAAATCAACAGTTATGATTAATCCTTATTCTTTTAGAAAAATCACTTATCTTTTATCTTATCTTATCTTGGGGCGGCAGTAGCTCAGTCTGTAGGGACTTGGGTTGGGAATCGGAGGTGAAAACTGAATGTCTATCATGAACCCTGGATGGGGAAATTCTGGTTTTACACTCTCACACATGCACAAACAGGACCTGTGGACATGCATCAGTGAAGAGATGTCAGAGTGGGGCTATAACACAGAGAGCGGCCCAGACTGAGCTACTGCTGCCCTCTTACTATGACATCAATTGTTGTTGAATTGTTCAAAGAGTTAGATTCTGGCTTCAGGTGAATGATACAACTTCCTTCATAGGCTGTTTATAAAAAGTGTAAATGGCCACATTGAAGTCACTTATTATTGTTTTGGGCGTCCTGTGCTGAAGCTTCAGTCTCTCTGACCATCACCAGCTGATTCTCTTAAAGGGACTCTGGCTTTCTGTAATTAAATATTAAGACCCTGATGCCAGCCCATCACCCTACACAAACGTTAAGACCTCAGGGGATGGCTGGTGCAGTGCTTCTCATCTCCAGCTCCTCAGCTGGTCCCATTCTTACCCTGGATGTGTCTGTCTCAGGCTCACTAACAGCAGCCTCAGTGCAACAACTGGCTGAGAGCTGAATGTTAAACAGTCTGCTGTGTGTGTCATCAAATCTGAAACCTTTTGTTTCCTAGCTTTACTCATCATATCCTGAAACACTGTGTCACTGACCGAGCTTGAAACAAGTTTGGAGTGATAGTGGGGCGGCAGTAGCTCAGTCTGTAAGGACTTGGGTTGGGAATCAGAGGGTCGCCGGCTCAAGTCTCAGCACGGACCGAGCCTGGAAATTGGCCTGGTAGCTGGAGAAGTACCACAGCAGACCTCTTCCTGAGCACTGCCAAGGTGCCCTTGAGCAAGGCACCCAACCCAGCTCAGGAGCGCCCACTGTGGGCAGCCCACTCACTCTGACACCTCTCCATTAGTGCATGTCCATAGGATCTTGTTTGTGCATGTGTGTGTCTTTCAGCCTATGTTTGTGTAGCATGTTTACTAGACAGAGTGTAAAAAACAAATTTCCCCTCACAGGATCAATAGAGTCTAAATTATTCTTTCAGTTTATTTTATTTTAGTAAATTTGTTCAATGCATCTTTGTCACCATCTGTCTTTTTCAACCCCTTTCCAGCTATATTATGAAGAAAACTCTACCATCATCAACAAGAAAGTGACCTCTGATCCTTCCACTGCTCCTTCCACTGCTCCTCCCACTGCTCCTTCCACTGCTCCTCCCAGGCCTGATGATTTCTGCACCTTTAAGCCACTGTCTTTGGCAGATGCTGAGGAGGAACGCATGTTATTAGATTCCATTGCTTGGCCTGAATCTCCACGTCCGCCACCTTTTTTTTTATTAAACCAGACAAGTGATCCCGCCCACAGCACCTTCACCATTCTCCCAGGGAGGGGTGGAGTAGAGCGGCATGTAGGAGACCAGCTGGAAGTTATGATACAAATGTACGACTTCCAAGGTAACCCCAAGAAGTCTGGAGGAGATCTCTTACTTGCCCGGTTGCACAACAGGGCACTTGAAGCAGGTGTGGCCGGGCGAGTGGTGGATCACCTTAATGGCTCCTACTCTGCTGTATTCTCTTTACTCTGGGAAGGAAGTGCACAGGTTGAGGTAAAGTTCAAGGCTTAATTATTATTATTAGTATTGTAAAACAAGTGATGGTAAAGGAATCACCTAATGTTATTGTCCTGTAGGTCATTTAATTCATGGAATCTAAACCATTTCCCCTGACCCTCTTTTGCCAACAAGCAACAACATAAAAAGTTTAAAAAAAAAGACTAATGAGTCATTCCCCATTGATTCCCAAAATGCCCGACTTACAAACCAGCTTTGTACAAAATATAGTGTTTCCCACACATAGATGATACATGAGTGGGACGCCCAAGTACATTTCTGTCCCCCAAGTACATTTCCGACCTGTTTGTAATTTTCATTTTTTCAGATATAATACAGATTATACAGATGAATTATCTTGAAAACATTGATTTAACAATCAAGTGATACAGTAGTATCAGTACAGCTCAGTCTGTAGGGACTTGGGTTGGGAACCGGAGGGTTGCCGGTTCAGGTCACGGTGCTGACGAAATATGGAAGTTGGTCTGGTAGCTGGAGAGGTGCCAGATCACTTCCTGAGCACTGCCTAGGTGCCCTTGAGCAAGCCACTAAATCCCCTCCCCACCACATGTTGCATGATTAACAGAGTGTGAAAACAGAATTTCCCTTTCATCTTAATCTTAAATAAAAAATAGCAGGCAAAGGGTGTATGCTATAACTTGAAAACTCTCTTTTGTTTTATCAGGTGACGCTTGTCCACTCAAGTGAGGCTGTCACAGTTCTGCACAGGCTGAATAGAGAACATCCTGAAAGGGTTCTCTTTAAAAGCCTCTTCCGCTCAGGTTCAATCTCTGAAACTGCCTCCTGTAACGTTTGCCTACGTCAAACCAACCAGCCACAGTGCAACTACACTGATCTCCGTACAGGCGAACCTTGGTTCTGCTACAAGCCAAAGAAACTGAGCTGTGATGACAGGATTAACCACATGAGAGCTGGATTCAATGTAAGACTCAAGGACAAAGAGGAGAAGCTTTTCCAAAGGTGAGGGAGCACAGCAGTAGAAAAGCTGCATCTAGTTTTACATGTAATGACTTTAAGTATGTAGTATGTGTCACCTGGTGGAAAATGTTGTGTTTGTAACTACAGGTGGAGGAAATCTCAAGATGTTTATAGTGTAAGATAATACCTATCAAAACACTTAATCTGAACAATTAAAGTTGACTCTCATCAACAAAACTATGAAGTGTATATTTTCATTCCAAATATGGAGTGATTTATTATGACTAAAGTGTTACCATTTGGTAAATGACTTCTGACATTTACATAATGTAGTGTGTTTAAGAGATTCTTAATCATGGGAGCTTTTTCCACCCAGCAAAATCAACCTGAAAGTCTTCATTCACTCTTCAGGGCCAGCCAATGTTACTGTGCTGCCTCCAAGGAAAGGTAAAGCATAACTTTTCTACTTCCACCTTTAAAAGATATCCATGTGACCTTGAAAATAAAAAATACTACACAATAAAAATAAAAGGTGACAATAGCTGTTTATCTCTGTGCCTTGTAGAAAGCATATCCCATATAAGGCAAAAATAAATAAATGAACCAGATTCCATCTACAAAACTGAGATAGAGCTGCAAGCGTTTACTTCATTCATGCTCAAAACAAGATTTATTTTATGCAAAATACGATAGGGGTTATCACAACCGGCTCACCTTTACAGGTACTCTCCCCTGCACCATCTGTGAGCCAGTGGAATCACTCTCTCCTTTTCCCTCCCTCAAGGCACCCCCTCCAAACTGGAAATGAGTTGAGTGGCTTATGCAGGTTTTCAAATTGGCACTCCCCTTCCTCGATGTTTCGTTGATTTAAGCCCATGACATCTCGGGGGGGGGGGGGGGGTTCGACGGTAGAACCAGCGTCCTGGTACTACCCTCGCAGTCCGCCACTCAACTCTGATGTTTTCCCTCCCCAGGTTTGCTCTGCCAGCGCTCATTCCGCTTTATCCAAATCCACCGGGATGTTGCCTCCGCCTGCTTGGTGATGTTGGCTATCAGCCGCTTCCTAGCCTGGCCTTCAATTCCAAGCAGTCCCAGAGCTCTCCAGAGCGACTGCCCTGCGAAGCCCCTGCAGCCGACCTCCACTGGCAGGTCCATGCCTTCCACCCATTACGCTGGCTGTCGAGGATGAGAGTCTGATATTTCTTGAGCTTGCGCTCATGTGCTTCCTCAATCCTCTCTTCCCAGGGTACTGTAAGTTCCATTAGGATCACTTGCTTGGTACCTTTAGACCAGAGGACAATATCGGGTCTGGGGTTGGTAAGGGTTATCTCCTCTGGAAATTTGAGCTACTGCTTAAGGTCAGCCCGCATCTCCCAGTCACTTGCCGTGCCCAGGACTCCTTTAGTCCTCAACTCTGCTGTTGTTGTTGCACTTTCCCCTGACCTGAGAAAGTGGATGAAACGAGGACCATCAGTAGGTTGTTTTGGCCTCTTTCTGGCCTGTTCCACACCAGCAGCCAGTTGTGTCAGGATCTGGTCGTGTCGCCACCTGAATTTGCCATCCGCCAGACTTGACCCACACGATGAGAGGACATGCTCCAGGTTAGCTGGCCTTCCACAGAGCGTTCGTTTCGGACAATCCCCATGTGTGGAGGTTTGATGGAGTCGGCAGGACATCATACACGGAACACAACAGAAACTTGATCCGGTGTTCTTCCATGCTCCAGATGTCCTTCCAAGTCAGTGCCCTTTCTCGCACACTCTCCCACCTCCTCCAGCTGCCCTGTTTGTTCATGGCTACCGCCTTGACATGTCTGCCTTCCTCCTCTGCCCTGCGTACCTCCCTTTGAACCATGCCACGGCGTTCCTTTGGATTAGTCTTTTTCCAGTTTGCCCTAGTGGAGCAACCCAGGCCTAGCCTGCCCTGGGCTACTGCCCCAATGATGTCAGCATGGTGAAGGCGATCCTCCGCCTCCCTCAGCGCTCTGCTGGCTGACCACTTGCGACCTGTTCTGACCTCAATGTCTGCCTGGCGAACTCTTGCATCTTTGCTGTCTCGCAGCATCATGGCCTGGCAGGTTTTTATTGCCTTGTACTCCTCCACTACTGATGTTACTGGCAGCTGCAGCTTGTTGCCTGTGCTGTACAGGCCAATGGAACAGAAGCTTCTTGGGACCCCCAGCCATCTCCTCAGATAAGTGTCAGGAGTGTGAAGAGATAGTTCTATTGTACTATTAAAAATGTTAACTATTTAACAACTGCAAAGTTTTGCTTTTAATAATTAATATTTTCTTATAAAAGGTATTCGGTAACTTTTCCTTAAAGAGCATATTGCAGGTTAAATCTTTTTGTAAATTAACACTTAATATTGTCTGATAAAGGTTGTAGAAAAAGTCAATGTTTGATTTGATATTTTATACAACACAAAAGGGCAAAAGATTAGAGGAGAAAGTGGCCGTTTTCTGTATTGCTGTTTAGAACGCTCTTTTTTTCAACATTGCGTCATATATGATGTCATCGTAAGTCTCAAGTGTAATAAGCAAGGTCAAGGAGAGACCTTGTTTTGGTTTTTTTTATGGGATCTGTTGACAATAAAACAATGACTTTAATAACATAAAGGTTATTTTGATCAATATTTCTCAGGGCAACCTGAGGTCAATCAAGGCAGTGGGAAGTCTGGACTCTCTGGGTATTACTTCCATGGTGTGTGGCGATCACTTGGTGGCACCAAAGTCCACCAATTCAACAACTCCTCTGCCATCAGTCAGTGTCTGAAAGGAAAGGTGGTCCACATGTATGGAGACTCCACCCTTAGGCAGTGGTTTGAGTACCTTGATGCTTCACTTCCAGGTAGTTAATACACATTAATTTCAGGTGACAGTTTAATATTACTTATATCACAGCTAAACTTGTTCCTTCTGTCATACTTTCAGATGCTAAGGAGATTAACCGGAATAGTCCCAAGAAAACTGGACCTTACATGATATGGGACAATGCAAAAAACATCTTGGTAACATACCGTGTCCATGGTCCTCCTCTTAGTTTTATCTACGTCCCAACCAGTGAGCTGCGTTACATTTCCAATGAAATTGATGGGTTGGTAGGTGGCACCAACACAGTTATAGTTTTTAGCATCTGGGCCCACTTCAGCCCTTTCCCAATTGAGCTCTACATCAGACGGCTTCAGAGCATCCGCAGGGCGGTGATTCGTCTGTTGAACAGGGCTCCAGACACACTGGTGGTCATCAGGACTGCAAACCTCAGAGGTTTAACACCTTCTGTATCGTTAAACTACAGTGACTGGTACACACTACAGGAGGACAAGGTGCTCAGAGCTGTGTTCAAAGGACTTAATGTTCGACTAGTGGACGCTTGGGAGATGACTCTGGCCCACCACCTGCCTCACAACATTCACCCAGGCCATCCTATTGTTAAGAATATGGTTAACATTCTCTTGTCCTACATATGCACCAAATAGGGCTAATAGATATGCATTTGTTATGAGCAGGTTAAAGAACTCACTCTTTTTTACATTATATTACAGTATAGCAGGTAAACTCTGTGTTATCTGCAAAGACCCAATAGTAATCCATCACAGCACTTCGCAACATTTAGCAAAGTTACAGTGGCAAGGAAAAACTGCCTTTTTACAAACAGAAACCTTGAGCAAAAGCAGATTCATGTTTAACAGCCAACTGCTGAAACAGTGTTGGGCTTGAAAGTATGTGTTTTATTAGCAGTAACAGTTAAGTATGATAATAGACTGATCAGTCTAATATTAACATTAATAACAGTATGATGAAACAGTTAGGACTGCTTATGTTTGATCATGTGTATGTTTTTATCAGACCTCTGAAGGACTTTATATTTTTATTTTTATAAATCATGATTAAAATGATCATTTTGGTCATATAAAAAAACATGTTTGTTGTGTTGAACTTTCGTGCACAGCCTGAATACACCCTCTTTTTTTGAGAAATAGAAATATTGCATGCTGGTCCATCCATGCTCAAACTGCCTGCAATCCCTAAGTACAATGAGAAGAGATTACCATAATAGGGAAATGGGGAGCATCATTTAAAATGCCTATGAAGAGTAATAATGGTTTGAATATGAACTTATTGTTAATCACATTGTGTATTAATTTAGAGGGAATTAAAAGTAGTTGAAAAGTCAGTACCTTAGAAATTACCTCATGAAAAATGAAACAGAACCAATTGTTTACAGATTTTTCAAACAAAAAAAACGTGTTTTATTAATAAAGAATGATCTCTGTCTAAATGCATAAAAGACCTAGATGGTCTAATTAACATGCTACACAAACATAGGCCGAAATACACACACATGCACAAACAGGATCCTCTGGACATGCATTAATAATGAGGTCTCAGAGTGAGTGGGCTGCCCACAGCGATCGCTCCAGAGCAGTTTCGGGTTCGGTGCCTTGCTCAAGGGCACCTCGGCGGTGCTCAGGAAGTGGACTGATGCCTCTCCAGCTACCAGACCAATTTCCGGACTTGGTCCGGGGACTTGAACTGGCAACCCCTCCGATTCCCAACGGAATCCGACGTGAATCACTGAACGAACTAAACGAGAGCTCCGACATGAATCACTGACTGACTGAGAGGAAGAGCAGAGCTCTCGTTCAGTGAACGAACTGAACGTGTACTGAACGTACTGAACAGAACGGTCGGGGAAAATAAATGTGATTGTTTTAGCAGCTTTCAGTTTGCAAACTGTAACTTTATCCAACTAAATTCTCAGCTCATTGGTTTATTATTCACCACTGGCTGTTCTCAGTACGATCGCGAGCAGAACTAAACGTTCGGCCGTGTTTCAGTTTATTAAATTCTGATTCACAGACAGAGCTGCGGAGAAGTACTGAACGATTCAGTGAACGAATCTTTTGAACGAATCACTTTACTGAACTGATTCTACTGATTCAGTACACTGAAAAGAACTGCTTTTCCCATCACTAGCATACAGCAAGTGACTGTCCTCTGCTCTTAAAGCAAATTTTTCGAACCACTGTGCCGAGGCGTGGTTTGGTCACTTGACTAGTGACATTCGAAACAGTTGAGGGCTTCGAATGTCATACGAATCACCTGATTGGTTCGGTTTGTCATTTGAATCACTTGGCGGGATCAAGTATGTTCCGGGGTAGGCTATCCCTATTTAGTGTGGTTCATTTGAATTTTTTTCGAGAGTAGGTTGGTTTTTTCTCTGTTGTTGTTGTTGGTTGCTTAAAGAGTTAGTAGTGTTGTATCGGATTACGTATTTTGTAGAGAATCAGTGTAGATAGATAGACCCGGATAATAAGGTAATTACCAGTGTTATTTTGATTTCACCTGTAGCCTATTTACACTGGAAACCCCCTTAAGGGCAAGCCCTCAAGTACAATGATGTCGCTATAGAAAACATAATTACACAAATGTCCTTGATGTACATGCCTGTAGTAGCCAATGCCAAATTTCAATGGGGTGGACAATTACATATGAATGCATTCAAATTATGATTGACTTTGCTAACTGATTGTTTCACAGGTCCAGTGTATGCTGTTTGATTCGAGGCTGTCATACAGCAACAACACCTCGTCCATGCTGAGGCACTTGTAGCATATACAATTATAATACGGGGCACCAGCTTTAAGAATAAGCAAGAGACTATTAACCTTAATTATAGTAATGAATTAATAAATGAATCTGTCTCATATCATCAGAGTAAGTTCTCAAGCAGTTTAAAACCAGAAAAATACACAGACAAATTACTGAATTTTTATGTGTAAAGTTTAAAGGTCCCATATTATGCTTTTTCTGGTTTTATATGCCCTTTAGTGTGTTTTCCAAGTGTCCTGTGCATGTTTAGGCACATCTATGTGCAAAAATTCAAAGTCCGCAGAAACGCGGCTTCTCCTACCTCCTCCTGTTAGCTGTAGTATTAGCCGCATGTAACGCTCGGTTCTAGCCCCCCTCGATAAAAATTTGTCAGTCCAACGTCATTGTCAGTGTGAGATCACTGGTCCAAGTCCATTGGCTCGTTGTGGCAAGCCCAGCAGCTCATGTTGAAATTTCCGAGACGTGTGCTGAGCAACTGACCAATAATGACAGAGCGGATCGGCAGACCAATCAGAGCAGACTTGGCCCACGTGAGGTCTAACAGTGGGGGCTCAGCAGAGTGCATCTGACGGACTCAGAGCGCAGAGGGAGCAAGGAGGAGCAGTACATGAAAACAGACACTTTTTTCGGACTTTAGCTATTGTGAACGTACAAAAGTAGATACATAGATTAAATATACGAACCCCAAAGAGGGTATAATATGGGCTCTTTAATATAGAAAATGGTGAACAAGATATGTGAATAAAGTAAATATGCAAAGAATATAATTACGACAGTGATACTGACGTGACAACGTAAATAAGAGAATGTTAATTCTTGGTTTCTTAGTTTGATATGGTGATTTTCTTATGTTAGAGTACCGGGGTAAAACGCGGTATCGTTTGAGTGATTTAACTAGGTAAGGATTTATAAAAAAGGGGGCTTAATTAATTTGTTATAAAAGTTGATTTAGAGGCTTTGATTCGGATACGACAAGCTTTGCTTCCACACACCCAATGCTTAATCAGAACGCTCCTTACTCTGAGTCACGTTCGGTAAAACTCCGCCGAATGGTACCACTCGTCAAGTTCTTGCGGATCGAGGATGCCGGCGGTCCACGGTGACAGCCGTAGCTAATGTGGTCGGAGTTGATGAGTGAAGTGGGGTGATGGATGGCACAGCGGTCCGGTCGTCGTCCGTTGGGTCCGTCTTTCAGCTGCTCAAAGCAGGTCCAAACAACGTCCTTTAAAGATGAACGGTCGTTAACTGTCACTGACTTAAATGGTCAATTCTAGTCAGTTTGAGAATAACAAAAATAAGGTTCTGAAAGATGTGTGGTCAATACTTCAAAAGGGAAAAGCTAAGCGCGTAACTTGGGTCAAAAGGCACCTGAGTTAACGTGCGATGAGAAAAAACCAAGAGTTAAAATGCAGAAGTTGAAAATGTCTAAAGAAAAAGGGGGACTCGCTGTCCCTAACCTAAAGCACTATTTCTATGCAGCTCAAATACAATCAATAAGCACCTGGCTAAATGATAACTCTGAAGCAAGGTGGAGATCTATAGAAAAACACATGTGCCATGTTTCAATAAAAACAATACCCTTCTGTACAAAGACTAAAAGTAGGACACAAGTAATCAACAATGCATTAATAAGAAACACCTTAAAGACTTGGGGCACAAAAGGGACTGACCATATTTGGACAATGTTTAGATGAAAACGGAATTATACCATTTGAATCTCTAAGGACATATTATGATTTACCACACTCCCACTTCTTCCGATATTTACAACTGAGAAGTTACATTCAGAACAGTGAAATAGGGAGGAAGACAAGCAGTGATCTCCATCCACTTGTGCAATTTTTTACCGTAAATGCCCAATGTGACGTATATGTCACTTTTCAGATCTCCAACACTAGTGGGTGGTATTTAAAAAAAAATTTCAGAAATGTCTTATATGGGGTCCATTTCGTCTATTCTATGTTCCCCATAATTTTCCTATCAGTATAATGTGCTTATGGGCTAAACACAGACCTGACTCCTCTGACCAACCAGCAACATGAAAACACAGGGGAATGCATCACGGTATGTAATAGAAAACCAGAGAAAAAATTACGTCAAGTTCACCACATAGTTTATGCATTCAGACAATATGTATTTTCCTGTCATTTCAGCTGCTGGCTGCATTCCAGGTGGCAACTGTTCAGCTGTCGGAGGAGAAGATAGTTTCGGAATCAAAGGTCATCCCCCTCTACCGTGTGTTGAATCATACAACAGAGCAACTATATTCACAGACCATCACCCCCATGGGACAATATCTGGCATACAACCTGATCAGGTGCTTGGTGGACAGATTACAAGATAAAGAAAAAGAGAGTTCACTGGCAGTCGCTACACCTGGTGGATCCACACTTCAAAACCTTTGGATTCACCAGTCAGAGAGTGGCTGCTGGTGTCAAAGAGCGTCTCATTTCAGAATGTACATAAATCATCAGTAGAAACAATGCCCAGCAGCAGCAGCAGCAGCCATCCACTTCTCAAGCACCACCTCAACCTCGTCCTCCAGCACCAGCAGCAGTCTATTTATTTTTTATTATATTATGAATAAGGAATGACTAATGACATTTCTGGTGATGATTAATTTTTTATTTAACCTTTATTTAACCAGGTAATAACCCATTGAGATCAAGACCTCTTTCACAAGGGTGACCCTATTTTATTTTGTCAGCTTTAAACCAATCGAACAGGAATGTGCATGGCAAATCAAATTCCAAACAATCTATGGACCAATAAGTAAAATGTCTTGATTGCAATTAATTTTATTGACCACTAGATGTCTTCCTCGAGCACTGTGTCATTGAAGCCTCGAGTAATGAACCAATCAAGTCTCGAAGCTTCAACAAAGCCTCGATCAGCCATCACTAGTGTACACTGTGTTAAATGAGGCCTCGAGTAATTAATCTATTTGTGATACAATTGGCTGGAAAGCTAGTGATGTTACGTTTGACACCGAGGCTTTGAAGCGTGTCAAGTAGGAGGGGCTTTTCTAGCCGAGGCCCCATATCGAGGCTCGTGTCATTTTCAGAGAAGCGCGTCATCAATGACAAACGAGGCCTCACTTCGAGTAGAACTACGTCATTGATTTGTTTGTGTTTCGGGTTGTGGATAAAAGGAAGCGAAACCCACTTGTCATGTCTCCTTGTGAGTTTGTGTTAGTTGGTTGGTTGTTTAGTGAGAGTTTGTGGTTGAGAGTTGGAGTGCTTTAAGGAGCTTGCCTATAGCAACAACACCTCATCAATGCTAAGGCATTATCAAGCTGTCCATGAGTATGTACAGCCTGATAATAGGCCAGGAACCAGGCAAGGTTTGTATTTTTCCCCCTGTAATTTGCTTTGCTTCATCACAATCATACCGAAATACATGTTGACTAAAATACATTAACATTTTCGTTTTGTCCTAGGTTCCAGAAATGCGCCCAAAACTCCTAAAGATATGCCGTGGAAGTAGTCAGCTGAATCCTCTGATGCTTGAATTCAGCATGTGAAGAGCTACCAAGACTGAGCAACCTCAGCTCTGAAGTTTAACCTATGTAAGTCAAGAACAGCAAGATTGCCTCCTCAAATGTTGGAGTCCATCATGTGCAAAAAGGGTATCCTCTTGTGTCTGTTGGCAGACCACACTTGAAGAGAAAGAAGCAATGCCTGACAATTGCTTTTAAAGACTGGAACTGCTGGGGGTTTACCTCAGTTCTCCTCCAATGAGGATAGAGAATTCAGACACCCCCACCCCCCATTTTCACACCTATTTGTTAGTTGCTGTTGGGGGGTGCTGGACTAAGACTCCTTTGTTTAGTTCCCTCCAAAATAACTCTAGTCAGGTTTGAGAACTGCGATACAGGCCTGAGTCCTTTGTCCAGCACACATGGCTGAGGCCAAACAATACAGAGCAAAGGAAAAACTCTTTAATAAATAGACTCAGAGAGAAGATGAAACTTCCATCCACCACCTCAGCCACAGCAACCAGAAGCTTTAACTCTAAGCCTACACTTTGTGGAAATAAGAATGCTGAATAGAAGACAATGAAAATAGAACTTGGCTGGTTGAACTACCAAGATTATGTACAAACAAGTAAGAAGGCCTACTGGGGGTGGACAAGAGAGATAGTTGTAAGCAAAGATGATACTGTATCCACCATACTTGAAAAAGGGAAAACACTTTTTTCCCCCAACGGTACATTGACTTTCCCCAACGGTACATCGACGAAAGGCAAATTAGAGGACTTTGAGTGCATACTTTATGTCATTGGTTCTGAGGAGCCCCTTGAGGGTAGTGTCACAGTTTGAAGTTTGTTAGAGCAAACTAATTACAAGATCCACAGACTATACCTCTGTACAAAGCCAAAAGATTGTAGTGATTCTGAGCTTAGTGATGCAACAACAGACATGCCATTTTCACCTGACACATCCAACACACTTGGGCCAGCTACACATGCATCTCCATCCTCATCCAGCCCATCACTGCTCTCCCCCACTCCTGTCAAAAGACCTCGGTACAGGAGTAGGCCTTTCTCTTGGAGCAGTCCCAATACTACCTCAACATTCCAAGCTACTCCTTCTTCTCAAACATCAGGCCAGCCTCTTATAGATCTCTCCAGTGATGATGAAGTTATTGTACTTGGATATGACACCAACATGCCTTGTGAACTTGTCGATGGTCTTGCTGACACTCTGATATACTCACCTCTACACGTCAAGACCACAGTAAGTCTAGATTCCTGGCTAGTTAACAGCCAACAAGAAAGCGGCGCAAACACAGTCTTTGAAAATTAAATAGAAGAAGTTGTGGCAGCTGAGATGGAAGAAGATATTATTCACATTGTGGATTCTGAGCAGGCTTCAAGTTCCACCAGCACGATTGCCATTGATTTCTTTGAAAATCCAGAGAATATAGTGGAGAAGCAAGTCATTGTGAGCCGCAACGCACACTGTCTTGTGGACATGATTTAAGCATTTACAGACAACTGCATACTGGATGCTAATATTTCAATCAGGCGTGTGCTTGAATGTGGCGAGGCTGAGGCTGGAGTTGGGAGTGGGGTCACCAGAGACTACCTCACTGATTTCTGGGATATGTTTTATGCATCAAAGACCTGTGGAACCAACTACAACAGTGGTTCTCAAACTTTTTAGACTGCGTACCACCTCCGAAAAGATTTGGTTCTCCAAGTACCACCATTATGGTAGATGTTAAAATATACTGTAGGTCATAGCAAAAAAAATCCTTCTTGACTCCTGCGCATAGTTAAGACAGCAAAATAGAGCAGAATCACATCAGCTTCAGAGCAAGAGAGAGAGGTGCCTTGCTCAAGGGCACCTTGGCAGTGCTCAGGAAGTGGTCTGGCACCTCTCCAGCTACCAGACCAATTTCTGGACTTGGTCCGTGCCGGGACCTGAACCGGTGACCCTCCGATTCCCAACCCAAATCCCTACAGTCTGAGCTACTGCCGCCCATAAGAGTATGACAACAAAGAAAATGGCGTTTTATGCTGAACGTTTTTTTTTTTATATTGTGGAGATTCCTGAACTACAAGATCCCAATTTTGCACCACAAATTCCAAGAGAAAGAGTGGACTGCTGTTGCTTGCATCATGGCCTTTGGATGGCAGAAATTTCAGTTCTTTCCAGTCCAACTTGCCCCTCCATTCCTTACAGAGGCTCTATCTCTCTCCTGTTCAGACAATCTACTAGAGGCTTTCTTCAACTATATCAGCGCAACTGAGAAGAATGTGCTAACTGAGGCAATTAGCAACTTCAAAGGGGCAGATATGGATGAACTCCTCAGCATACTCAGCAGTCACAACTGCTGTGTACTCCCAACTGAAGAAAATCTGCCAAGTCTGGTGGAGGAAATAGCCCACAAAGAGATGGTACAAGAACCAGCATTTATCATAACGTGTTGGAAGCCAATTCTCAGGTCTACTGGACAATCCATGAGTTGGGAATGACTGAAGAACATTCTGGATGATCTCAAACCCAAGGCAAGAAACATTACCAAAACCATCAAGTTACCAGGATCTATGTCACTGGAAGAACAAACTACCTCAAATCATCTCTTGAGATTTGTAAGAGAAAGAGATCAGAAGGAGCTTGGCCTATTCCTCAGGTACTGCACAGGGTCTGACTTGTTCTTATCTAAGACCATTAAAGTCACATTCACAGCAGAACAGCCACAGTTCGCAAGGGCGCCTTTGGCTCACACCTGCAGTTGTTCTTAGGAACTGGCATCTAACTACAAAGACTATGCAGATTTTAGAACAGAATTCATCTCTGTGTTGAAGAGTGGAGTGTGGGTAATGGATTTGGCCTAAAACGGCTTTGTTGGCTTAGACAGCAAATGAAAACTGCACACACACACACACACACAAGTTTAGCAGCGTCATCTTTTATATAATCCACAAGTTCTACATGTGGAGGGCAGATGCATCGTTGTAGTAGAAGGTAGAATTTTTCTTTTAAATGTATGATCTCTTTAAAATTCAAATATGACAGCTGAAGGCACTGTGGAAAAAAAGTCACACTTGAGTTAATATTTCAATAAAGACAATTTATTTACAAAAAATAGAAATGTGACACTGTATTCTTGGAAAAGTTGTATGTAAAAACTGGCCAACTGTTTGTGGTTGATGTTTTTCCATTGTTGTTAAAATTAAACCTAAACATAGTTCATAAATTACAGTGTTTGTAATGCTATACAGATCTTCAAACCTGGAAGAGTTTATATTGCCAGTACGGTTCTATGTTGTCAGTGTCAAATTTAAAGTGCTATATATACATTTTTCTAACCACAGTTAAAGGAATATTTGACTTAAGTAGAACACGTTTCACCACCATCACAATGAGCACTAGAATCCAGAGAAGCCAAGAGAGTACAATACCACGCGAGCAGGTGAAACAATCTGGCGCCGAGGTGAAGCAGTAGGAAGTCTTTGTAGTCGAGATCCTGATGACCAACTAGCTGCACCTGGCGCCGCCTGAGCACATGAGCCCCGCCCACCAAACTGACACAGACAGGGGAGAGACACATGAGGATTAAACAGACAGGGAATGACAAACAACACGACAAAAGGGGAAGGAAGGGCTGCCATGATGTGAATCATGACACTTGATTTCCACATGTTTTACTTGTTTCAAGCAAATTTTCACTTGAAATAAGAATCTCCATGGAGTTAGTTTTTTTTGCTTGTAATAAGAAAAAACACTTACTCCATGGACAAATTGCTCTACTCATTTAAAGTGAAAATTTGCTTGAAACAATAACCATGTGTTTTATTTATGACACATTGAAATGAAGAAAATATTGATCATGCCAAGCCACAAAGTCATCCACAACTGCCTCATAACCCTGCTCCCCCCCATCAAGAAGGCTGACAATCAAAGTATCATCAACACATTTCCCAATGTGTCTGTTTTTGATAGATCGATTGATCTTTATTGTCATTGTAAATGTATACAACAAAACTCTATAGGAGCAATCCAGCTGCAGCATATAAAAAAAAGATCAGGACAGAAAGAACACCATTTACTGTCACGCACTGCCACCTATTGGTAAAAAGTCCATTATCCAACCATTCAGGATAGGATCAAGTTTAAAGGTCCCATATGTAGGATATTTACTGAATTAAATCATAAAAATGACCTAACTATATCATCAGACATCAAAGAAACATGCTATGCTTCTCTGTCAACAGAAATTTTACCTCAGAGAGGACATGATTAATAATCAAAGCAACAACACATTTACTCATAATAAATTAAGCTCATGAATAATTTAACTACAGTGGATCCATACTTTAGCTGATTAACACATCAAATAAAAAAAATAAATTGTCAACTTAATGGTTAATAAGATAGTTACATGATTGTTAAGGTGAATAGGAGATGCTCCCTCACAAGCTAAGGTATTCTCCTGACTTTTTTCTTTTTCAATTGAGCAGCCAAAGGTTGGATGGCATAATGGATTTTTTTATTTTTTATTTTTATTTTTCATGTAAATTGGCTGAACAAATTCATGTCATGGGTATTTAGTAATGGGTAGATAGTGAGTACTTCTTCATTACATGTTCTAGAGTAGCTAATTATAATTTAACAGATAATGTAACTACACAAATTGTTGCATAGCTAACTACTAGTTAGCCATTAGTTAATGGGTAGATAGTAACTTCTCATACAATTCTAGAGTAAATGGACTAAATGGTAAATTTAGCTTATTGTGGTATGGTAAATTTAGACTTGAGCTCAGATGTATTTAAATTTCCATTTAATACATCTGACATTGGCCACTAAACAAATATCTAAATTATCCCTAGTATTTTCCTACAACTCCAGGAATGTTTTCATCAAACTAAGTACCTAGCTCAATGAGCAGTGTGGGTTAATGTGAATCTTCACACGCCTGTTTTTATTAGAGCTATTTGACTTCAAACTGATTGCAATCCGGTTTGCTCTCGTTTTTTTTACTCACAATTCTCTGTTAAAAAGATGGATCAAAGTAGTACTTGCTTTGTCTGTATAGTCTGCTTTAGGAAAAAGAAATCATTTGATAGAAACACACAAGAAGCAGAAAAACTGCTTCAGTTTCAGTTTTACCAACAAGAGCTGCATTTTTCCTGAATTGATAAAATTCCTTCATTAAATGAACAGCTATCTCTTCTTTTGTGGGCATATGTAGGACAATAGAACATCAACCATATTCTTAATGATGGGACGTTTTGGATGAATGTTGTGTGGTAAGTGGTGAGCAAGAACCATATCCCATGCATCCACTAGTTGGACATTAAGTCCTTTGAACATGGCTCTGAGCACCTTGTCCACCTGAAACGAGAACCAGTCACCGTTGCTTATCACATTACCAACGTGCATAGCTTGGAGGGTCCCAGTTCTGATGACCACCAGTGTGCCAGGAGCCCTATTCAACAGACGGACCACTGCCCTGCGGATGCTCTGAAGCCGTCTGATGTAAAGTTCAATTGGAAAAGTGCTGAAATGGGCCCAGATTCCTAAAACTACAACTGTGTTGGTACCACCAACCAGCGTATCAAGTTCTTTGGAAACGTAACACTCCTTACTGGTTGGTATTATTGAAATCCGAAGAGGAAGACCATGAATGCGGTATGTTACCATGATTTTGTTTGTATTTTCCCATATCATGTAAGGTCCTGCTGGCTTCGGACTGTTCAGGTTTACTGCCTTAGCCTCTGCAAGTGTGACAGAAGGAACAGATTAAGCTGCAATATTAATAAACCAAATTTTGCCTACAATAACTGTGGAACAGATACCTGGAAGCGAAGCGTTGAGATACTCAAACCACTGCCTGATGGTTGAGTCTCCATACATGTAGACCACCTTGCCTTTCAAACACTGGCTGATTGCAGAGTCGTTGTTGAATTGGTGAACGTTAAAGCCACCTAGTGATCGCCACACACCCTGGTAGTAATACCCAGAGAGTCCAGACTTCCCACTGTCTTGATTGACCGCAGGTTGCCCTGAGAATAATTGAAAAAAAAAAAGGATTGGGTTATTTCAGGTATCACTTATCATCAACAGACCCTCCCCCCCCCCCCCCCATATGGGATATCCTTACTACCTAGCAATTACCAAAACAACTTCATTCTGCCAATGCCTTAGTATAAGAGAGATAGGTTGTATGTACTTTTTCACAAGTCATTTTAACTGTCAAGGTCTCAAGCTCATTCAGTTTTGATTTTTATTGGTGAGAGTAGGAAAGATCATGCTTACCTTTCCTTCGTGGCAACACAATGACACTGGCAGGTCCTGAAGCCGGAATGAAGACTTTCAGGTTGACATTCCTGTATAAAACTTCACATTATATATTGTACTTTACACACACTAATATAATCACTGTCAAAACATGATTTACCAAAAGGTAAAGATTTAATTGCAAAGTTACTCTGCCTCCATATTTGGGCTTTAAAGATATATAAATACCTTTAGACTTACTCATAAATGTCCGTTGTTATTAACTAGACATATTTAAACCAGGAGATACATAGTAAGCTCTAATATTTGTATGTATTCATCAAGTGAAAAAAGTAGCTTTTTAAGCTCATCACCTTTGAAAGAGGTTCAACTCTTCGGTCTTGAGTAGACTATTATATCCTGTTTTCATGTGGTTAAACCTGGCATCACAGCTCAGTTTCTTTGGCTTGTAGCAGAACCACGGGTCACCAGTATGGAGGTCAGTGTAGTTGCACTGTGGCTGGCTGGTTTGGCGTAGGCAAACATTACAGATGGTAGATTCAGAGATTGAGCCTGAGCGGAAGACGCTTTGGAAGCGAACCCTATCAGGATGATCTCTGTTTAGCCTACGTAGAACTGTGACAGCCTCACTTGAGTGGACAAGGGTCACCTGATAAAACAAAGAACAAGAGATTAAATTTATAGCATACAAGAAATACCTCATGTACAGTACCTGTATAAATAGATAGTTCATAACTATTTTTTTTTTGCTTCAGTGCACTGAAGTTGCTAATTTATTTAATTTAACAATCTCTCTTAAACATAAGAGATTGGTTGATATGGTAAACTCTCCACTAGCTGGCCAGTAGAACTTGTTTTCTTCTCTCTGTTATATCAGCTGAAGACAAACAAAAAATGTTGGGAGTAGAAAGTGGGGGGTGACATTCAGCAAAAGGCCAAGAGTGGATTCTAATCCCAGGCCACTGCAACAAGTACTCTGTAAATTGGCTCGTAACATAATATCCGGACCCTTAGTTTTGCAACTATCTAACCCAACAATTCTGACACAATCTCTGGCCCATAGACAATTTTAGAGTAGCTGAAGTGTTCTGTAGAGCATCAGACCATTAAAAAGTGTAAACATAAAGTGTTATGAGTGTTGTGACCAGCCGTGTGTTGGACAGACTGAGGCCTGTGGCCCAGGTGTGAAGTGTAGGGGGAAGTCAGACTCAATTCCCTCATTGGAGTAGATCTGGGGGATAACAGCAGGGAATCAAAGACTGTAGTCTCCCATTGCTCTTCATCTCTCAAGTGCTGGCCTTCCTCCGAAGACAGGTCTGTATCACTTTCCCTGCTTCCACAGCACGTTTTTAAGAGTCTTGGTGCGTAGTCGGCAACTAGTTGGTCGAGCACAGTGAGTTTTCTTTCCTTATATAACTACCTACAGGACAATACCATTGCAATAGGTAATTCTTTTGGCATTACTTATCGTACATTAATATTTAAGGATATAGCCTTGAACTTTACCTCAACCTGTGCACTTCCTTCCCAGAGTAAAGAGAATACAGCAGAGTAGGAGCCATTAAGGAGATCCACCACTCGTCCAGCCACACCTGCTTCAAGTGCCCTGTTGTGCAACCGGGCAACAATTGCATCTCCTCCAGACTTCTTGGGGTTACCTTGGAAGTTGTACATTTGTATAATAACTTCCAGCTGGTCTCCTACATGCCGCTCGCCTCCAACCCCCCCTGGGAGAATGATGAAGGTGCTGTGGGCGGCATTACTTGTCTGATTCAATGAAAAATGAGCTGGCAGAGGAGGAGTTTCAGGCCAAGCAATGGAGTCCAATATGAGACGTTCCTCCTCAGCATCTGCAGAAGACAGTGGCTTGATGGTGCAGAAGTTGTCAGGCATGTAAGGAGCCAACACAGGACCAGTGGAAGGAGCGGAGGTCACTTTCTTCAGGAAGATGATAGAGTTTTTTTCAAAATGAATCTGGCAAGGGGTCGAAAAAGAAGGATGGTTACAACGATGTATCAAACAAATGGACTAAATTAAACTAAAAGAGGATGGAAGATCTTTCAAATATACTGCCATGATCTCTACACAAGAAAAAAAAAGTTACAGGATTGAAAGGATTTAATATGTGGATGTCAGTGGACAAGAAAACATCCACCGCATCTTGACTTCACAAAGACAAGCCACTCTGCGATGCTCTTTTTATACCTAGAAATGTTACTCGCCTGTTTCCTGTTAACCTTATTAACTGTAAGATGTTCCATCAGCTGTTATTTAAAGCATTTTACAACTTTTATACTATTTTGTTGCCACTGTCCCAACTGTTTTAAACATGTCTTCACCATCAAATTTAAGTACAATTTATTTTTAAATGGAAAATGACTTCCCCTCCCAGACTTTCCTGTGGTAAATTGATGCACCGTGCTCCGGCATCTGGTAAAAATAGAAGCCTTGTGTAACTGGCCGAGCTGAGACAGTGGAAGCTGGTGGAATTTGGCCGTCAGACACACTCTGGCTCAGCATTGAAAAAAGTTTTTGTTACTCCCCTACAGGCCTTAGCTTTCATAGACGTCCCATTAGGGGACATTCAAATGGTTAAATGGACCAGAGTCACACCAAAGATGTGAACGAAAGTAAAAGCATCTTTTGGTTTGCAATCTCGGGACTAACTTACATTGAATTTATAAAGGGTTTTATTCCCTTCCATACAGATGCAGGATTTAGGAAATGGTCAGAATATAAACTCACTAAGCTACAGCAACTCCACAGGGATAGAAGTCTAAAATTTGAACAGTTAAATAGGAATTCACACTTCCTAACACTGATTTCTTTATATATTTACAGTTCAGGACATTTTCCACTAAGCATAAAGAATGGAATAAAGTCTTGGAGCCCACTTGAATTGAGGAGTTTCTGTTTATAGCACAAACTGGAAATGGGGGTAAGAAAATTACAAGTCACTTTTATCATGTATTTTCAGGTATGACTTTGAAAATTGCAAAGCAGATAAAAGGAAGATGGGAAACTGAAATTAATGTAGACATACCAGAGGGAAAATGGTAGAAATATGAACTGAAGCACATCTTGTAGCCAGTTCTAATACATGGAGGGAATTGAAGTAGAAGATAATGAGATACTTACGGACACCAGTAATAGTGGTTAAAATGGTCTCAGCATACTGTGATACATGTTGGATAAATAGTGGTAGAGAAATCAGTCCATATTTTGGACATTAAAAACATTTTGGGAGGAGGTTTCTGAGGCTCTGGAAACAATATTTCATCAAAAGATCGAATGAGGAAATACTGGGCCTAAAACCGATAGGTTGATGGTAGAGCTATAAAATACCTTTTAGAAATAGTGATAACAGCAGCTCTCAAATGTATCACAATTAAATGGTTAAAACCTGACCCTCCAACATATAGTACATGAGGAAGGGTAATACAAGCAATTTTTTAATATTATGGTATAATTTATTAAATTGAGTTAAAAGGGGTAGATTAAATCATTCTTCCTTCTTCTTTTCGGGCATGAAAGAACAAATGAACGATGATTTGTCTTTCTTATGTTGTGTATTTACTTTATTTTTTTACATATTTTTAATTACAGCTATTTTATTATTTTGTTTTTTTACATTTTTACCTTCCAAAAAAATAAATCAAAATCAAATCAACAAGGCAGCTCATATTGACCGTACCAATAATTATCCCTTTCACGCATACTGGTCACTACAATGGACAGCTATTCAAAAGCTGTTTTCCACTCCAGTGGACTTTAAGCAAGTCAGCCCATACACTGTCATCCATTGGCCAGCTGTTGTAAGTGTACCAAAATGTAGATGGCCCATATAACTTGCAGGTGATGTTTTTTTCTTAACATCAAGTAAAAACTAAGGAGCAATGTTATTGTGAAAGGATCAAATATTGATATTAGTTTTGGAGAAAATCATGATTTATCAGCTGTCCACTAGTTGGACATCGTGCATTGCTGGCTACATTTCAATGACAATACTGAGACTTTGCTAATCATGAAAATAACTGATGTTGGGATGGTTTTGGTTACTCTTCATAAATTGATTTTCTCCCAATAAATGCTGTTCAGGCAGCCTTCAGGCAAAAATTGAGCAGGTAATTTTAGCTCATCAAACATGTTTTTCCTTTTTTAAACAGGAACACTCAAAAACTCAAAGACGTTCATCCTTCAAAAGTTAAATTTAAATGGATTTCTCCACCCCAATTGACATGTGAAAACTGCAAATGTGATTTTGAAAGGGGAAGAATTCTGATCTTTGTTTATGCACTACAAGATAAATAAATAAACATTTTTTGCATTATAGAGTTGCATGATGTCCACTCTAGTGGACACTCCTGTAACTTCAGAATTACTAATTTTAACAAAATTAAAAAAATAAATTCAACATTTCATGTCTTAAGAAGTCACAGTGCAAAATCAAATGTCACATTTTAAGAGTATTTAAAGTCCAACTAAATCACATCTTACCTTTTAACTGCTTCATCATGTAAACACCTGTGATTCTTTTTTTTCATTGCATGCAGGGATGGCATCAAGTTTGTGTGCATGTCATGTATGCATTTTACCTGCTGTCTCCAATAAGCATTTATTTAATTTAGGGCTGGGCAACGATTAAAAGTTTTGATTGGGTTAATCGCATGAGTTCCTGTGATTAATCGCGATTAATCGCATTGTTATACGCAAAATCCAATAATGAATTAAAAAGTAGTGTATAGTGCACTTTTATTGTAAATGTACTTCTCAACTTAAACAATGTAGCCAAAGCAAATAAATACAAAACTAAAGCTTATTGCATTCGTTGCAGTCTGGACGCAGAGTGGTGTGGGTCTCCTCTCTGCTCTCTGACTGCAGCTGGGTCTGCTGCGCGAGGCTACACTGACAGCCTGTGAGAGCTTTTGGAAGGGGGAGGGGCTCACGGCAGCACCCGCTGCTTGTTGGGGACAGTGACTGCAGAGCAATACGTGCTTTCACGTCAGTTTCTTACACCAAAAAAGTCTCCAATAACACCAGAAAAAGTCGCTAGATTTGTCGCTAGTAGCTGTTGACAAAAAAAGTCGCCAAGGGGGTTTGGAAAGTCGCCAGATTTAGCGAGAAAGTCGCCAAGTTGGCAACATTGTTTCTCCTCTTTCCTGTGAGCGCCGCAGCAGACATGCGCAGCAGTAAGCAACATACTCGGCTCGCTCACGATGGAATTTTACAAAATAAAAGCCAGTGAGCAACAGACTTTTACAATAAGAAAATAAATAATAAAAACTGCGTTAATGCGAGATAAAATAATTGTCGGCGATAATTAATTAATGAGTTAACGCGAAAATAACGTGTTAACGTGCCCAGCCCTAATTTAATTACTACTAACAATAAAGTATCATTAAGATGTTATTTTCTGTGAAAATGTCATAACATTAAACACTTACATGGAATAATTGAAAACACAAGTTTTCTAAGTTTGTCTCTTTAAGGAATAAAGCAGTGAAATATTTGAATTAAAAATGCTCCCCTCATAAATGTTATATTATCATCTGTCCCACCTTTGACAAGGTGAATAGCTGGTTAGGATTTTGGGGGTGCAGCAGGTGGGCATCATTTTCAAGTAGGGCCCATGCTAGTGCCCTCACCCCCCAGCCCCTGTAGTGTTTATTTGCAACCAAAACGATTAATGTTATCTGAGAGTACATCGAAAGAGACTGTTGTAAATAGTCTCCTGTAATCAGACTCATAGAAAAACATACAAATGCTTTCTTTAAAGTGTTACCAATAATCCCAGTTCTCACCTGCAGCAGGTCCATATTTCTTAGTGTAAACAACAACATATACACAAGGAGGAGGATGACACAGGTCTTCAGAAGTTTCATTTTGACAAGGTTACTTATAAAACCTTTTAGCCACATGGTGAGTCCTCCTCTGGTTCTGGACTAAAACAACAAAAAGGGGAAACAGACTCTGTGTTAAGTTTATAATGTGAATTCTTCTGGAAGTCACTTAACTCAGTCATAAAAACCTCTGAATATTTATAGTGTCATCATGTCTAGCTTTCAACATCAAACTAAATCTAGTCAATCGAGAATGTGATAATAGGATAGGATAGTTACACCCAAACAAAATAAAGAATATTACGGCTTACCTCAGAAGACATTAATTTGGAGTGAACACAGTGGTGAAATCTCTGTGATGTGATGGAAATCCAAATTTAAAAAAAGTAAACCTTTTACTCAGAAATCAAAACAACCTGTCATAACAAGAAGCGTCAAAAAAGTGATAAAGAAGCTTCATAAAGTCATCAAGGTTAGAAGTTCTATTATCAAGATGAATGATGCCCTTCATAAGAATGTTGCCTCCTTACATTTAACCTTTGGTTACGTATCCATCCATATATTAAAAACGCCAGCTGAACAACAACTGAACAGATGAAAACCAGTTTGACAGTAACTCAAGTATGGGCATGAAGCATAAACTTTGCATAAACAACGCATCTCCATTGAGTACTGAAATATGTCAAGGTGGCGGAGACACCCATATGGAAAAGAAATAAAAATGTTTTACTAAATGTTTATAACTTTTATCTGAAACTTAATACACGCATGACAGGGATGGGCAATATTTCTGGTTTTCATGATTTTATGGCAGATTTTGTCATGTTTTCTTCATGTTTCCAATTAACTGATATGTAAAAATTGACCTGAGGGCCTCATTGAGGGTTGATGGGGCCACCAGTTGCCCACCCCTGTGCATGACAGTCAAACCAAGTAAAAGATCCAGAATCCATTTTTGTAATATGAAATGTATATAACTCTTTGAAAAAACCTTTTTGAATCCTTCTGTGATCATCAACATCAGAAAATGATCTTGTTCCGTAACTTGCATACCTCCAACATATGCTTTATATTTCACAATCTGAAAACTCTGGCCAGAGCACTATTAAATCAGATCATATGTCATTGTTGAATTTTAGTTACAATATATTAATCACATCAGCACAAAACAAACAGTAGCCTTTATTTCAGACTGATCATTACTACTTACTACATACATGATGCTCTATAATCCCTCAGCTACAAACAGACACCTCCTTACACAACATGATGAGAGCAGATGGTGAAAGGTTGAGAATGACATGTTAAGAACATCCTGAACTACAGGAATGTGGTCTCTCAACATGGTTCGTTTGAATGTATTGAAAGGTGAGACTGTTTAGGATGGTGCTCGTTCATTGTTCAGGTGAAGGTATGCGTGTTCTTGTATGAGGGGTTAAAGTTATACTGGGGAGATGACTGTACCACAGTCATTTGAAACAGCTGTAATTAAACCTCTTCTTAAAAAGCCTACTCTTGATTCAATAACATTAGCTAACTATAGACTTATAGCTAGCCTTCCTTGTTGTTTTGGTGTGCTCTCAACCAGGAACTTGATGTTTATTTGTTGATTCAGAGCTCACGTCATAATGATGATTGGTAGTAGGCTTGTAGCCACTGATGCTGGGTGCAGCACAACTCAAATAGTGGGTTTACACTTTTCTCTTGAAGAAAATAAATCAAAATAAACCCCTAAAGTAGCCTCAGATCATTTACTAAACCAAATTAACTTTCAATAATTAAGTGATATTGCACCAGTAACTTAAATGTGAAAGAAATGATTAGAAAGAAAACATTTCTCAGAATTAAAACCCCTTCAGTTGGTCTGCCCCAGTGATGTCAGCGATGACATCATCAATCTTATAAATACCCAGGAAGTGCTGAGTCAGACCCTTTTAGCTGCATGGGACCACATGGGGAACTGAACCAAATAACAAACAAAGGTAAGTATGGATGAGAGACAATTATATTTTAAGTAAATAAAAATGACTAAACTTAACCAAGACTGTGTGTTCGCTAATAAATATTAACTGTCTATAATTAATAAATACTTTGATGTGAACTTTAACTTAATGCTAACACAAACAAACACAGGATTGTAATTGCTGCAATGTTACCAAAGCTAAAATAAATTATAGTAAAATACACAACTGTAAAGAATAATATAAATTGATAAATGAAGACTTAAGTGATTTAAATGGTGAATAAGAGAAGAGCGTGTCACCCACTTTGTCACGAAATCAATTTGACTAGTAAAGTTTTTTTTGATTAATATACATTTTTGTAAAAAGTGTTCTGAGTTCAACACTCAAAGTTCAAACATTTTTTTTACAGTGTAAGCACATTATAAAAAAGGAGTTTGTCTTACATTAATGACTGAACATCTCCTTTCTCAACAAGATGAGAGCAGAGGGCTGGGGGGTAGTATTGAAGAAGTATGAAAAGATCATATGAGTTCAGAACATGTGGCAGCTGTAGCTCAGTCGTCTCTCAACCGGAAGGTCAAGGGTTCAATCCCCAGCTGAGCAACATGTCCGATGTGTCCTTGGGCAAGACACTTAACCCTGCATTGCTCCTGCTGCTTCAGTGACGGTGTATGAATGGATTAGTACTTACTCTCTGATATATGTCGCTTTGGATAAAAGCGTCTGCTAAGTGAATTGTAACATTGTAACAACATAGTGCTTTGCACAAGTGACAGTCCTGCCAGTTTTACATTTTCCATCTAACTCCTCCCAGTCATAAAGAACTATAACATTTTTAAAACAGCAACAGCAATAGATCTCTCAACAGACAGCAGATCAAACCAGATGTGAAGGAACTGGCAGTGCTCACTCAAAAGTAATGTTTCCCTGTTACTGCACTGTGTTCTGAAATAATTTTCTCCTCAACAAACATGTTACATTTGGAGCGGGTTGTTAAATTCATATGGAGAGTATGTATATTACGTTTAATCACCAGACAAGACTTTTTCTTCAAGCCATCCCATTTCTCCCTGCTTGTCTCAGTTCAGTAAAATCAAAATGTTCATCATGGATTCCAAACTCCAGTACCACAACTCGAACATTTTCTGCAACAGGTTATTATTATGCACCCATGGTCAAGCAGTCAGACCCCAGTCCAGCACCCAAGCAGAGCCGTTTGTGGTCCATGGTCAGCATACAGCAGCCCTGCCATCTCCATTCAAACTACCCAAATTAAATCTCCCCAACTCCCATTGGATCCCAGGCCTCATCTCAACCATCAGCAAGACACCAAGATCAAACACACCACAGGCATAGCCTCAAGAATCGGAACCAAGCCTCTCCTCGCCACTCTCACTGTGCAGTAGCCTTCTACACATCACTGCTTGCGATGTCTTCCTCTTCCTCCACTAGATCAAGTTCACATTCACAAACTGAGCTCCACATCAGGAACTGGACCGCTGCTCGCCTCTGACAATCCCTGAATCCCCCTTCAACTGCCACTATGTCCAGAGGCAGCTACCCTTGTAGGGGACAGAGCTTATCACCCCCTGTGCCTGCTCCTTCTGTATCTGACATCTCATATCTCTCTCAAGCTATCACAGCTTTCTTTATATCCTGGAGTTTGCATGCTTCACAAAATTCCTGTGCACATACATCCTTCCATCCCATTATAGTTTCCTCTACTCTTGCTTCAGTCTTTCAGACAAAACTTCAGCAGAGTTCATTCTAGCTTTTTCAATGTAGATGCACTATTTATTCAGCCTTTCCTTTAAGAATGTCTGAGCTGGATGACTGTCTGTCCATCATAGTCGACATAGCTTTACTTTTTGGAGGAACTGGTTTCTATAGCTACCATGTTTACTCTGCAGCATACAGCAGTTGAATCAAGGTACTGGGGAGGTCATGACTCCAAACTGTAATGTTGAATCTTTGCAGCCCAAACCTCCCTCTCATACCCCAGAATGTCCTGTCAGCGCTCTTCTACAAAGCTCACACTCATCTTTCTCACACCCCAATCTTAAACCGTCTATCACACAGGTATCAAAATCAAGGCCCGCAGGCCGAATCCGGCCTGACAGCAGGTTCCATCCGGCCAGCGAGACGTTTCTGGGAAGAAGGGGGACATCTTTGAAAAACAAATGTGAGATTTTTTTTTATAAATTAAATGTATTTAATTATTTTTAATACTTTTTATTTGATTGTTTTAAGAAAGACAAAGAGGAAGAAAAAAAACATGTCAGAACAAGCATAAATAGATTTGCATAAGTTTGTAGTTTGTGTTGAAGTACTTTCTACACAGACATGGATATATATTTCTGGTAGCTCATTCTACGACAAAAGAGTGAGTAAAAGGGTAAAGAAAAATAAATAATTAAAAGGTGATGAAAAGCAACAGAGCAGACTGATTTAACAAAAAAGAATAGTAGACATAACATTTTAAATATATAGTGGGCCTTAGTTTGTTCTACTCTAAAAGTGTTCATTTATTTTTGTCTGTTCTTCACCATCTTTTTTACCACCATTTTTAATACATATTTTCATTGAATTTTGAAAAACCTTTGTTTCATTAGCAAGGTAATATGATGATACAAAATTAATTAAACAAGACACTTAGAACTATTTTCTTAGCAGGGAGTAACATAAAAAAACGAGTTGCCGAGCGCACAAGCTGCTCCTGCATTACGTTTCAGCAATCAGGCTGAACAAAAAGAGAAAGGTGACCGTGACACAGAATTGGTTTTTAAGAGAGACTGAAGGAAGGTATTTCTTTAGTTTTATTCACTCAGAGTTTTGTTGCCAGAATTTAATCAGAGCTGCGGTTCTTAACTCCGGGGGAACTGCTGCACTGCGCACGCATCCTGGCGGTATTCAGTTTTGTCCACACGTCTTATCAGTTTCTCCTGTTTTCACTGATGTAAAACAACAGTTCGGCTGATAAACACAACGCTTCCTTCCTGGAGTGAGCCACAAAGAGCAGCTCGTCCAGATTTAAATAACTCGTCTCCGTCATGCATAACAGCCCAGACCGTCTCCACATAATCCAGACTGGGTGTAAATTGCGGACACAGGCGTATAGTCTAATGCATCTCCTGACTTACTGTATTTAAACTCTGATTATGGTAAAATCAGTCATTTAAGATTTAAACCTGATTTTATTTACAGATGGTTCATTTTTAAGAAAATGTTGTGCTGATCACTTTTCAGTTTCATCCCTTCTAAATACAGTAGCCTGCTGTTGCGCATTTATCACCAGCTCTCATCAGACTGTAAATATGTAATTAATAATGAAAATGTCCTTCTCCAAAAACAATATAACACAGGCTGTCCAGTCATATAGAGGTCCGCTGGTTTAGCCGCGGAGCAGCGCTAAAATGCTTCCTTGAATAATACACGGAGATGGCACAGATTCATGGCGTGTAAAAAGTCAGTAACAGAGTTGGATCACAATAGTATGAACCATAGACTGTAAAAAATAATGGACGGGACAAGGTCCCCGGTCTAGTGTAGCTTTTATTTTTAGAGCTCCCCCTGCTGACTGGCTGCAGTATAGGTCATAAACCCCGCCTCCTCAGTGATAACAGATGGGATGTGGGTCAAACTGTAAAGCTAAAATACTCGTCACATAATTTTTTTCCAAACCTAAACTCTGCTGTGATCATTAGTTATTATCACCCTACATTGTGTTCAAGTGCTCATTTTTCTGTGAAGTTTATTTTAAATAAGTTATTTGAGGTCGAAAAATGGGATTTTACGTCATATTTGACGATGATTGACAGCCGCCGATCTTGCGTAGCTCTCTTTGGGAATAGCAAAAGTTACGTAGTGAAGGAAAGCCGAGACGCCATTGAATTTTTCCGTTCAGTTTTTTCGTCTTTTTTGAGCTGGCAAAATGAGTTGTTCTGCAGTAAACTGTTCTAACCGACCTGTGGGAGCTAAGGGATCTTTGCAGTTTATTCGGAAAGTAAAAAAGTGTGATTTATGTGTCATTGGTTAAAGTCGTTATCTAGCTAGCTAACACATAAGCAGTTTAATGTTAGCTGAAATGTTGCAAAGCTAGGTTACTTATCCGGCATGATTTATCTTTTTATTTTATTTTTTAAAATAATAATTTTTAAATAATATAAAATCCGCTCATAGATGAGGTT
The DNA here is from genome assembly GCF_963584025.1 of Labrus mixtus. NCBI lineage: Eukaryota > Metazoa > Chordata > Actinopteri > Labriformes > Labridae > Labrus > Labrus mixtus. Next base: position 4,483,094 of record NC_083633.1, on the reverse strand, counting down.
CATTGACTGTACAGTTATTTTACAGCAAAAATAAATAGTCTGGTAAAGTATCTAGGGCAAAAACAAAGTCAAATAATTGTAATCTGGCCTGCATCATTAATAATGTGTACATGTTTACAGTCTGAGTGATAAGTGGGTTATACTGAGAGTAACAGGTTTTACTTTCACCGTGCGGGCTGAAATTCATAGAACTATATACGAGGGTAGAATATTTCTCTATGTATCCAGATAAAACTAAAGGTAAGATCTGATTTAATATAATTGTTACTGATTTAAGATCCAGATAAAACTAAAGGTAAGATCTGATTTAATATAATTGTTACTGATTTAAGAGACTAACCGAAACGTGAACGCAAACATCAACAACCTGTGGTGGTGTAATGTAATATTAACCGAGCATCATGCTGCTTAAACGTGATAAATATTCTGCATTGTCTTCCACACACACTAATTCAACAGTCACAAGTTGATCATATTGTAAATTTAATGACGCTCATTGAGAATTTGTACTGAAAATTGACAAAACCTGACAAAAATTGCCGTGACTGTGTCTGTATTTAACACCTTTGAAAGGAAGGTGTTAATGCAGGAGATCAGTGTTACACACAACATGCTGCTGTTATTGTAGATAGGAGGAGACATAGGTACAATAAAAGAAGGCATAAAGATCGCGGTTTTCCCCACACATGTTAATGTTTTAAATGTCATGCATTTATTTTTTATTTCGCTTCAATAATCGTTAACAAAGAGAAACACCATGATTAAACTACAGGCTCTTGTTGCCTTTTTATAGCCAAAGAAAACTGAACATCCACAGCCTCTGCATTCAAAAGAATTTCAACATTGATATTTATGTTGTCCTATTTCCCTCTTTTCACCAACATTATATTTTAAACTGGGATTTCCTTTTTCTCGGGTCTCACGTCTCTCTCCCAGCTCGCCCCCTCCGGTGCGCTCCTCTCCATAATGCGCTCGTCTCCTCCCTCTAAAGCCCACTGCTGCTACTCTGTAGGACGCTTTGATTGGGGGACCTCACCAATAAAATACTATTTTATATTTTACAAGCAGTTTGCCACCACACTGCACTTTTACTCTCCAAAGGCATATGAGTATGTGCGTGACAACTTTAACAAAGCTTTACCACACAGTCACACCATCCGTACAGCTGATCAAGGATTTACTGTAGCATCTTTTACAGCGCTAAAAGGTCATGTACAGGCAAACAGAGAGAAGGGAAAAGAAACAATCTGTGCTCTCAAATAACAAAGCAGTCTCAAATCTTTTTGAGGAATTACAGCTAAAAAAAAATTGTACTTTGCATACAGTACATCCTCTGATAAATAAAGTGAAGTACTTTGATTGTATTTCTGTGATGTTCCTGTAGGTGACCATGATGCAGCCAGACTGAAGCAGCATGTTGTGAAGGTGGACGCCATCATCTTGTCTTTGCAGTGCTGATTCTGAAGAGAACGCCTTCATATAGGACTCAAAGGTAAAATTATCTCTCATATGATTGGACTGTGTTATTGTAACCGCTATCAGCATCAAAGTAACTTTAGTAACAATTTATAATCCTTCTTAAAATGTAAGGAAGACTAGCAGAAGATTTTAACAGCCTCTGTGATTCTGCAAGAAGTTCATGTTTAAATTGTTCTTCTTTCTGTCTTCAAGGAAATCAGTGCTTAAAGGAAACAGCAGTACAGACTCTGATTCCAGCTCCGGTGAGGTTCTGCACACAAATCTGATTATATGAGAATATTTAACATTAGTTTAATTCATCAGGCTGGCCCATGTGATGACAGTTTAAAATAATCTTCAAGAGAAAGTGGCAGGAACACTTTTGTCTTAAAACATAAATTCATGAAGCTGATCATATTATTGGATTCATCATGTCTTATGATATATTTTATTTTTCCTCTTAAATAGTTCTCCTGTCTTTAAAACAAACTTTAGAAGCTGAAGTTTAGCAGAACCTGAGGACAGATCTGATTTCAGGTCTGAGGCATAAACATCACAGTAAAATTCATTATACTTTACATTTAACTCCATGATTGTTTTTCTTTACTACAGTAAATGCCCTCAGATTCAGATCCATCAGCAACCCCTGACAACATGGAGGACTCGTCCCTGAGCGTTTCCTGTCCTCTCTCCATGGAGTTCTTCTCTTCAGTCATTAACTCTTGAAAACAGAAGCACAACATGCCAGACTGTTTGACAAGTCTGTGATTGAATAAATGGAAATGGAATCTCATGCATATCTTGTTATGCTTATTGGCTTTAAATGTTTAGTATTAAATAAGTTTGAAGGCCATTTATCTCAGACGAGACCGGCTGTGACAAGCTGAGCTCGTCTGTTAGCTTTGCTGTTGTCTTAGCTGTTGTTGGTCTAGAAGAAATTAATGTCAGTTCAAGGCCTTTTCAAATGTGAGCTATAAACTTAACTGCTAAATTATTTTACTGTGACCAACACTTTGTAGTGCTCCAGTTAATCAGAGACAGTCAATTCAGATTTTAAAAAAGTTTATTTAAACATTTTATGAAAAACAAAAAACTTCAATAAACAACCCCTGGCTTCATTAACCATGTGGAAAATAAGTAAGGGAGACCAACAGGTTGAACTGCTGGGACATAGGAGAAAGTATAAAAAATAATTTAACAAAGATCTCAAGAAAAATCAAATGAAGTATAAAGATCCTGGCTGATTGTTTGACTGTTAAAATATGATGGAAAAGCAAATCCAACACAACCCTCCAGCATCTGGCCTTTCAAACACAGGGCAACATCATGTAAAAAAAAATATCACCATTGAATATTGACCAGGATCTCTGTGTTTTCTCTGAGGATGACTATGGTAGCCTTCTCACTGTTCACTGTCACAAAGCACTAGACTCTGTCCACCTTCTTCAGTTGTGCAGACGTCGATCAGCTCCTCTGGGTGATGGCAGAGAGGACTCTTCATCTGGGAGAGCTGCTGGTGTAAGGTCATTTCTACCACAGTGGATGAGCAGGGCGTCTGGCACAGGTGAAAAAAGAGAGGAGGTTCCTTCAAACTATGCGACCCCAGCCTGACCACTGTAACAGGTGTGCAGACGAAGGTTGAAATTAGTCATTTTTAGTTTCTCTTGATTGTAAAATGGAAAAGAAAACATCACCTTTCTATTTAACATTTAGCTGGTGTATGACTCAGTGTGATTTTTATTTAATTTTAGAAGACTGTATTGTTAACAATAGCTTGTTTTTACAATCCTTTTATGAAACTTCAAAACAAATCACAGGATATAAACTTTTAACAGATGATTTTAACTTACACTTCACCTCTGTGGAAGATGTCAGACCAGCTGCTTTTATCTCTTCTTTGCCTAAATGAAGATACAAAAAACAATTGATTTACTGTTCACTTAAATATACTAGAAAAGCAGACATGAATCACATTACAGACTATCAGTTTCTAACAAAATACAACATATCTTACCACCTGTAGTCTACGGTCTGTGGTGCTAACCTAGCTTAAATATAGAACAATTTCGTTAAAAACAGAGGACCCAGCAGCCCACGTATTTTCAATAGTGATCAAAATAGCGGGATTTTTTAAAACACAGTGTGTTTAAATATTAGACTTTGAATACGATGGTTTGTTGTACTTACACATTTCTTCATAAGACTCGTAGACCGGCAGAGCGCTTTCAGCGTAGCTGGGCTGTGTAAGTCATCAGGGCAGTACGCTAAATGGGCGGGGCGTCTTACCAGGGCTCCTGCCCCCGGACCCTACTGCGCAGACTCTGGCTCCAAATGACGTCAAAATCGCAAGATGGAAGCGCCCCTAAGCGGCATATTTTGGCTTCAAGAACATTGAGTGGGAACAGCTACAGTGCGCGCCCACTGGTATGGACACGTAGAAGAACTGACTGCCACGCTCATATTAAAAGTCGTTTAACTGATTTTACTCCGTTGAAAAAGTGGAACTCAACACTGAGTTGATCAGACTGCAGAGCGCAACGCTGAAGCGCACGTCTGGAAACATTTTGTCATTTTATAATGCCTGGCACTAAAATACCTGAAGATGTCAGTGTTTCCATCACAGACACATATATTCATGTGAGCAGGTTTTGTCTGTGATGAACCTTAACGAGTGAAAACTGTGCAGTGGCCTGACACAAAGAACGAGAGAGAGAGCATGAGGAGAGAGAACGAGAGAGAGTGTGAGCGACAAAAATGAGAACGAGAGGAGAAAAAACGAGAGAAACAAAGAGAGAATGAAAGAGAGAGAGAGCTTGAAAAAAATAAAACTTGAAGTCGAGAGAGCTAAACGTGCTTTGGATCGTAGATGTCAGGAGCAGCGAGAGGTCTTTAATGTTAATAAGTGTGTGTCTTTGATGCTGAAGTTTGATCCTGAGAAGGTGGAATCTTTTTTTGAGATGTTCGAGAAGATCGCTTTGCAGCGTAACTGGCCTAAAAAGGAGTGAGTCACACTCATACAGGGCTCCCTAACAGGGAAGGCCCAGGAAGCATATGTTGCGCTAGATAAAAGTCAGATTGATGATTATGATGTGGTTCAACAGGCTGTCCCAAAATGTTATGAGTTGGTTCCAGAGGCCTATAGACAGCGGTTCAGGCCGCGTCCAGGACAGACTTATCTAGATTTCGCAAGACAACAGAAAGCAGCGTTTGATAAGTGGCTGAGAGCCAGCGAGGTGTATGATTTTAAGAACTTACGCGAAGTAATGGTGCTGGAGCAGTTCAAGCAGAGCCGTGCAGACCTACTTGAATGATCTTGAGGTGAAAACAGGGTTAAAGGCTGCTGAGGCTGCGGATAATTATGTCCTTATTCATAAAGAATCATGGCGTGATAAATCTAGCAATCACTCTAACAGGACAGAAGACTTCACGACATGTCCCAGTAATGAGAACAGTGGCAGTTGGCGTCCGCCTGAGAATAGTGGGCGACCACACAAGCTGCCTACTTACTCAGGGGATAGATCTTCTCCTTTCTCTAGGTAGATTATTTGTCATTATTGTCGAAAACCTGGTCACATAAAGTCTCGTTGTCCGGCCCTACAAAGAAAGGGGCCGTCCAGAGCAGAAGCCGATCGTTCTGTTGCGTGCAACTTAATGACTTTAAACTCAGTTGGAGATCAGGATGAAAATGTTTGATGGTTTCCTCTCTGATGAGACGGTCGCTGTAGAAGAGGGCGTAGCTGAGGCTTCTGTTATGGTCCTCAGGGACACTGCCTCAGGGCAGTCTCTAGTGGTAGAGAGTGCTGTAGATCTTCCTGAAACAGCTGCTTTAGGGGTTTATGTGCCTGTGACAGGTTTTGGAGGTGGTTACAGTGCTCTTCCCCTGTACAGGATGTTTGTTCGGACGAACATTTTTGTTGGATATGCTAAGTTGGGAGTGACACCTGAGCTACCAGTGGAAGGTGTTACTTTTCTTTTGGGAAATGACTTGGCAGGTGATAAGGTGGTATCAACCCCCATTCTGTCTCCTTGTGAAGTTGCTGAGACAAAGGTTTTAGAGGAGCAGTATCCAGAGGCTTTCCCAGTTTGTGTTGTCACCCGATCACACATGAAAGTCCTTACAGATATGACTGCTAAGGTTGAGGAGGACACGGTAGCCAAAGCATCTAACCCAGAGAAAGTTTCCCCCGTTGACTTAGCAGATACAGTCTTTACTAAATGGTGTGGCATGGACCAGTTTCCTGTGTTGAACAGAGACATGTTGGTTACAGAGCAGAAAAAGGACCCCACTCTGCGCTCTCTCAGGGAGACAGCTGCATCTTTGGAGGAGAGTACAAACATGGCGGAGGGATTTTATTTACAATATGAGGTGCTGATGAGAAAGTGGAGACCACCGAACCGACCTGCCACTGAGGAGTGGAGTGTGATTAGGCAGATAGTCCTGCCTCAGGGCTATCATAGCGAGGTGCTAGGTTTGGCCCATGAGACACCATTAGCTGGCCATTCAGGTATTCAAAAGACTCAGCATTTTTACTGGCCTAAACTCCATAAGGATGTGAAAACCTTTTTGTCGTTCTTGCCACCCGTGTCAGCTGGGGGGGAAACCCAATCAGAAAGTCCCTGTAGCTCCATTGACCCCTGTGCCGGTGGTCGAAGAGCCCTTTTCTAAAGTGGTTATAGACTGTGTTGGCCCTTTGCCTAAGACTAGGAAAGGCAATGAGTTCCTTTTGACCATCATGGATGTCACTACCCGTTTCCCTGAAGCTGTCCCTTTAAGAAATATTAAAGCCAGAACCATCATAGAGGCCCTCATAGGTTTCTTTTCCCAGTTTGGTTTGCCAAAGCAGATGCAGCATGATCAGGGAACAAATTTTGTGTCTGGAGTTTTTCAGGATGTGATGGTCGAACTTGGTATTACACAAGCAGTTTCCTCAGCTTATCATCCACAGTCTTAAGGGGCCCTTGAACGGGCTCATCAGACCCTAAAAACAATGTTGAAGATTTACGGCATTCAGTTTCCCGGGGATTGGGATGTTTCCCTTCCGTTTTTGCTTTTTGCCATGAGAGATTCAGTGAGTGAGTCCACTGGATTTACGCCGTTTGAGCTAGTGTTTAGCCATGAGGTTAGAGGTCCCCTGAAGTTGTTCAAGGAGCAGTTGCTTCAACCTAAACCGGATACCACTATGCTGCAGTATGTGTCCAAATTAAAAGATCGGTTGTGGTCAGCTTGTCAGGTTGCCAGGGAGAATTTGCATCAGACGCAGATGCGTATGAAGGGTCAGTTTGACCAAAAGGCTGTTGACCGGCATTATGCCATCGGGGACCAGGTTCTTGCGTTGGTGCCGCAGCATGCATCTGGTTTAAGTGCGTCATTCTGTGGTCCCTATACTGTTGTGAAGAGGGTAGGAGACAAAAACTATGTTATCAGCACTCCCGAAGGCAGGAGAAAGACGAGTCTGTGCCAAATAAACCTGTTAAAGCTGTATCTGGGTCGGTCACGTGGTCCCGCTGTGGGCTGGTTGCTGAAGATGTCAGTGAGGAAGCGGAAACTGTTGGGTTCCGGCTGAGAAAATCTGAGGCTCTTAGGTCGCTTGATGACCAACTTGGGCATCTACCTGCAGAGTGTCAGAGTCAGATGAAAGCTCTGTTGGCCGAGTTCTCCCCCTGTTCCAGGATGTCCCAGGGTGCACAATGTGGATGTGGGCAGTGCGGCTCCAATCAAACAACATCCGTACAGGTTAGCACCCTCTAAATTGGAGTGTTTGAGGGAAGAGTTGTCTTATATGTTGAGCATTCTGGTGGTAGAGCATGGGCAGAGTGAGTGGAGTTCTCCAGTGGTACTTTTTCCAAAATCTGATAATACGTCGAGACCTTGTATTGACTACAGGAAAGTGAACCAGCAGACTAAGGCTGATGCCTTCCAAATTCCCAGACTTGAAGACTGCATAGACAGGATCGGAGGAGCAGAGGTTGTTTCTAAGTTAGACCTACTGAAAGGCTATTGACAGGTGCCTCTGACTCCACGGGCTACGGAGATTTCAGCCTTTGTGACACCGGATGGTCTGTATATTTGCAATGTTCTTCCGTTTGGCATGTAAAATGCTCCCGTTACTTTTCAGCAGATGATTAATACCATCACTCAGGGGTTGAGCTCTGTGGTTACTTATATTGATGATGTGGTCGTGTACAGTAGCTCATGGGAAGAGCACTTCATACAGCTACGGCAGCTCTTTGAAAGGTTACAAGAGGCAGGTCTTGTAGTAAATTTACCTAAATGTGAGTTTGGGAAGGGACCAGTAACCTATCTTGGGCATCAGGTGGGTCAAGGGAAGGTAATGCCCCGTCGTGCAAAAGTGGAGGCAATCCTCGATATTCCGGTACCGAGAAACCGACAAGATGTCATGAGAGTGCTAGGCATGTATGGGTTTTACAGAAGATTTGTTCCCAACTTTGCTGTGGTTACTGAGCCATTGACTAACCTTTTTGAAGAAAGATGTGAAGTTTGTGTGGACAGATGCCTGTGAGCGTTCTTTCGGAGGGTTGAAAGCCGTCTTGGCATGTAAACTCGTGCTGCTTGCACCGAACTTTGATGCACCTTTTCAACTTGCCATAGATTTGTAATTTGTAATTTATTTCAAGGATAGCCCCTTGAGATGCATCATCTCATTTTCAAGGGGGTCCTTACAAAACATAAATGAATCATCATAATACAAAATCAAAATAAAAGGTAAATCCAAAACATAATACCAAACATTTAAACACAGACACCCACACCACAAACACACACACACTCACAATCACTCAAGAAAAAAAATACCAATAATAATAATAAAAAAAGAAAGAAAGAAAGGAAAACCTCTGCATATATATATATGCATACACACTATACAGTACATACACACATAGTGTACGCAACATTAAGGCACAAGGTACAGAACAGTACATACATGTAGATATGAGGTACACGAGCAAGAGGAGAGCAAGTCCAGACAGACTAAGTCGAACAGAGAAAGAAAATCAAAAGCAAGAGCAGGATGTTTGACAATGAGTAAGTAGAGATGATTTAAAAATATGAAAAGAGGTGATAGATCTAAGTGAGCGAGGTAGGTTATTCCAATCTGATGGAGCTTTAAATTTAAATGCACGGCGACCAATTTCTTTCTTGATTCTTGGTGTGAAGAAAAATAGATGATCAGTATGCCTTAGGCTATACTGTGAACTGAAAGGGATTAGGGAAATTGTTTCAAGTACGGAGGAAAATTAAAATAGATACATTTAAAAGTAAATAGCGACCAATGAAATTTCCTTCTCGACTTGGGAGCCAGCCAATTCAAGGACTCATACATTAGGCAATGATGGGTCCTATATGGACACCTCAGAACAAATCTACAGAGACTGTTATATAAGATAGTGAGGGGTCGAAGATTTGTCTCTGAGGTGTTCCCATAGATAACATCAGCATAATCAAGGATTGGCAGCACCAATTGTGTCACGATTCTTCTCTGGACTTGCAGTGAAAAACATTCAACAGAACGATAAAGTGATTTTAGACGACCATATATTTTCTTAGAAATTGAGTTGATATGAGGTTTGAAAGATAACTGGGAATCTAGCCAAAGGCCCACATATTTAAATTCATCTACTTTTTCTAATGCTGTTCCATCCAGGAAATTAATATGCCAGTTTTTTGTTAAGGGCAAAGAATCTGGTCGAGTGCAGAACAACATAAAATATGATTTTTTCTTATTCAGAAGAAGCTTATTGACAGAGAACCATTTTTGGACTAGATTAAAATGAGATTGTACTGAGTATTGAATTTGTGAAATGTCTGAACTGGAGGAGTATATTACAGTGTCATCTGCAGATAAATGAATTTGACAGTCAGAACAGACTTGTGAGAGGTCATTGATGAAGATGGAGAATAATAGAGGACCTAAAGATGAACCTTGTGGCACACCTTTATCAATAATCTTGAATTCTGACTGGCTGCCCTGAAAAAAACACATTGACTTCTATAATGAAGAAAAGAGTTGAAAAACAACAAAGAGTCAGTAGAGAGACCAATAGCATGTAGTTTATCTAAAAGGAGATAGTGATCAACCATGTCAAATGCTTTATCAAGGTCAATGAATATAGCACCTGTAGACATATTGCTGTCAGATGCTGACTGTATGTCATTGGTGAATTTTAGGAGAGAAGTGGTGGTCGAGTGGTTTGGTCTAAAACCAGATTGGTGTGTTGATAATAAGCTGTGATCATTAAGATATTTAGATAATTGATTAAAGATGAGTTTTTCAAATATTTTTGCTATGCTATTAATAATTGAGATAGGTCTATAATTATTGATGTCCGTGGGGTCACCCCCTATATGGAGAGGGGTTACTTCCAGGATGAGGGAGTTTTACCAGTTGCAAGAGATAAATTAATAAATCAAATGATAAAACATGAGAGGCAAGTTTAAAGAACTTAATCTCCAGACCATCTGGACCAGCACTGCATCCAGAGCTTAGACCATCAGTGACCTGTTGGACATCAGTTGGTGTGATAGTTCTAAAGGAAAAGGAACTGCCACATCTGTTCTGAGTCGGGGTAAAGTCAGAGTGAGAATAACCAGACAGGGAGCTACCAATTGTAGAGAAGTGTTGGCTAAATGCCTCTGCAATTAATGATGGTTCACTGACAGTTTCATTGTTTATTCTGATACGAGTAGTAGGATTTTTTGTGGGTTTATTTGTTATACTATTGATTCTCTTCCAAAATTGCTTTGGGTTCTTAAAATCAGTTGACAGACAGTCTTTGTAATAATTTGCCTTAGCATTTCTAGTATTGGTTTTACATTTATTCCTCAGCTCTTTATAAGCATTCAAGTCAGAAGAATCATTTGTTGCACGGTATTTTTTCCAAGCCTTGTCTCTTTGTTTGAATAAGTTTATAAGATCGCCTTTTATCCAAGGTAAATGTCGACCCTTGACTTTAATTGTTGTACAGGGAGCATGTTTATTAATTATCTCAACAAGCTCAGTATAAAAGTAATTCCAGGCATCTTCAATGGATGGTATTAGTTGAAATCTTGAGATGCTTGTGATATTGGGGTCGGAGCTGTGCTCCTACAAACAGATGAGGCTGGACGAGACCGACCAGTAGCTTATTTCTCTCGAAAGCTAAACAAACATCAGAAAGCTTATTCAACCATTGAGAAGGAAGCTTTAGGTCTGGTTTTGGCAGTCAAGCATTTTGAAATGTATGTGTCTCATTCAGGCCGAGAGGTTGTGGTGTTTACGGACCACAATCCCCTCTCTTTTCTAGCAAAGTTCAAAACATTGAATCAGAGAGTGTTCAGGTGGGCGCTAGTTTTGCAGCCTTACAGTTTGGTTGGTTCTTCTTCATTCAGCAGTGTTTTGCAAAACATTCCAGCGGTCAGCATTCCCACGAATTTCCGCAATGCATTCACTAAGTTCTCAGAGGTGTTGCTGTTATGAAGGTTGGATTTTGTTAAATATCATGAGTAACACCCATACTGTACAGATACCCCAAACATCTTTGTCAATACCATCCGTCCATTAGCAACAACACTTATCATCCTCCGGCAGTGAAGTCATATCTTCTTTTTCTCACTAGAGCTTTGCATAACACCGCCCTTCAGTGCTATGATAAGCCAAATATATTTTGTGAAGTGACTGACAAGTACTCACTTTCCCAAAGCTTGCCTGAAGGGCCTGCTGTTAGGAGGCTTCTTCATAACCATGTTATGTAAGCATGAGTCTCCCCTGAGTACAGGAGCCCTCTGTTTGGGGCCCATGTGTTTCAGGCAAAAGCTGTATGAATCAGTGATCGTAAACCTCAATGCAATCTGTGAGAAAAACTTTTTTATTTTTTGCATTTTTAATGTTGTTGATTTTTTACTTTGGGAATATATCGGGATCCTGTCTTCTCACCACAAAGGCACAACCGCACAGAAATCTGCTCTTCCTTTTTCACAGAAGTCAAGAGCTTCCATTAAGAAATGTAGGTAATGTTTTTTTTCTATCTCAAATACGTTGAAACACATCAAAGGAATTTTAAAAAAAAAAATCAGAAAAGGCTCTGAGATAAAAGCGACAATATTTACCATTTTCAACCATAAAATAGTCTTTTCAAAGTCGATCTAATAGTTCAATAACGTTTGACATGGAGAATAGCATTCCCATTTCCACAAAGAAGCAGAGGATTTTATGGCACACCTTCACCAACTACCAAGGTGCATGAAGAGTGAAAGGCTTGAGGCAAAAAGCTCCAGCAACACTTGCAGCACGAAGATCAACTTTATTAAAGGGATACTTCACCCGTTGAAACATGAATCTGTATTGACATTGGGTCATATATGTAGTAGAAATGTGAAAAACATTTTGAAGTTGGTGCCTTCTTGGCCGAGAAAAGGCAGAAAATGTCTTTTTGGCTCATGTGGATGAAAGACACCAAATCCCAGAATGCACAGCACCACAGGCCACTCCCACTAAGGTCAGGTTTACAGACATATTTACTTTAACACATAAGGCCGTTTCCTCAACTGATTCCAAGATTTCTTCCAGAAGGAATTGGTATCTTGGAAATTCCTGGCAGAAAACAGACTCTATGTCTGTGTCCACAGGCAAACAGTGAGAGCACCGACACTACCAGTCCGCCCCAGCTCGAGCCGGCCCCGGCTCCTCGTCCTCACCGCCGCCGACAGGCAGGCCTTATGTCTTGGCTGCTGAGCTGGCAGCGGCGGCCAGCAATATAGCCGGGAGACGGTTGCTGCTGACAGGCTGGTTTTGTTTCTCAGCTGCTGCGGCCAGTGGCGGTCCCGGCGGCCAGCCGCCAGCGGCCAGATTTCCAAAAGGAGCCTGGGTGCCCTGTTTTCAGCACTATGTAACTTTGGCAGCGGTCCAAGATTCTGGTGAAAAGTGCAAACAGCTTTACAGCACTAGTTCACAGAGCAGCTTTCAGCCATAAAGTAACAAAAGTTCTCTACAGTGCAGTTGCACTCAGCGACCTTGGATGGGAGCCAAAGCGCACCAAACTGAATTCCCCCTTAGAGTTGCTTTAAAAAGGAACTTAAAAAGAGATCACTGACTTTGCTGACCTGATTTGACCGCTTACAATTTTTGATAAAAAACAAAATGTGTTACACATAGGGGTGGCTGTGGCTCAGTTGGTAGAGTCGTCGTCTCTCAACCGGAAGGTCAAGGGTTTAATCCCTAGCTCCTGCAGCAACATGTCCGATTTGTCCTTGGGCAAGACACTTAACTCTGAATTGCTCCTGCTGCTTCATCGGTGGCGTATGAATGGGATTAGTTACTTTTGATGGTTTCACTAAATAGCAACCACTGCCATCAGTGTGTGAATGGATGTGAATGTGTAGGTGTGACATGCGGTGTAAAAGCGCTTAGTCAGAAGACTAGAAAAGCGCTATATAAGCTCAAGTCCATTAACCATATTGAGCTAGAAAAAAGTAGCTTACTTATTTATTTTCTATGACAATTATAAAACAAACTCAACTGCATCAATAGATTCAAAATAACATCACTCTACATATGCTTTAACTTTCAGATACAGATTACAGTTTAAATATAAGTCAATAGCAAAATGTACAAAGATTTTCCTTTCATGTTAACTTTTTTCCTCCCCAAAGTGCACTGACCGATGGTGATCTGACTGACGCAGCTGTAGAAGGTTCCTGAAGAGAACATCTTTCTCTTTCTCCTCCGTGTTGGTCGCAGACAAAGATGAATCGTCTAGAAGTGAACGGACTGTGCGGGAATGACACCACATTACCACTAACTCACTCATAGTGGACAAGAGCAAGCTAACACACGGCTATGGTGACAAAGGTGGGCTCTGTTTTGTCTAATAAGTCTACGAATGGTAGTCCTCCTTGGAACTGTCTTGGTGCTAAGCCAAAGAAGAAATCATTTCTCTGGGAAAAGGGAGGACGGATAACAGGCAGAGCACAGCGAGCTGAGATATATGATGTGACCGGCTGGCCTGCACTACCTCCCCTGCAAAGTGCCTCTTAAACCTCTGTATCAAGAGGGACACAGCCGTGGACAGCTGTGAAAGGGAAGGTTAGGAACAAACCTCCCCCACAAATGAATGTGGAACTACAGAACAGATATTCCACTCTGTTACAGAGCCCTGGATCTTCATCTGGTTCTCCATCCTCAGACACCAGGGTAAGGACTGAAAACATATCAAAAAGTAAAAGGCTACAGGGAAAGCTAAAGCCTGGGCTTCAAACTCTGATTGTGGGTGACTTTGCTGTTAAAGATGTACAAAGGATGTGCAGTAAAAACACAGAAGTACTGTGTTTTCCCAGAGATATGGTCTCTGATTTAGCAGAAAGGATCCTGCATATTGTGGCTGAACACCCGACTGTGAAGAATGTCATACTGCACATTGGGTCAAATGATGTCACAAAACAACAATCTGAAGTCTTGAAGCAGGACTTCACTGGTCTGCTGAAGATGGTCAGCCCCTTGGATGTGGATGTGTTTATCAGCGGCCCCATACCACCAGTCAGAAGAGCAGAGGAGAGATTCAACAGGTTGTTGGCACTGAATAACTGGCTTACAACTGCATGTAATGCCCATTCAGTGAATTTCATTAACAATTTTAACATTTTCTGGGAACGCAGACATCTTTTTAAGGCAGATGGATTTTGCCTGAACATGTCAGGGGTGAAACTGTTCACCTCTAACCTATTTTACTCCCTGCCTCAACCATCAGTTCTCTCTGCCAAGGACAAGAGACAAAAGAAAACAGCTTTCAAGAAAGACAAAACACAGCGGGATGACAACCTTCATCAAGAATCACGTCTGCCAGTATCTGAGAAGAGACCTAAAGAGGAGAGACATCGGAACCAAGAGGAGGGGTCTCCATCCACCTTCGACCCCCTCACCAACACCTGTGAAGTCTCACCACCCTTGACCCCTCGAACCCCGATCAGATCATCATCTTCCTCCCTAATCACCCTATCTACCTCCTCCCCCCACCTGGAGTTCACTGACCAGATGAAGGAGCTGGTCAATGCTGGATTAAAAAGTACCCCCCGCCCTTCTCCCTTTTTCTCTTCCATAAACACCCGACGGCGCCCACCATCGCCCATTCCGAGACGGCTGTCACACCCCAACTTGGTTAGATCAAAATAACAGTGCAGCTGTTCTTATCGAGTCAACCCCTCCCAACTTCAGTTTTGTAAGTGAGGCTAGAGTGCACAAGAGAGGAGGAGGAGTTGCAGTTTTGTTTAATGATTCCTTCCAATGTAAGCAATTATCTTTTGGAAATTTTGCTTCTTTTGAATATGTGGCCCTTCAGTCCACCCCCAGAGCTAAATGTTCCTAAATATTTACAGGCCACCTGAATACTATGCAAACTTTTTCGATTATTTCACTGAACTGCTGTCTGTGCTCTGTATTGACTTTGACTGTGTTATTATTGTTGGTGATTTTAACATTCATGTTGATAACCCCCAGGACAGAGGGACTAAAGAACTGTTTCACACTCTTGATAGCTTTGGGCTGACTCAGCACGTGACAGAGCCCACACACAACAGAGGGCACACTCTGGACTTAATCATCTCCAAGGGCTTGGACATCTCCAAGGTTGTTGTTTCAGATGTTGCCCTCTCTGATCACTCCTGTGTTTTATTTGAGAGTACTATGTCAGTGTACAAAAGTATTCAAACAAAAGTAATCACAAAACGGTGTATCACTGAAAACACCAGTGAAATCTTTAACCAGGTTTTCTCTTCCACAGCTGCCCTGTCCTGGGGCTCAGTCAGTGAGTTGGTAGATAACTTCAATTCTAAAATCACAAATGTTATTGATTCCATTGCTCCCACTAAGGTGAAGGTTGTCTCTGGTAAGAAAAAATCTCCATGGAGAAATTCGACACTGGTATGAAACGGAAAAAGAGATTGTCGAAAAGCTGAACGCAGGTGGCGTAAAACTAATCTCCAGATTCATTATGACATCTACAAAGAGAGACTTCACACTTATAATTCACAACTGAGGAATGCAAGGCAATCTTTCTTCTCTGACATCATCACCAGAAACAATAATAATGCTCGTGCCCTGTTTGCTACTGTCGACAGGCTAACAAACCCTCCTGTGTCAATAGCATCAGAATTTAATTCTACCAGGGCCTGTAATACATTTTCCACCTTCTTTACTGAAAATATCCAGAAAATTAGACAAACTGTCAGTAACTCATCATCAGGATCAGGATATGTGCTGTGTCCATTTAAAACCAACTTAAGCACCATGACACAATTTAATCAAATCAACCTTAAAAACCTGAAGGACATTATACAACAATTAAATTCCTCCCCCTGCTGTCTTGCTGTTTCCCAAGTCATGGCTCCAGATCTGTTACAAATTGTAAACCTGTCTCTTCCCACAGGCCCTGAAAACAGCAGTCATCAAGCCACTATTAAAAAAGAACAATCTAGACAAGTCAATAATGAACAATTACAGGCCATTATCAAATCTTCCTTTTTTATGTAAAAATAATCGAAAAAGCTGTTTTTCAACAGTTAAATAACTTTTGACATTGAGCGACTGTTTCGATGTCTTCCAGTCAGGTTTTAGACAAAATCACAGCACTGAGACAGCTCTGGTTAATAAGTGTTTAATGACATCCGTTTAAACACAGACAGTGGCAGAACCTCAGTCTTAGTTTTACTTGATCTCAGTGCTGCGTTTGACACAGTTGACCACAATATATTACTCGACGGACTGGAAAACTTGGTGTGAGTTTCTGGCACAGTACTAAACTGGTTTGAATCCTACTTAAAGGACAGGGACTTCTTCGTGTCTATAGGTAACTTCAAATCTGAGCAAACAAAAACTACTTGTGGAGTTCCCCAAGGTTCCATCCTAGGGCCTCTTCTGTTTAACCTCTACATGCTCCCACTAGCTCAGATTATAAAAAACAATAAAATAAGTTATTATAACTACGCAGACGACACACAAATATATATTACAATGTCGCCAGGCAACCATGGTCCCATAAAAGCACTGGGTAAATGCATAGAACAAATCAATGAGTGGATGTGCAAAAATGTTCTCCAGCTAAACAAAGACAAAACTGAGGTTGTTGTTTTTGAAGCAAAGGAGGAGCGACTAAGAGTCAGCAATCAGCTTCAGTCAGTAAGATTTAAAACCACAGGCCAGGCAAGAAATCTGGGCGTAGTGATGGACTCAGACTTCAATTTTAAAAGCCACATTAAGACAATTACAGTCAGCCTACTATCACCTACAATTCTACAATTCTACAATTCACTTAGCAGACGCTTTTATCCAAAGCGACATACATCAGAGAGTAAGTACAATACAAGCAAGGATCTAGAAAAAGGGAACAATGTCAGTAAGAGCAAACGATCAGCTTTGAGTCCGATTGGACACACAGGTGCTGACAGGCATTAAACAGAGGCAAAGCACAACATTGACGGCAGTTCTTGAGAGCTTTAATCAGTATAGAAACCATCTTATAAGTCATCGTTATCAAACAAAAACAATCGTGAAAACATCATCATTAAGTTAGTAGGTATTCATGAAAGAGCTGGGTCTTTAGCTTTTTCTTAAAGGTGCAGAGGGACTCTGCAGATCGAATGGAGTTTGGAAGTTCATTTCACCACCGGGGGGCAACAGAGGAGAAGAGTCTAGTCAGAGACTTAGGACCCTGTTGTGAAGGTTGGATCAGACGCCTTTCATTGGTAGAGCGTAGTGGGTGGGAGGGAGTGTAGACCTGGATGAGAGAGTTAAAGTAAGGAGGAGCCGTTTTTGTCACTGTTTTGTAAGCGAACAGCAGAGTTTTAAATTTGATGCGAGCAGTAACTGGGAGCCAGTGTAAGGAGATGAACAGCGGAGTGACATGTGCTCTTTTAGGAAGGTTGAAGACCAGTTGTGCTGCTGCATTTTGTATCATCTGCAGGGGTTTGATAGTGCATGTAGGAAGACCTGCCAGTAGAGAGTTGCAATAATCGATGCGTGATATCACAAGAGCCTGTACCAGGAGCTGTGTAGCGTGTTCTGACAGGTAAGGTCTGATCTTCCTGATGTTGTACAGGGCAAATCGACATGACCGGGCAATCGAGGCTACTTGAACCTTAAAAGTTAGCTGGTCATCAATCATGACACCCAGGTTCCGGTGCAGACTTTGTGGGCATGAGTTTGGTTGTTCCAAGCTGGATATTGATCTGTGGTTGCATAGAGGGACTGGCTGGGATGATAAGGAGCTCCGTCTTTGAAAGATTGAGTTGAAGGTGGCGTTCATTCATCCATTTAGAGATATCAGCAAGGCATGACGAGATTCTTGCAGAGACTGTAACATCGTCTGGCGGGAATGACAGGAAGAGCTGGGTATCGTCAGCATAGCAGTGGTATGAGAAGCCATGAGAGCGGATTATTGAACCAAGTGAGCTTGTGTATATGGAGAAGAGAAGGGGACCAAGCACTGACCCTTGAGGTACCCCTGTGGATAAGCTGTGCGCTTTGGACACTTCTCCCTTCCATGACACTAAAGGATCGCCTAGAGAGGTAAGACACGAACCAGCAGAGAGCAGATCCTGAGATGCCAAGTTCAGAGAGTGTGGATAGGAGGATTTGATGGTTGACTGTGTCAAAGGCAGCAGACAGGTCTAGCAGTAATAGAACTGAGGACTGACCTGCAGCTCTGGCAGCTTGTAGCGATTATGTTACTGACAGTAGTGCAGTTTCAGTAGAGTGGCCCCGCTTAAAGCCTGACTGATTTGGGTCAAACAGATCGTTTATGGACAGGAACTCAGAGACTTGCTTGAAGACTGTGCGCTG
Organism: Labrus mixtus; assembly: GCF_963584025.1. NCBI lineage: Eukaryota > Metazoa > Chordata > Actinopteri > Labriformes > Labridae > Labrus > Labrus mixtus. The sequence goes on along the minus strand of NC_083633.1, from coordinate 4,464,810 downwards.
AAATATTTTTGACAGAAAGGGCAGAAGAGAAACCGGTCTGTAGTTTTCCAGCTGGGCTGGGTTTAGTGTGTGTTTTTTGAGCAGAGGGGTGACCCGAGCTTGCTTGAATGCGGTGGGGAACACACCCGTTGACAGAGAGGAGTTGATGATATGCTTAAGTGCAGCATTAAGCGGAGAGGAAATGGTCTGCAGGAGGCTTGATGGTATTGGGTCCAGAGGACAGGTGGTGGGCCGAGAGTCTAGCACAAGCTTAGAGACTTCATCCTCAGTCAGAGAGGAGAATGAGTCGAGTGAGGCACTTTTGGTTGGTGCCTTTGGGCTGAGTTGGTCAGGCTCAGAAAACTGGTTACTGATGGTTGCAACCTTTTCAGTAAAATACGAGGCAAACATGTCTGGTGTGAACAGATCGGAGGGTGGAGGAGGAGGTGGTTGAAGCAGTGAGTTAAAAGCAGACATTTTTTTTCTTGTATCTGTGGCATTGCATATCTTGTTCTGATAATATGATGTCTTGGCCGTTTTCAGGCTGGAGGAGAATGAGACAAGTCTTTGCTTATAGTCATTGAGGTCAGCGGACTGTTTGGATTTTTGCCATTTTCTCTCTGCTGACCTCAGCCCTGCTCTTTGCTCTCTTATGACTTCTGTGAGCCATGGGCTAGGGTGGGTTTTGCGAGCAGGTTTGGAAACCAGAGGGCAGAGCTTGTTCAGAGATGAGGCTAGTGTGGAGCAGAGTCTGTCTGTAGCCTCGTCTGTAGAGAGTGCGGTAAAGACCTTTTGGGCAGGCATGGCAGCCATTACCTCGTTAGACAGCTGAGCTGGCTTGAGCATTCGCATGTTTTGGTGGTATGACACCATTTGTGGGTGTGCCTGAGGGAGTTCCGGCAAGGAGATTGTGACTTGAATAAAGAAGTGGTCTGATAGATGTAGAGGGGTGACAGTCAGGTTTGCTGTCGAGCAGTTCCGAGTCAGGATTAAATCAAGAGTGTTGCCAGCTTTGTGGGTATAGAATAGAATAGATGTTTATTGCCATTTGCACAGGTACAGGACAGTAAAAGATAAAGATAAACTTTATTGATCCCCCGTGGGGGAAATTTGTGCATTACAGCAGCTCCAGAAAACAGGGGACGGGAATACAATTATTAAAAATAAAAATAGAAGTTAAAATCAAATCAAACATATTTACATTCAGTTAAATAAAAATAATACAATAATGTAAAGTTACACAGTAACTACAAAAAAGCTACAAAAAAGGTTTTGTTCTTAAAAAACACACATAGTGTGTAGCATGAGGTGGTGATGCTGTTAAAGAGTCTGATTGAACAGTCTGATGGCAGATGGGATGAACGACCTGCAGTAGCGCTCTGTCTTGCAGGGTGGGTGTCTGAGTCTGCTGCTGAAGGAGCTGCTCAGGGCCCCCACAGTGTCATGCAGGGGGTGAGAGGGGTTGTCCAGGTACATTGGAATTCTTGTGCGTTTCTCCCTGAGTCAGCTTCTACAAAAAAGTTAAAATTATATATAAAATAGAATAACATTGTAAGAAAAAAAAGAAAGAGTACAAAAAAGTAAAAATAAATAAGTTGTATTAACAGCTAAGTAAATTAAAATAAACTGTACAGAAGTTATACACTGTATAATACAAAAAAATAAAAAATAACAAGGGGAACACTGTACAATGAAATGAAAATATAAGTTTTCTTATTACACTTATTATCTCTTATTGCACCTGAGGTTATTGCACACATATTTTTCACATTATATAATTGCACTGTTTTTTGTTTTTAAGGTTAATATTGCACACTTGTATTGCACTGTGAGGTGGTCAACTGTCCATTTAGTCTGTGAGGTGTGGGGTGAAGTTCCTTCCCATCTTAATGTCCTGTGCTACAAGTCTCACGGCAGCAGGGAAAAAACTGTTGTGGTAGCGGGCCTTGTGGGTGGAGATGCTCTCTGGCCTGTGATGTCGCAGGTTATAGCCCGAGTTCTTCCACCTGAACAGAGCATGAGCTGGGTGCTGTTTGTCCTTGAGGATGCTCTGTGCTTGTCCTCTGCAGCGCTGTGTGTACAGTGTGTCCATGGAGGGGAGGTTGGAGCCAGTGATTCTCTCTGCAGTCTTTATGACCCGTTGAAGCGATTTCCTCTCAGACAGTGTGGTGTTTCCGAACCACACAGTGATTCCACTGGTGAGGATGCTTTCAACGAGTCCTCTGTAGGCCTGGGTGAGGGGCTGACATTTAAGTCCAGTCTTCTTCAGCAGCCCTGCGTTGTTCCGGCATGAAGGTGTAGCTCCGGGAAGGAGTCGAGCAGTTTGGCGTTAAAATGTCCTTTGTGACTCATCTCACCAAGCTGTATCAGTGTCGCCCGATCATACTTGACACTGGCCCTAACGTACCGCACATTAAACGAAAGAAGATAAAACAATAACACGAAAACTACGAAAAACTTGACTCGGAGAGCTACGCTATGTCGCCCACAGGGGAGCGCCATCTTGATAGGGTAGGAGGAGTTGGGACCTGCGTGAGGTCAAATGAGGATAGGAGAGCAAGGAAGTCTGTTGCCTGGGCTTTATCAGTGTGTACATTCATGTCTCCCATTACAATCAGTGGTGTTCCATGATCAGGGATTTCTGAGAGTAGCATGTCCAGTTCCACAACAAAATCATTCAGATTACACCCTGGTGGGCGGTAAATGATAGCAATGTACATTTTAATACGAGCAGTAACCAAGATTGTGTGATATTTAAATGAGGAGTTGTTGCTCAGTGAGAAGAGTTTATTGAATTTCCAGGTATTAGAAATGAGGATACCTGTACCACCTCCACGTCCAACAGAGCGGGGTGTGTGAGAACACTGTGTCAACAGAAAGAGCAGCTGGTGTGACTGTATTTTCTGGGCGGATCCAGGTTTCAGAAATGGCAAGTGCCTGAATGTCTGACATTTGTGCAAGTGCTTGGATGAATTCAGTTTTATTCACAGCAGATTGACAGTTCCAGAGGCCAAAAGTAAATGAACGGTGGATAAGTTAAGCAGAGACAAGTTTTTAAGATTTGACAGAGATTTCTTTGTAGCACATGTTGCGTTTAGCAGATGACCAGAGGAAATAGGCAAAGCAGTAGTCGTTGATGCCCGGGCTCTGTGGCCACGCTGAAGTGTCAGACACTGACAAGACCTTCCTAGTTTTCAGATCAGAGCTTGTTCTGCTGGCAGTTTTGGATTCAGACTCTTTCAAGCTTGGAAATTTCGTGACAATCCCGCCCCAGATTTTCAGCTTGCAATCAACAGAGGGTGTGACACGCGTCAACTGCCTCTCCTATTGATGCTCAGAGAATGAAACTTAAGTTCTCAGTCCAAACAAATCCTGACAACGACCCACTATCAACATCTACTCAAAGCAAGTTTCGATTCACCCACCTAGCTGACAAGACCTTCCTAGTTTTCAGATCAGAGCTTGTTCTTGTTATTTTTAAATCTCTCTTCTTTTTTCTTTTTTAAGTCTTTTCCTCAATGGCCCTGATGATCTTTGTGCAGCTGCATTCTCTCTTTCTCCACATGGAGGCGTTCTGAAGAACATATCAAGAATTAGAGGACTCATGTCCCAGCAGGACCAGGAAAAACTTGTCTTTTATCTTCAGTCGTCTTGATTACTGTAACAGTGTCTTTACAGGTCTGCCTAAAAAAGCAGTCAGACAACTACAGCTGATCCAGAACGCTGCTGCTAGAGTCCTCACCAAGACCAAGAAAATGGATCACATCAGTCCAGTTCTGAGGTCCTTACACTGGCTCCCAGTCTGTCAGAGAATAGACTTTAAAATCCTGTTGCTGGTTTATAAAGCGCTTAAAGGTTTAGGGCCAAAATACATTAGTGACCTCCTGATTAATTACGAACCATCCAGACCTCTCAGGTCGTCTGGGACAGGTCTGCTCTCTGTCCCCAGAGTCAGAACCAAACATGGAGAAGCAGCGTTCAGTTTCTAGGCTCCTTATATCTGGAACAAACTCCCAGAAAACTGCAGGTCTGCTGAAACTCTCAGCTCTTTTAAATCCAGGTTGAAGACTCACCTGTTTACAGCTGCCTTTCATTAAACAATTTTAATAAGATTTTACATTTTAACTCTGCACTGTAACTTTTAACTCTTTTTATATTTTTACTTTATTTATTTCAATTAATTTCATTTGAATTATTTTTATTGAACATATGTTCAGATTTAATAATTCCAGTTATTTGTTTTTTTTTAAATCTTCTATTTTAATGTTTCTTTTCTTTCCTCTGTCATGATGCTTTTGATGTCTTGTGTGAAGCACTTTGAATTGCCTTGTTGTTGAAATGTGCTATATAAATAAACTTGCCTTGCCTTGCCTTCCATATCAAGCATTAATTAAATATCGATCGAATCGAGCTTCACGATATATCGCCCAGCACTACTTCCAAGTTCAAATTGAATGCTCCATAACTTATGAAGGGGGACCTGAAGTGTTAAGTGAATGCACACACATGCACATGCTCACTCACTCTCTGCTGCGGTATTGCACATCATATTCTTTATAGTGTTTGGCTGTAATTTAAGTTTGGGTTAGAACCCTAACCCTAACCCTAATGTGTTAGCCGATGTGAATACAATATGTTGGCATTTGAGTTTACTTTGTAGGTATTTGTAAAGTTTTCCTTTACCCTTTTTCCTTCTGCTTTGTACTTCTGCATGACATTTACTCGGTTTCTTACTGGTTACTTTTTTAACTATGGTTACATCCGTTACAGACATTTGACCAGTTTGATAAATCTTGTTAAAAATAGTCCTCTATTTATATTTTTATATATGAAAGAAGTAGTGCCATCAAAACATATTTTAATGCCCAAACTTAAGTGTAGTCGTTTGGGAAGAATGTCCTATTTCAACAGTTTAAATTAAACACATTTTAAATTAAATCTATTTTTCAGAGGTGGGGCATATAATAAACTTAATATAAAGCCTGTATAAATATCAACTTGATGGGTTGTGAAGCAACAAGCTGTGAGGAGCTTTTTCTATATTTTAATGTAGCTAAATTTAGTTCTTAAAGATTCAAGGTTCAAGATAATATTTCAACTCATTTGTGTTAGTCTCGTGAAATATTACACATTAAATAACATCTGTATATACTATATTGTAAGTAGTAATTAAAGAAAATGTGTACTGGAGACAGACAGGGTAAATGCATAAATGACATACACACATACTTGATGCCATCCCTGCATACGTTGTTGCACCAATTGGGCCAAACCAGTCACAAAAAGTCTGAACACGCCCCTGCTTACAAAAGACATCAACGTAAAAAAAAATAAAAGGTCACACATTTTTACATTATTGAGCAGTTAAAAGGTCAAATGTAAATTCAGTTGGACATTAAAATACTCTTAAAATGTGACATTTGACTCTGCATTTAAAGAATTATTGGTACAGTCAATATGAAGTGCCTTGTTGTGTTTGATACTTGAAATACCTCCTGAACCATCTGCCTCACTCTACCTCCATATCCCCAAGATGTTATCCTTTAAGAATTATCTGAGCCCAGTTGTTTCAAATGAATCCAGATAAGAATGATCTGGATTAGGTAGTCCACTTTTTTTTCATATCCAGGAGTCCAGTTCACTCTTTTTCACTTTTACCTACCCAGGATCACTAGCCCAACTCACTTTCATCCTTGTTTGAAAAAATAAAATAAAATAAAAATTAGCTCAATCTGATCTAAGCAGTGACTTTTATGGATGAACCAAAGTATTCTATTGTTTGGCCTAAAAGGTTCAGCAGTGCTCTAAAGAGGACCTCAAACTGCATACTTCGTCCACAGGGGGGCGCCACACTCCACACAAGTTGAGAGAACCTCTCAGCTGCAACACATTTGATATGTAATGTCATAGTTGACATTTTCTTGTAACCCAGCCTGAATCCAGCACTCTGCTGGTATCACCATAATCCTGAGTTTTTGGATTAAAGAAATCCTAGTCAAAAGTTTAGACAACAAAAACTGAAGGTTTTACCAGTGAACAAAACAGGATTGGATTGGTTTTATCTGATTATGTTTTCCTTTTCTTTTTTAAACAACCTGATTTCAAGATTTGATCATATCCATAGCTTTAATCCTGTTGGATTACTTTACTACTGGGACCTGATGATATCAGGGAAGTATGATGACTTTTTTTAACGTTCATCTGATCTTCAGAAAATACTTTCTGGGTGCATAGTGCCTCATAATGGTTCATAATGCAGAACAAATGGCATTGCAAGGTTGTGAATCATGCAGATAACTTCTCAAGTCGAGTATTCATGCTGTTAATTATTACAACCCTGATTCCTAAAAGTTGGGATGCTGTGTAAAATGAAAATGAAAATAGAAGGTGATAATTATTTTTTTTAAAGGTTGAAACACCATGCCTGGAGCTAGTGCTAGCTCTGGGGCTACGTGCTCCAACTCATCCCTCTGCACCCGCTTTCTCAGCCTGACACTTCGTACTATTGCCGTCCCCGCTTAGAGAGTCCGGGTCGAACTTGCTGCTCATCTCTTTGCTACAGTTTAACATAACTCCCTGTCTTCAAACAATGACACTTCACCCGCGGAGAGCCCTCTGCCCCGGGCCTGACAAGTTCAAAATCCTGGCGGACGGAAGTCCTGTAGTCAAGCCGAGCAACAGTGCCGGTAGCCAGGCAGCCAATTTAACAAAGCTACCGGTCAACCAGACCTCATTTCTCAAAGTTGTGTGTTTTTTCTCCCCTACATGTTATAAAGTCTTGTTTGTGCACAATAGAAACCAAGCAAACTAAACTGAACATAAGCCTTTTCTCTCTTTTGTATAAAAAAAACATATATATTATATATGTATATATATATATATATATATATATATATATATATATATTAACAGCGGACTTCAGTTGTATCCGCTGATTCTCAAAACATATATGATGGCAGCCTTAAAGAGAGACGTTTAAAGATAAAGATAAAGATAAACTTTATTGATCCCCGTGGGGGAAATTTGTGCATTAGAGCAGTTCCAGAAAACAGGGGACGGGAATACAATTATTAAAAATAAAAATAGAAGTTAAAAATCAAATCAAACATATTTACATCAGTTAAATAAAAAAAAATATACAATAATGGAAAATTACACAGTAACTACAAAAAAACTACAAAAAAGGTTTTGTTCTTAAAAAAACACACATAGTGTGTAGCATGAGGTGATGCTGTTAAAGAGTCTGATTGAACAGTCTGATGGCAGATGGGATGAACGACCTGTGGTAGCGCTCTGTCTTGCAGGGTGGGTGTCTCAGTCTGCTGCTGAAGGAGCTGCTCAGGGCCCCCACAGTGTCATGCAGGGGGTGAGAGGGGTTGTCCATGATTGATGTCAGCTTCACTAACATCCTCCTCTCACCCACCTCCTCTACAGAGTCCAGAGGACAGTCCAAGACAGAACTGGCCCTCCTGACCAGTCTGTTCAGTCTCTTTCTGTCTCTCTCTGTGCTCCCTCCTCCCCAGCAGACCACTGCATAGAAAAGTGCAGACGCCACCACAGTGTCATAAAAAGTCCGTAGCAGAGTCCTGCACACTCCAAAGGACCTCAGTCGCCCTTCTTGTACAGGACGTCGGTGTTGTGTGACCAGTCCAGTTTGTTGTTGAGGTGAACACCCAGGTGTTTGTAAGTCTCCACCCTCTCGATGTCCAAGCCCCGGATGTTCACCGGTGCAGTCTGGGGTGACTTCCTGTGAAAGTCAATCAACATCTCCTTTGTCTTGCTGGCATTGAGCTGAAGGTGGTTGAGCTCACTCCAGTCGACAAAGTCCATGATGACCTGCCTGTACTCCTGTTCGCTCCCCTTAGACACACACCCCACGATGGCTGTGTCATCGGAGAACTTCTGCAGGTGGCAGCTCCCAGAGTTGTAACAGAAGTCCGAGGTGTACAGGGTGAAGAGAAAAGGGGAGAGAACTGTCCCCTGAGGGGCCCCGTTGTCCACTCCCGCCCTCTTTAGCTTCCCCTTGAGCAGTGCAGGCTGGATTGTGTTGAAGGCACTGGAGAAGTCAAAGAACATGACCCTCACAGTGCTGCCGGTGTTCTCCAAGTGAGTCCAGGATCTCTGCAGGAGGTAGATGACGGCATTATCCACCCCGATGTTTGGCTGGTAGGCGAACTGCAGAGGATCCAGATTTGAAGTCACCAGGGGGCGGAGGTTGTTGAGGACGATCCTCTCCATGGTCTTCATCAGGTGAGAGGTGAAGGCCACAGGTCTGAAGTGGTTAGGCTCCTTGGGGTGAGATGTCTTTGGGACTGGCACCACACAGAACGTCTTCCACAGAGTCGGTACCCTCTCCAGTCTCAGGCTCAGGTTGAAGATGTGCAGAAGGACCTCACAGAGCTGGTCTGCACAATCCTTCAGGAGTCTAGTCTGATGCCGTTGGGACCTGTGGCCTTCCTCGCCTTGATCTTCCTCAGCTGACTTCTCACCTGATCAGCTGTTATGGAGAGGCCGTCGGAGGAGGAGGAGGGGGTTGTTGGGGGGTCGTCTGAGGAGGAGGGGGAGAGGGCTGTTGAGGGGGGTGGCAGGGTACTCAGGGTACTCAGATGGAGTGTCTGAGAAGCGGGCTGGTCTGCGCTCTGGTGGGTGGGGGTGGGGTTGGGAGCAGAATCAAATCTATTGAAGAACAGATTCAGTTCATTTGCCCACTCCCTGTCTCCTGCTTCAGGGCCCTTCCCTTGACTTCTGCTGTGACCTGAGATGTTATTCAGGTCCCTCCAGACTTCTCTTGCATTTTTCTGTTGTAAATGCTCCTCCATCTTTGCCAGGTAGCTGGCTTTCCCTTTCTTTGTTTTTTTCTTGAGCTCCTTCTGCACCCTCTTCAGCTCCTCTCTATCTCCAGATCTAAAAACCCTCCTCTTTTCATTGAGCGGGGTTTTCAGCTCAGGGGTCACCCAGGGTTTGTTGTTGGAGAAACACCGTATTTTTTTGGTGGGTACAGTGTTCTCAACAGAGAAGTTTATGTAGTCTGTGATGCAGTGGGTTAAGCCGTTGATGTCCTCCCCATGTGGGCTGCACAGCACCTCCCAGTCAGTGGTGTCGAAGCAGTCCTGCAGCGCCTCAGTGGCCTCCTTAGACCACTTCTTCACATACCTGGTTGTGGGGGGTTGTTTTTTCACCAGAGGTATGTAAATGAGCTGCACTCTCACCACGTTGTGGTCTGAGCAGCCCAGGGGGGGAGGGGTGATGATCTGTATGCATCCTTGGTGTTTGCATACAGTAAGTCCAAAGTTTTATTGTCCCTGGTATGGCAGTCAACATACTGAGTGAAAGTAGGGAGAGTGGCAGACAGGGAAGCGTGGTTAAAGTCTCCTGAGATGAGAATAAGAGACTGGGGGTGTGATGTCTGTAGCTGAGACACTACACTGTGGATGAGTTCACAGGCTGCAGCAGCGTCTGCCGAGGGGGGGATGTAAACAGTCACCGCGATCACGTGTGAAAACTCCCTCGGCAGGTAATATGGCCGAATGCTTACAGCCAGCAGCTCCACATCCTTAGTGCAGCGCTGTTCTTTAACGGTGATGTGCCCAGAGTTACACCACCTCTCATTCACATACATCGCTATTCCCCCGCCTTTCTTCTTACCACTCTCCCTCACGCTCCGGTCTGCTCTGACGAGGTGAAAGCCGTCCAGAGTTACGAGCGCGTCCGGAGTGAGTTCATTCAGCCATGTCTCCGTGAACTGCATGATGCTACACTCTCGGTACTCCCTCTGAAGCCGGGTGAGCGCCGTCAGCTCCTCCATCTTATTAGGGAGAGATCTTACATTCCCCATAATTAAAGACGGCACAGATGGTTTGTACCATCTTTTCTTTTCCTGACACTTCACTCCGGCTCTGCATTCTCTACTCTTCCTCCGTAGTTCTGCAGGGATGTCCGGTCTTTCGGCTGGATGTATCTGAGGTTGGCACAGCGCAATCAGCTCTTCACGGGTGTAAACAATGGAGCCGTGACTGAATGGGTCTCCCGAGGAAGTTTTAAAGAGTCCACAGAGAAAGAAAAACAGCACCAATACTCCAAAAAGAAGAATATCCATGTTTGTTGTTTGGAGTTGGAGTTACTCGCGAAGTTACAGCAACAAAAAGTCAATATTAACAAAATAAACTAAAAAACAATAACGAGGGGGGTCGGAGCTGCCGTAACAAGCGCCCACCCAGAGCGGCGCCGGATACAGATGCACATTTAATTTCTCACAACACTTCCATTTACATGTACTGTGAACCTATTGCCTTTTTGTGTGCAAAACTTCATGAAACAAAGCTGCAGTGCAGTAACTGGGCAACAACATTGTCTATTTGCAGCAGTTCCTGCTAAACCGGTTTAGGATAGGATAGGATAGGATAGTACTTTATTGATCTCCAGAGGGGAAATTCGGGCAACTCGTTTCTGCTCTGCAACCGGGACTGCCCCGGGAATCTTTGATGCACTTGTGACTGATGTTACTTTCGTAGCTGATTACCCCTTTTGCAAAACAACTCTTACTATATGCAATAAAATACACAAAGACAAAAGACTTTGACTTGAGATATTTTATTACCAACAGAAAAATCCACAACAAGGGAAGGGATGAGGAAGGAGGGTGAATGGATGAGAAGTAGGGAAGGGAGGGTGGGTAGAAGGATCTGAGACAAACGGGATGTGATGAGGTGACCAGGTGTAAATAGGCTGTCAGGTAATTACAGGTGTGGTTTTAGGCGTGATCCTGCTCCCGAACCTAAGTAAATACATTAACTCCAGTGAACACCTGTTAGTGAGCAAAGTTCCTTTTTGTTATCTGCTGTTTGAGCTGGCGTTTATATTCATTGACTTGACACATCACTGCATATCTACAACAATGGTTGAATGTAGGGAGGAAAGTCTTATGAAGGGTAGCCGTCATCTTCATAATTGCACCTTGATCACTTTATGAAGCTTCTTTATCACTTTTTTTAAGCTTCTTGTTATGACAGGTTGTCTTGTTTTCTGAGTAAAACAACCCACCCTAACCCAGAGATTTCACCACTGTGTTCACTCCAAATGAATGTCTTCTGAGGTAAGCCGTAATATTCTTTATTTTGTTTGGGTGTACCTTATGTTTAATTTTATAGACGCTGGGAAAACAACATGTTTCCATTAGTGTCTACTTTGAAGGTATTTTTTTAACGTTTTCTGTATCTCTTTTATGCTGCATGCTTTAACCTTCTTGCGTCTGATTTTTGTTTTTAATTGAACCCCTGTATCACATTTACTTGTTTTGTTACTGGATACTTTAGGGATAGGAAATACTCTTCACTGTTGGAGTTCAAACTCTGATATAAAACCCCATGTCATATATCATACTTTATCAATCTATGATCCCATCAGTTTAAAAGAATATGTTCAGTTTGATAAATCTAGTTAAAAATAGTCCTCCATTTAGAGGTAGTACAGTGCCATCAAAATATATTTAAATGCCCAAAAATAAGTGTCGTCATTCGGGAAGCATGAGCTATTTGAACAGTTTCAATTAAATTACTGTAGACATGGTATCATATATGCTGAAGCTGTGAGACACAGAGTTGATGAGCTTAATTTAATGTTGTCTAAAATTATACATCATGATTTTTAGAATCATTGATTTTTTAATCTACAAAGTAACAAGTGAAACTGAAGAAAAAACATTGAGGAATAAATGGAATAGAATTATAATCTGAAATGTAAATGTGTTAAAGTATAAAGTAACAAAATAAATGTCTACTTAAAAACAATCTTTAGTTAGGTATTAAGGTCTTTTACCTGCTTTTTGTAAAGTGTGTCAAGATAACACTTGTTATGAGTTGTGGTTATACAAATAAGAATTGATTGATTGATTGATTGATTGATTGATTGATTGATTGATTGATTGATTAGGCTAAATGTACATGTTTCCTTCGTGCCTCCATTACTGTGTGCCTGCAGGTAAACTAACCCTACCTTAAGTCAACCTTTTGTCCTCAAGTGACGTCAGTACATTTCATAAGACCATGTAACCTTGGCACACCTGATAGTGAGAATTTGACCATCAGTATGAACATTATAATTATGTTCCTGTCAACCCTCAAGCACCAAAAAGTTGTTTTGTTGTAAACGCCCTGTTTGGTAACATATAATTATCACATTCTCGATTGACTAGATTAGTTTGATGTTGGTAGTGAGACATGATGACACTATAAATATTCAGAGGTTTTTATGTCTGAGTTAAGTGTCTTCAAGAAGAATTCACATTATAAACTTAACACAGAGTCTGTTTCCCCTTTTTGTTGTTTTAATCCAGTACCAGAGGAGGACTCACCATGTGGCTAAAAGGTTTTATAAGTAACCATGTCAACATGAAACTTCTGAAGACCTGTGTCATCCTTCTCCTTCTGACTGTGTTGTTCTTTGTACTAAGAAACATGGACCTGCTCGAGGTGAGAACTGGGATTATTGGTAACACTTTAAAGGTGGTCATTGAGTGTCTTTCAATGTACTAAAGTGGGGATTGGGCCCCCCTGGGGGCTCCTGAGACACTGAAAGGGGGGTCGCGAGATGCTTTCCATAAACAAATAAAAGTTTTAGGATTTGCAAAATGCATATTTTACCCATTATTGTGAAAATACATACAAAAAGTAGTTGAATTTAAAATACAACGATAGTTGTTAAGTAAGATTTATGCTGAAATGAAAGTGATATGTAAAAAAATCCATTAAATGTAAGTTTGTACAGAAGTGCAACAATGAAGGTGTTCATCTGCTCTCTACAAATAAAAACACACAGATATCAGCTGTCTACTTCATTATTACATTTTGTATGTCCACTCAGTCCTTAAGTTTATACATGGAGATTACTTGGGTTCTGCTTCTAGCCTTTCTTACAATGAATTACTAAAATATGGACAGTGGGGCGCCCCAGTCAGTGGGTGTTGTTAGATTGTTAGATTGTTGATAGATGTGACAAATATATAACATAGGCTTAGTCCATAACTATAGAAATAAAGTTATTACAACACAAGCTTAGTCAATTTTTAATTCATTTAGATATTTTAGTGTAAAGAACGTAATAAAATGTGACATATTGTACATTTCCTGTACACTCCTGGTTTGATAGAAAGATTTGCAGAATCACATAATTCACAGAGTGACATCTTGGTGGCACTCTGTTGTCTCAAGTGACTCACACATCTTCCTAGTTGTTGTCTCACTTAGACTGACAGTTACATAGCAGTGCAATTGCTCATACAATGGAAAATGGAGTTGATGAAGGGGCAGAAGAAAGGATCCTTTGTTTTCTTGTTCCCTGACATCATCATATTAGATCCCGAGCAATTCTGTCCCAAAACACTTTTTTTTCCATGTTGAGATCATTGCAGTGGATATTACTTCAGTATTTTATAGAGTGGCCCTCAGTGTATCGGCCTGGTCTTCTAAAATGTCTATAATCCGCCATTAAATTAATAATGCGCCAGATACAGAAACACCTAACTTTGAGAGGGAAAAGTAGACAATATATAATTGGAAAAAATTAAAACACAACTTTGATCATTGAAAAGAGTAAATAAGAGAACATTTGTAAATGAAATGTTCATAAGGGGAGAGCATGCTGTAAGATCAAGAAATGTAAACGACTATTGTCCTTAGGTCAAGTTAAGAATAATTCCAAAGTGACTTCTGGCAGATTAAAGTTTTAAAAATAAACAGTTATTAATAATACAAATGTATTTGGACAAATATTCCATCTTTTTTTTGTTTATTTTATTTTAGTAAATTTGTTCAATGCATCTTTGTCACCATCCTTCTTTTTCAACTCCTTGCCAGCTGAATTATAAAGAAAACTCTGCCATCATCAACAAGAAAGTGACCTCTACTCAGCCCACTGTTCCCCACACTGTTCCTCCCACTGCTCCTCCCACTGCTCCTCCAGTGCCTAACAACTTCTGCACCTTCAAGCCACTGTCTTCTGCAGATGCTGAGGAGGAACGTCTCATATTGCAGTCCATTGCTTGGCCTGAAACTCCTCCTCTGCCAGCTCCTTTTTCATTGAGTCAGACAAGTAATGCCGCCCACAGCACCTTCACCATTCTCCCAGGGGGGGTTGGAGACGAGCGGCATGTAGGAGACCAGCTGGAAGTTATGATAAAAATGTACGACTTCCAAGGTAACCCCAAGAAGTCTGGAGGAGATGCAATTGTTACCCGATTGCACAACAGGGCACTTGAAGCAGGTGTGGCTGGACGAGTGGTGGATCTCCTTAATGGCTCCTACTCTGCTGTATTCTCTTTACTCTGGGAAGGAAGTGCACAGGTTGAGGTAAAGTTCAAGGCTATATCTTTAAATTGTTAATGTACAATAAGTGATGACTAAATAATTACCTAATGCAATGTCCTGTAGGTCATTTAATTCATGAAATCTAAACCATTCCCCCTGACTTACTTTTGCCAACAAACAACAAAATAAAAAGTAAAAAAAAAGACATTGTGGAAGTTTTAAAAACTGCAGTTCCTCCAGTTACCTCTTGAGGCAGTCAGTTCAATTCAAATAGCTTTATTGGCATTAATGTGTAAAATATATTGCCAAAGCATAAAACAACACATAATACAATAACAATAATAATAATAATGAAAAGTAATAATAAGCAATGCAATTTTCAAATAATGAAAAAAAAGTGTAATTTATTATTTTATAGTGTTGCGTGCGTGTGTGTGTGTGCGAGTGCGAGTGCGTGTGCGTGCGTGCGTGCGTGCGTGCGTGCGTGTGTGCGTGTGTGCGTGTTCACACACTCTAATGACTTAATCCCCATTGATTCCAGTGTTAAAATGCCCATCTTTACAAACCAGTTTTGTACAAAATGGTATTCCCCATTTCTGGATGACTTTACATTGAGGAAATGTATTCACCATAAGAGTTACATGTATTAACTCCTCAAAGATTGTCTAGCTTTTTCCTAAAAAAATATATATATACTTGCCACCCATTCATCACTTATGGGCCGGCATACATGTGTGGTGGTGACTGTGTCTGCAGAGACCCTGTCCTTTGCCTGTATTTTAATGTTTTTTTGGGGGGGGGGTTTCTGGGCAGGGAGTGGATGTGTTTCCCAAAGTCAATGTCAGGGTGTAGGAATTAGGTGTTTAGGAATGGAAACAATTCAGTGATTGGACGCGATTTAAACAGGCAAACATGACGGACATGGACATAGTGACAAAGAAGAGAAATACTACCATAGTGAGGCGAAGCACTGAATGGATAAAGCTTGTTCCAAAATGATGGTGAACTTGGGGCTAGCTTTAACTCGCAGATCCAGAATTGGCACTTTGAAAAGGGTAAATATTCATGTCTTAGTTTGACACATACTGTCACTTTAGCATGCCTTCCTCAAACTATATATTTAATATTCATTTATTGTTTGTATCCCTGCTATCAGGTCTGTCAAAGAAATTGAATAAACTTGCACAGAACAAAGACTGCCAGGTGGTGAAGAAGTGGCTCCGTTCCATCAAGAACCACATTTACTGGAGCGCAACATCATCTACATCAGGACCAGAAAAGGTGGCCAAGTACATTTCCATGCTCAACCACATTCAGGATGT
The DNA here is from genome assembly GCF_963584025.1 of Labrus mixtus. Taxonomy (NCBI): domain Eukaryota; kingdom Metazoa; phylum Chordata; class Actinopteri; order Labriformes; family Labridae; genus Labrus; species Labrus mixtus. Next base: position 4,449,209 of record NC_083633.1, on the reverse strand, counting down.
GCATGAGCATGAAAACTCTCTCTTTCCTGAGTGTACTCATCCAAAGAAGGTGACAAGGGATCCAAAGAAGTGGTTCCAACCAGGTATGCAAACAGCAATCATGTAAAATAAATGATATATTCTGAATTATGAATGGCCTATGTACAGTTTTATGGAACTTCATGTTTTTCTTTTCTTCTAATTTAAATTTTGTGTTTTTACTCTAGGGTCAGTGGCTCTACATTGTGTAGAGAAACTGATGAATAACAAGAGGGTCTTGAAGGATGTGGAGAATCTGAGCCACCACTATCAAACCTCTGCACTTGAGTGCTACCACAACCTGCTGCTTCGTTTCACAACGAAGAATGTGGTCTTTCCATTCATGGGAATGTTGTGCAGGTATGCTGTAGAACTTTATAAATACATTTTTATTGTTAGGCCTGTTGAACCACCCTCTAACACAGGCATGGGCAAACTACGGCCCGCGGGCCATATACGGCCCGTTGGGCTTTTTAATCCGGCCCGCCGAACTTGTCCAAATTATATTATTATTAAATAAAATTTTATTATAATTAAACCTCGTTCGTTTTCCCCTGTAATGCCCGCGTTTCCCCAATAGATGGCGCACTTCAGAGTGTGGTGTATTATTCCTCTCTTCACTTCTTCACTTTGCCCTGTGAACCCGTATGAGCCCTTCTGTAAAAATGAGCGGATCAAAGAAAAGAAAAGTGGACAGTGAATGCCGAGTGTTTAATACAGAGTGGACAACTAAATATGTTTTCACTGAAGTCCGATCAAAGGCTGTATGCCTGATATGCCAAGAAACTGTCGCAGTTTTCAAAGAGTACAATATCAGCCGTCACTTTGCTACGAAGCATGCTAACTACGCTAGCAAGCAGTCCCCGCAAGAACGGGCGGCTACAACTCAGAGGTTGAAGGCTAATTTACAGACTCAGCAACATTTTTTTCACCAACAAACTGCGATTCAAGAGTCAACTACCAAGGCAAGTTTTTTGTTGGCATTCAAATTAGCAAAGGCTAGCAAGCCTTTCTCCGAAGGCGAGTTTTTAAAAGAATGCATGGTAGAGACAGCAGGTCTCTTGTGTCCGGAGAGCCAAGGCCAGTTTGAAAAACTCAGTTTATCACACAGGACTGTGACTCGCCGAGTGGAACTGATTGACGAAGATATAGCCAGCGAATTAAACAAAAAGGCTGAGTCCTTTAAGTTATATTCACTAGCGCTGGATGAAAGTAATGACGTAAAAGACACTGCTCAGTTCCTCATTTTTATCCGAGGGATTAATGACAGTTTTGAGATAACGGAGGAGTTTTTGACCATGGAGTCCCTGAAAGGAAAAACGCGAGGAGAGGACTTGTATAACCAGGTGTCTGCTGTCATCGAGAGAATGAAGCTACCTTGGAGTAAACTTGCCAATGTCACAACGGATGGATCGCCAAATTTAACTGGAAAACATGTTGGGCTGCTGAAAAGAATCCAGGATAAAGTGAAAGAGGAAAACCCTGACCAGGATGTTATTTTCCTTCACTGCATCATCCATCAGGAATCTCTGTGTAAGTCTGTATTGCAGCTTAATCATGTCGTGAATCCAGTTGTAAAACTTGTTAACTTTATACGAGCAAGGGGACTTCAGCATCGTCAGTTTATTATGTTCCTGGAGGAAACTGATGCGGATCATCAGGACTTACTGTACCACTCTCGTGTCCGCTGGTTAAGTTTGGGTAAAGTGTTTCAACGAGTGTGGGAGCTGAAAGAGGAGATCAGCGCATTTTTGGAGTTAATGGGGAAATCCGACAAATTTCCTGAGCAAAGCGACAAGAACTGGCTTTCTCCAGACTTTAATGCACTGGCAAAAAAGGGAGATCAACAACACTGTTCCCACTGAAACTGAACGTGAGTTTCTCTACTGTGTTTATTAAAATTTAAATTAATTAAATGAATGCATTTGGAAATCAATTTGTACAATGAGCCTTGCATATTCATGCTTTGCTACCTGTTAAAGGCCAAATCCTTTCATGTAATGGCTTTTACATGTCATTTATATTAGTTCACACAAACACTCCATCCATCTGTTCCTGGCCCGGCCCCTCTGTCAAATTTTAGAACCCATTGTGGCCCGCGAGTCAAAAAGTTTGCCCACCCCTGGCATAGACATACACGGGGGGAGAGAGAGGAGGGAGGGACGCACAGGTCTGAGGTGGGCAAAACCAAATCTCAGAGTGGGAGGGGGCGCAGACAAACGTCACTATTTTTTTACTGCTAAATTGAGAAAATCTACCACAATGTAGTGTTTATAATACTTAACATTCATTATCAATAATTATGATATCATATTGGATGGGTTGTGGTGGCTGGTTTGGATTATTGGGTAGGTTGCAACCCACCCATCCCCCCATAAATTAGGCCTATGTAAGGAGATACGCTGAATGGCGGCATTGTAGCCATATCTGTTCGTTTATTAGCAGGACATGGCATTAAGATAGGAAGTCACTGTGAATTATGTCCAGTAGAGGGCAGTGCTGCCTTACTGATGTAAATGAATAAGCTATTTTGATATGCTCAGAAGCTTGTCATACAATGTCTCTGCTGTGAACTGTATCTGTTAGTGAAGAAGTCTGTTTATACTTACCTGTTTTGTGTATACTTTATGCAGAACCACTGAGTCATCAGAGAACAGGATTTATGCGGCTGTGGTGGTGGTAACGAATAAACAAAGTGGAATTAAAGACGTGTGGTTCTTACCGATCACCTGCAGCGAGTTCTACACAATAAGATTCAGCATAGTTAAGCAGGAAAGCTGCAGCTTTCTCACAGATATATATTTCTGGTAGCTCATCCTACGACAAAAAAGAAAAGTGAGAAAAAGGGTAAAGAAAAATAAATAATTAAAAGGTGATGAAAAGCAACAGAGCAGACTGATTTAACAAAAAAGAATAGTAGACATATCACATTTAAATAAATAGTGGGCCTTAGTTTGTTCTACTCTAAAAGTGTTCATTTATTTTTGTCTGTATTCTTCACCATCTTTTTTTACCACCATTTTTAATACATATTTTCATTGAATTTTGAAAAACCTTTGTTTCATTAGCAAGGTAATATGATGATACAAAATTAATTAAACGAAACACTTAGAACTATTTTCTCAGCAGGGAGTAACATAAAAAAACGAGTTGCCGAGCGCACAAGCTGCTCCTGCATTACGTTTCAGCAATCAGGCTGAACAAAAAGAGAAAGGTGACCGTGACACAGAATTGGTTTTTAAGAGAGACTGAAGGAAGGTATTTCTTTAGTTTTATTCACTCAGAGTTTTGTTGCCAGAATTTAATCAGAGCTGCGGTTCTTAACTCCGGGGGAACTGCTGCACTGCGCACGCATCCTGGCGGTATTCAGTTTTGTCCACACGTCTTATCAGTTTCTCCTGTTTTCACTGATGTAAAACAACAGTTCGGCTGATAATCACAACGCTTCCTTCCTGGAGTGAGCCACAAAGAGCAGCTCGTCCAGATTTAAATAACTCCTCTCCGTCATGCATAACGGCCCAGACCGTCTCCACATAATCCAGACTGGGTGTAAATTGCGGACACAGGCGTATAGTCTAATGCATCTCCTGACTTACTGTATTTAAACTCTGATTATGGTAAAATCAGTCATTTAAGATTTAAATCTGATTTTATTTACAGATGGTTCATTTTTAGGAAAGTGTTGTGCTGATCACTTTTCAGTTTCATCCCTTCTAAATACAGTAGCCTGCTGTTGCGCATTTATCACCAGCTCTCATCAGACTGTAAATATGTAATTAATAATGAAAATGTCCTTCTTCTCCGAAAACAATATAACACAGGCTGTCCGGTCATATAGAGGTCCGCTGGTTTAGCACTGATGGTAATGGAGTGTATTTGTGTGTCAGGTATTTTGGAAATAATTGAGTTGCTAGAAATGAAGAAGTCAATGCGAGAGTAGGAGTGGTGAACCGGAGGATAGAATGTACATTTTTTGGTGTTTGGGTGTTGTAGCCGCCAACCATCGCCAAGACCAAAGTCACTCATGAACTGTTTTATTGTTTCTGTGGATTGGGAGTTGCGTGTATTATTTGAGTTGTTAGATCTGTCAAGTGATGGGTTTAAGACTGTATTGAAGTCTCCTCCAATAATTACCGGGGAGTCAGACATATTGTAGAGAGAGGTAAAAAATGTGTTACAAAAAGAAGGATCAATATTATTTGGACCATAGACAGATGCAGTAGTAATGGGGGTGTTATTTATGGAGATGTTTATGATGATAAATCTTCCTTCAGGATCTGTTACTGTGCTGTTATGGATAAATGAGATTTTCTTGTGTATTAATGTGGCTACTCCTCTCTGTCTGGAGTTAAAATGGGCAGAGAATACTTGAACTGTGGTGTTATTCATTTATGATGATCAGATTCAGCGAGTGGAGTGATATTCAAAATAGCCAGGGGGTTATTGTTATGTCATGGTACAGTTGTCCATGTAAAGGTTGTCGACTGAGAGTATTGCTTTTTTTCCCTCCTGTATGTTCTTTTTGCGGATGGGGGGTCGTGTTTTGCGCCTGTCCATTATTTCTCGGGGGAATTGATCGTTGATGCCAAAGTCTGTTTTGTGTCGTTGTACCTGTTGTTTTTGTTGGTAGTGCTCGAATTTGGCAATTATGGGTCGCGGGCGTTATGTCCTTCGCAGCGTCCGGGGGTATCTTCAGATGGGTGGTCATGAAATCCTGTATTAACTGTTCGGGGTTGTCCTTGTGTTGTTCAGGTATACCGGAGAAGACTAGATTGTCTCTCATGCTGCGGGATTGAAGGTCGAGGATAGATTCTTTCATTCTTTCATTTGTTTATTTTCTTTCGTAACTGATTCCAGCTGTGTTGTGAGTGAGGTTACAGAGTGTTGGAGGGATTTGTTATCTTTGGTGAGTGTGGTGAGTTGCGCCTGTGTGAATTTGAGGCTGTCGCGGATGTGTTGGAATTCTTTGTGCAGAACTTCAACAAGAGCGATTCTTGCGTCAAGACCAGACAGACTGTTATTGATTGACACTGAGAAAGGAGTCGTACTGGCGGCTTCGTTTTTTGTCGGATTCAGTGGGATTGTTGTTGTCCATTTTGGGATTTGTATCGGTGTCGTTCATGCAGAGTCGGGTGAAGCATTCATCAATGTACTCCTCTAGATCCTCCAGGTCGTTCAACTGTGTAAATCCGGGTTTGAGGTGCAGAAAAAATAAGTTTTAAGACAGAAAAGTAGTAAGAGCTGTGTTTTGGATCTAGCAGCGGGCTGCCATCTTGAGTCTCGCACCGGTCGTCAGATCGCACGATCACAGACGCATCTCTCCTCACAGACCCAGTCAGTCCAGCCTTGATGATGTTTTTTTTTTCTCAAGCCAGTACCACAGAAGGACCAATCATGAAGCGGAATGTTTGTACAAGACAGAAGGTCGGCAAAAACCCTCTACAGGGCTGCATCGTCCTTTTTCTGGCTGTGCTTGTCTTAATCTTTAGACAACGTAAAATGGACCTACTTGAGGTGAGATTCACATTCAAATTCAAGCTCAAACTCTATCCGAAGTGGGTGACTTGAGCAGGCCACTATAGCCTTAGCTCTCCTCAGGACCTCCTTGTTATAAATGGTCAGAAGCCCATTCTGACACCTCCCTGATATTTTGTTACTTGTTTTTAGAAGCCTCCCAACTCTATTCTTAATGGTCAAGTTCAGGCTGTGAACAGGCAAGTATGGACTTGGTCTGTTTATGTTTATTGTTTGTTAAGTCAATGTTTATTAGTCAGATTGAAGGATAATGTTTTCAACTGTGTCTTCACGTCTTTTTCTTAGCAAGCCAATGATGTCACTATGCAGCCCACCTCAGAAGCGAAGCAAACTCTTTCCTTATGCATTCCAGTCTACAATTCACCTGCAACTTGTCCCTACACATCCAGCTACACAATGCATGATTGCAGCCCGCTACTCCGCCCCACCAGTTCACACCGCTCCAGTTTTATTTCAGGACTTCATCCTGTAGTGTTGTGAAGCAAGAGCTCTTAAACAATCAGACAGAGACTTATGGCTTGTGAATCGAGGATCTGTTTATTTCACTTATAGCAGTTTTTCTATATAATTCCCACCATCCTTTTTGGGCAATCAACCCACCAAGCAAATACAATTTTTGTGTTAAAAGTTATGAAACATTCACAGAAAATAACATCTGTATTAAACAATATTGTTAGTAGTAATTACAGAAATACTTCCTGGAGACATTACAGGATAAATGCATAATTGACACACACACATACTTGATGCCATCCCTGCATAAGTCGTTGTACATGCTTGGCCACCCCAGTCTAAAAAGTCTGAACACGCCCCTGCTTACAAACTTTAAAAAATGATTCACAAATATTTATATAATTAAGCAGATGGAAGGCCAAATGTGTACATATGTACATATGTCAGCTCTGTGATTGACTGGCGAACAGTCCAAGGTGTAGCCCGCCTCTCACCTACTGATAGCTGGGATTGGCTCCAGCCCCACGGACCCCAAACAGGAAAAAGCAGTATAGATAATGGATGGATGGACTTTCTTTCTACACTCACACTGCATACTTTGTCCACAGAGGGGCACCACAATCCACAAAGACTTCTTAGGAATTGGAGTTGTACTTGGTGTCATGATTTGGTCTTGTTTGTTTTGTATTTTGTATATTTTCAGAGTTTAGATTTCCTTGTCCCCTGTCATCAACGTATTATATGTTGATCAATATATTATACTGTTGTTCTACATATCATATGTTGATAACAGGGGACAAGAAAACAAAGCTAGAGATCTATAGATCTCTATCAATCATGTCCAGAAACACACTTGGTGTGTGTAGAGATCATTGCAGTGGATATTACTTCAATATTTTATAGAGTAGCCCTCGGTGTATGGGCCTGGTTTATTTCAATGTCTAAAATCTGCCATTAAATTAACAATGCGACTATGGCCCTTAGGTCAAGATTAATATAATTTCAAAGTGACTTCTGTCAGTATAAAGCTTACAAATCACCAGTTATTAAGAATTAAAAATTATCTACCATCTTTTTCAGTTTATTTGAATTTAGTATGTATGTTTGATTCTTTTTTTCACTGTTCTTATTTTTCAACCCCTTGCCAGCTAAATTATAAAGAAAACTCGACCATCGTCCTCAAGAAAGTGACTTCTGCCCCTTCATCTGCTCCTCACACTGCTCCTCCCGTGCCTGACAACTTCTGCACCTTCAAGCGACTCTCCTCTGCAGATGCTGAGGAGGAACGTCTCATATTGGAGTCCATTGCTTGGCCTGAAACTCCACCACTGCCAGCTCCTTTTTTATTGAACCAAACAAGTGATCCCACCCACAGCAAATTCACTATTCTCCCAAGGAAGGGTGGAGGAGATTGGCACACAGGAGACCAGCTGGAAGTTATGATAAAAATGTACGACTTCCAAGGTAACCCCAAGAAGTCTGGAGGAGATGCAATTGTTACCCGATTGCACAACAGGGCACTTGAAGCAGGTGTGGCTGGACGAGTGGTGGATCTCCTTAATGGCTCCTACTCTGCTGTATTCTCTTTACTCTGGAAAGGAAGTGCACAGGTTGAGGTAAAAATCAAGGCTTTCTACTAAAATGGTATTTTAAACAAGTGATGGTAAAGGAATCACACATTGTAATTGTCCTGTAGGTCATTTAATTCATAGAATCTAAACCATTCCCCTGACCCTCTTTTGCCAACAAGCAACAACATAAAAAGGTTTTTTTTTTTTTTATTTAAAAAGACAAAATCTGAAGTTCCTCCTGTTAATTCTTGATACAGTCTCTGAAGAGTCATTCCCCATTGATTCTGTGTTAAAATGCCCAACTTTTTAAACCAGCTTTTTACAAAATACAGTGTTTCCCACACATTATACGATATCTGGGCGGGACGTCCAAGTACATTTCTGTCCGCCCAAGAATATTTCCGACCTGTTTTAATTTATTTTTCATTTATTAATGAAATTGCTGCGTGCACGAGCGAGCGAGAGAGAGAGAAGGTCCACTGAACAGCTAGGGTTGACACCTTTCCAAGCAGAAAAATAAAGGACACAGCATCTGAATTGCCAAGTGCCTACTCAATCTTTCAGTAGTCAGTAGTCAGTAGACAGTAGACAGTACCTACTATCCATGCAGTATACTTTTAGTATCTACTCTTAAGTAGGCGCGTACAGTAGGCAGATATTTGTTCCTACTTCGTCTGATTCATTCAGTATGGAAGTGGAGTAATTTGCGTTACCCGAATTGGCTGCGGCTTTATTCAAGAAGTAATTCACAAATACAGTCAGGTAAACAAAAACCAATATCACAATGTAAATCAAGTAAAAACCCAGATTAAATAATAGAATAACACACAGTACATACAGGAAAGTACAAATGAAAGACAGTAATATACAGTATTTAAAGTAAAATAAACCAATAAAGACACATACATAAATATGGAAATCATTATTTAAATAGAGGTCTCAGGGGAAAAGGTTATATAATCATGCATACACTTGTTACATTTTTCGTTGTTAATTAAAAGGAGCGATTTCAGTAGGGACTTTCACAAAAATGTATTCTATTAATCCATGCTCGTTTGTTTTGATTTGGAGCACACCTGAAGTGACGTTTTTCCATTTTGCATTTAATTCTGCACAGCATTATGGGTGGTAAAATACAATTAATTTCCTGAAAGGTGCATCCGATGCATACTGCATAAAACCTGGAAGTTAGCATCCATGCTGAAATGTTCAGTATACTGAGGTGGACAGAAAAAATGCATACTGAATGACCACAAGGGTTCAGTCTACTGAAACTCCCTAATGAAGAGTACGGCCTACATACTGAACTGCGGGTATTCGGTGTTGGGTTTTTTGCTGGGGGGTAAGACTCCTTTGTCTAGTTCCCTCCAAAATTACTATAGTCAGGCTTGAAAATTGCAATACAGGCCTAGAGGTGGGTGATATGGGAAAAATTTCATATCACGATTTATTTTGGGCAAAATCCCGATCACGATTTTATCACGATTTTTTTCATACTGATCTTTAGACAAATTTGTAAGTTACTGACCAGTTCAACCAAACTTATTTCCCTGTATAATGTTTTTAAATGCACAAAAATTGTGCTGACAAGTTTAATCTATTTGAAAAACATCTTTGTAGGGGGTCTGGAGGTCTCACCCAGAACATTTTTTAGCAACAGAAATGTCTTTCCCTCGATTTGATCAATATTTATGAACAATTTGAAGGTTTTCCTCACCACTTTGAAATTATGATTTAGTTATGTGTCCTCTTTTTATGTTCATCAGGAACATTTTCACACAGTGATGCATTCATTTAAAAACATGTAGACTTCAAGTTCTTGTCTTTCTGTTCTATTTAGCCCTGCAGAGTTCCTACAGCTGTGTCTTCATACAGGCTCTGCAGCCTTTGTTGTTTTTTATGACATCATTAGACTAACTTTAGTTTGGTTTATATATAATCAAACATAATACAGGATGTGTTCATTCTGTGACACATGATCAAAGTTAGTTTTACTGACAGAAGAGTTTAATTCATAGAGGGGGCGGGACAACATTGATTGACAGACAGACAGTCACCATGGTTACTCACTCTCACCTGCCTGCTGTTTTGTAACGTCGTTTAGTGTAATCCCTATAAATTTGGTTATCACAACAGGTGAGCTTCGGGTGGAGAAGCTTGATAGAAACTTTTAAAAACTGAGAGAGAGCAGAAAACACAGACAGCAGCATTTTAAACACCGGGGTTATATCTCTCATCACTTACTGACTGTCTGTCTGAGCTCCTCTCTGTCTGTCTCTCTGCAGACTGTTAACGTCTCTCCGGCTCGTTAAAAGGTTTCTTGTGTCGCTATCCGAGATGTAAACTTAACTGTGCAAACTATGCAGATAAGTTAACTGTTGCTCGTTGCTGTTGTTTGGAAAAATATCAGAACAGTTGCATACAGCCAGGATGGAGGGGCGCTGGTGGCGCAGTGGTTAGTGTGCGCGCCCCATGTATGGAGGTTGTCGTCTCAAGCAGGTGGCCCAGGTTCACATCCCACCTGTGGCTTTTTTCCCACATGTCATTCCCCACTCTCTCTCCCTGATTTCCGACTCTATCCACTGTCATATCTCTCCATTAAAGGCACAAAAAGCTAAAAAATAAATATTTATAAAAAAAATAACCGGGATGGAATTGTTTTGCGGACTTTACTTACTTACTTTACTAAGTTTTGTTTTCACCGCTGCGGAGCAAAAGAGGGGAGACGCATCTGTGTCGGAGCATAAACTGCAGCATGATAAAATAAACACATAAGCCCGGTTCTACGATCTCCCTGCTTTGGCAGATCGTCAGCACGTTAACATCCTTCACCATTTAAGATCGTTATATCGCCCACCACTATACAGGCCTGAGTCCTATGTCCAGCACACATGGCTGAGGTCCAAAATCACCCCTTGTCATGAAGAGCGAAATGCGGGTTACGATCTTTAGGGCAGCGCATGGGCCAAACAGCCCATTTGTCTGGGATGGAGAAGGAAAGTTTTGTGCAGTTCCTTAGGGAAGCAGTCCATAGGGTTGACATTTCAGAGATATTAGAGGCATTTTGGTCTGGGCAGACACTGAGGCAAAGTCTGGGCACTATGTCTAACGCTAGGCAAAAAACATAAACAGGCATTATAACAGCTTTGCTACTCAAGGTGCATTCTTTAACAAATCAAATGAAACAACAAACAAGAGGAGGAGAGAAAGAGAAGAGTGTCAGGTGCCACCTGTGCAATTTCTTGATCTCTGGCATACTAAGCTGATACCAAGCAATGCATGGTGACATCATACCGCACACAGCCATGCAGATTGTGCAGGAAGATGGACTTGAAAGTTTGGTCCCCTTCCAAACCTGGAGCATTACGTCCCTGGACATATGCAGATTTTAGGCGCTGGTAATAATCTCTGCTTCTGGTGCCAGACACTTAAAGCTCTAAGAGGGGCAGATAAAGAGTAGGTGTAGGTGGAGAATTCCTTGCACAAAGCCTTGCAGAGTGCAGAGTGCTGACCTCAGGCCAGAGGGTAGTCATGATGTCTTGGACACTCTTGGAAGTTGTCTTCCAGATCAGCCTGAGTTTTTCTCGTGTGGATGCATCAGGTAGATCACAGAGGCGCAGGTTGATCTCTCTGAGGTAATCATCAATGCTGAAATTGGGTTACATGGGTCAAACCGGTCTACATCCTTCGCCAGGGATTCAATGAGCCTTATGCGCATTCTTTGATTTCTGGGTGAACAGGAGCCATCCGATTCAACCTGGTGTTATCTCTGCCTCTGGGGGCTGAGAAGTCATCCCCCTTCCCATGTGGTGGTTCAAACCTGTGAAGGTGTGAAAAGGTGTCACAGCTGTCAGGGGACTGGGGCGTTTCCCCAAAGGGAGAGGCTCCACAGTCATTTGTTTTCAGGAATGGCAAGGAAAACAAGACTATTTTTCTTAGTCCTGGGGTTATCCTGGCTTTACTCAGCTTTACTCAGCTTTACTCAGCTTTTTCAGCAGGGTTGTTTGATCATCCAGCACTTCCTGCCTGGCAATTTTGAAGTGCTGGCAAAGAAATTTATATTTTGCCCGCAGGGATTGGATGTGGTTCTGCAGGGATTGGATGTGGTTCTGCAGAGCTTCTTTTTCTACTTGCAGCTGGGTTTGCTGCTGAAAGGAGTTGTGTTGGGAAAGAAGGAGTTGCCCAAGAACATTCAGAATTATGCTTTGGGGTTTCTTAGCTCGGTGGTTGGCCTGATCAACGAGCTCCTTTAACTTCTTATCACACATGCTAATTAAATAGCTATTAGGTTGGCTATCTCCTCTAAGGAAAGGTGCGTCAGACCAGCAACAGTGCTGCATCGTCTGATCCAAAAGGAAGATTAAAACGGATTCACAGTGGATTACCTGTCCAGTTGTGTTCAATGACGTCTTACGAAAAATTAAAGGAAAGAAACTCTTAGTTTTACTGGAATCTGATAGCATCTGTTTGCGCCCAAAACTCTTTAAAATATGCTGTAGAAGTAGTCAGCTGAATCCTCTGATGCTTGAATTCAGCATGTGAAGAGCTACCTATACTGAGCAACCTCAGCTCTGGAGGTAAGACTCCTTTGTCTAGTTCCCTTCAAAATAACTTAAGTCAGGCTTGAAAATTGCAATACCGGCCTGAGTCCTTTGTCCAGCACACATGGCTGAGGTCCAAAATTGGAAAGGGCCACAGTTGATCCGGGATCCGTATGGACAGAGTCAGGAACATATGTGATCCGGTCAAACCGTCGGTCGCTCTAACTTGCAGCTAACTAAGGGATACTTCACCTGTTGAAACATGAATTTGTATTGACAATTGGGTCATATATGTAGTAGAAATGTGAAATAAATGTTGAAGTTGGTGCCGTCTTGGCCGAGAAAAGGCAGAAATTGTCCTTTTGGCTCATGTGGATGAAAGACAACAACTCCCAGAATGCACAGCATCACAGGCCACTCCCACTGAAGTTAGGGTGCTCTAATAACAGACATTTACGACAACACATACGGCAGTTTCCTCAACTGATTTGAGATTACTTCCAAAAGGAATTGGCATCTTCGAAATTCCTGGCATCAAACAGTCTTTATTTCTGTGTCCATTGGCAAACAGTGAGAGCACCGACACCACCAGTCTGCCCAAGCTCGAGCCGGCCCGGGCTCCTCGTCCTCACAGCCGCCAATAGGCAGGTCGTGTGCCTCGACTGCAGCAGCCGCAGCAGCAGCAGCAGAGGCACACGACTTGACTGTTGGCAGCAGCCGCCTCGTCGCTATATTGCAGTTTGTAGAGATAGCCAACGAACATCCGATTTGCGCACCAGACCTTCAAAATCCCCATCATCCATATCAGTTTGAAGTTGAAACATACTTTTATTATACTTTCGTTCCTCTCAAGTTTCTCCACAGAGCCTGTTAGCATAGCTTCTAAGCAAGATGGCGGACGTTGAGTTTCAATTCTGGGAGTGAGGTCCCACCCACTGATCTGTAATAGGTCTGTAGCTTCAGTGCTGGCTACCTACAGTTGTAAGAAAAAAAAGTTATATCGGGCTCCTGATAGCCTAGCAGGTATGACGCATGCCCCCTTTACAGAGGGTATTGTCCTCTTAGTAGCGGCCTGGGGGGGAATCTGACCTTGGATGCTGAATGTCATCCCCCTCTCCATCCTCCCAACATTTCCTGTCTGTTGTCAGTTGTCCTATCTACTAAAGGCGAGACAGGTCCAAAAATATAACTTTCGAGGATTACTAGTTCAACTTTCCAGCTAGTAGAGAGTTTACCATTTCCATCAATCTCTCTTACGTTTTTAAGTTGAATAAATTATTAACTTTAGTCAGCTGACAATAAAAATACAAATTAATTATCTTGGAAGCATTGTTTTAGCAATCTAATCATACAAATAAAAAATAGCAGGCAAAGGGTGTATGCTATAACTTGAAAACTCTCTTTTGTTTTATCAGGTGACGCTTGTCCACTCAAGTGAGGCTGTCACAGTTCTGCACAGGCTGAATAGAGAACATCCTGATAGGGTTCTCTTTAAAAGCCTCTTCCGCTCAGGTTCAATCTCTGAAACTGCCTCCTGTAACGTTTGCCTACGTCAAACCAACCAGCCACAGTGCAACTACAGTGATCTCCGTACAGGCGAGCCTTGGTTCTGCTACAAGCCAAAGAAACTGAGCTGTGATGACAGGATTAACCACATGAGAGCTGGATTCAATGTAAGACTCAAGGACAAAGAGGAGAAGCTTTTCCAAAGGTGAGGGAGCACAGCAGTAGAAAAGCTGCATCTAGTTTTACATGTAATGACTTTAAGTATGTAGTATGTGTCACCTGGTGGAAAATGACGTGTTTGTAACTACAGGTGGCAAAGATGAAATCTTAAAGAGCCCATATTATGCCCTTTTTGGGGTTCATATATTTAATCTATGTACCTACTAAAGTATGTTCACAATAGCTAAAGTTCGAAAAAAGTATCTGGCTGTATCCGAATTGCCAAGTACCTACTCAATCTTTCAGTAGGCAGTAGGCAGTACCTACTATCCGTGCTGTATACTGTTAGTACCTACTATTCAGTAGGCGCGCACAGTAGGCAGATATTTGTTCCTACTTCTTCTGATTCATTCAGTATGGAAGTGACGTCATTTACGTTTCCCGAACCGGCCGCATTCACCCGTTTTTTTGTTTTTGTTTTTTTTGTTCAGCTTTATTCAAGAAGAGTAATGCACATATACAGTCAGGTAAACAAAAAACAATATCACAACGTAAATCAAGTAAAATGCAGATTAAATAACTAAATAACATACAGTAGCCTTCATAAAGAAAAGTACAAATGAAAGACAGTAATATACAGAATCTAAAGTAAAATAAACCAATAAAGATGCATTTAAATAGTGAAATCATTATTTAAATAGAGGGAGACAGGTTTTATAATAATGCAGATATTTGTTATATTTTCTGTTGTTAATTAAAAGTAGCGATTTCAGTCGGGACTTAAAAATTTATTCAATTTCGTTCGTTTGTTTTGATTTGGAGGCGGACGTGACGTGACAATTTACGTTTAAGTTCGCACAGCATTGTGGGTGGTAAAATACAATTCATTTCCTGAAAGCACACATCCAATCCATACTGCATGAAACCCGGAAGTTAGTATCCATACTGAAATGTTCAGTATACTGAGGTGGACCCAAAATATGCATACTGAATGACCACGAAAGTTCAGTATACTGAAACTCCCTACTGAAAAGTACGTACTGCATACTGAACTGTGACAATTCGGAAAGGGCCTTTGTGTTCATGTACTGCCGCTCCATGCACCAGCTCGCTTCTGACTCTCTCTGTAAGGCTCTGAAGTGCCCACGTTAAGTCTGATCTGATTGGTCGGCCTGTCGGCTCTGCCGTAATTGGTCAGTCGCTCAGCCACTCTGGCTCCGAGGGCCGGGGAGCAAAAACATTAGCACCTTAGCACTACTGTGCTACCGCAGGCTACGGCCAATGGGCTTAGATCAGTGATATCACACTGACAAGACGTCATACTGACAAAAATTTTTCGAGGGGGGCTAGAACCGAGCGTTACATGCAGCTAATACTACAGCTAACAGGAGGACGTAGGAGAAGCTACGTTTCTGCGGACTTTGAATTTTTGCAAATAGATGTGCCTAAACATGCACAGGACACATGGAAAACACACTAAAGAGCATATAAAACCAGAAAAAGCATAATATGGGCCCTTTAAGATGTGTATAATGTAAGATAATACCTGTCAAAATACTTATTCTGAACAATTGAAGTTGTTAATTGTTAAAAGACTCATCAACAAAACTATGATGTGTATTGTTTCAAATCAAATATGGAGGCAGAGTAATGTATTGTGACTAAAGTGTTACCATTTGTTAAATCTTGTTTTACATTTACATAATGTAGTGTGTTTAAGAGACAAGAGCTTTTCCCCCCCAGCAAAGTCAACCTGAAAGTCTTCATTCAGGCTTCAGGACCGGCCAATGTTACTGTGCTGCCTCAAAGGAAAGGTAAAGCATAACTTTTCTACTTTCAACTAAAAAATATCTCCATGTGACCTTGAAAATAAAAATGGTTTGGTAAAAAATTCATGCAACCTTCCTGTGTGTATTCCAGCCACAGCATTGGCGGAATGAAGTACTACACAATAAAAATAAAAAGTGACAATAGCTGTTTATCTCTTTGCCTTGTAAAAAGGATATCCCATATAAGGCAAAAATAAATAAATGAACCAGATTCCATCTACAAAACTGAGATAGAGCTGCAAGTGTTCACTTCATTCTGCAAGTGTTCACTTAATTCACTAAATAAGTACTATTTTACTATCAAAAATTCTACACTACTTAACAACTGCAAAGTTTTGCTTTTAGTAAGGAGGAATCGTAAATTTGATACGAGCAGTAACTGGGAGCCAGTGTAGGGAGATGAACAGCGGAGTGACATGTGCTCTTTTAGGAAGGTTGAAGACCAGTCGTACTGTTGCATTTTGTATCAACTGCAGGGGTTTGATAGTGCATGTAGGAAGACCTGCCAGTAGAGAGTTGCAATAGTCCATGCGTGATATCACAAGAGCCTGTACCAGGAGCTGTGTAGCGTGTTCTGACAGGTAAGGTCTTAACTGTACAAGGCAAATCGACATGACCGGGCAATCGAGGCTACTTGAACCTTAAAAGTTAGCTGGTCATCAATCATGACACCCAGGTTCCGAGCAGACTTTGTGGGTATGAGTTTGGTTGTTCCAAGCTGGATATTGATCCGTGGTTGCATAAAGGGACTGGCTGGGATGACAAGGAGCTCAGTCTTTGAAAGTCTGAGTTGAAGGTGGCGTTCATTCATCCATTTAGAGATATCAGCAAGATTTTAATGAATGCTTTTATGTGTAAATACATGATGTCATCTTAAATCTCAAGTGAAATAAGCAAGGTCAAGGAGAGAGAAACAATGACTTTAATAACCAAAAGCTTGATCAATATTTCTTAGGGCAACCTGAGGTCGATCAAGGCAGTGGGAAGTCTGGACTCTCTGGGTATTACTACCAGGGTGTGTGGCGATCACTTGGTGGCACCAAAGTCCACCAATTCAACAACTCCTCTGCCATCAGTCAGTGTCTGAAAGGAAAGGTGGTCCACCTGTATGGAGACTCCACCCTAAGGCAGTGGTTTGAGTACTTTGATGCTTCACTTCCAGGTAGTTGATACACAGTAATTTCAGGTGAAAGTTTATTATTTATATCACAGCTAAACTTGTTCCTTCTGTCATACTTTCAGATGCTAAGGAGATTAACCGGAATAGTCCAAAGAAAACTGGACCTTACATGATATGGGACAATGCAAAAAAACACCTTGGTAACATACCGTGTCCATGGTCCTCCTCTTAGTTTTATTTACGTCCCAATCAGTGAGCTGCATTACATTGCAAATGAAATTGACGGGTTGGTAGGTGGCACCAACACAGTTATAGTTTTTAGCATCTGGACCCACTTCAGCCCTTTCCCAATTGAGCTCTACATCAGACGACTTCAGAGCATCCGCAGGGCGGTGATTCGTCTGTTGAACAGGGCTCCAGACACACTGGTGGTCATCAGGACTGCAAACCTCAGAGGTTTAACACCTTCTGTATCGTTAAACTACAGTGACTGGTACACACTACAGGAGGACAAGGTGCTCAGAGCTGTGTTCAAAGGACTTAATGTTCGACTAGTGGACGCTTGGGAGATGACTCTGGCCCACCACCTGCCTCACAACATTCACCCAGGCCATCCTATTGTTAAGAATATGATTGACATTCTCTTGTCCTACATATGCACCAAATAGGGCTAATAGATGTGCATTTGTTCAGTAAGGGAGTTAATATTTAAATCAATTAATCGTTTGCAAATTTTTTTTTGTATTTTGCCATACTAAAAAAGAAGTTTTATTAATAAAGAATGATCTCTGTCCAAATGTATAACATACCTGGACGTTTAAAACAATCATAAGACTTGAATGCATTTTTTTCCTCAAACAACAACAAGAATTTGGATAGTTCGGATAATTTATTTTCCACAATTAAATTTTGCAATGACTCTAGGTAACTTCCCTAAAGGGGCCCATCCAATTGCACTTACTCTTGTTGCCCTGCTAAGGGTTGCATGCATTATAACTGTGAAAACCAAAGTTTGAAAAATGAATAGATATGATCCGTCTATAGGAGAGAAAAGGGAAACACAGAAAAGAGGAAGAGGAGTAAGTGTCGGGACACTGGCAGACATGAAGGTGATGAATGCTGGTTGGAGGGCCCCCCCAATTAATTATTGCTTAGGGACCCAAGAGACTCTACAGTAGAATCGTCACTGGGCCAAGGGTGTTAACAGGTTTTCCAGTGGAGGTCTAAATCCCAAACAATATAATCAAAGGTGTGATACATGACGACCACATCCTGTAAATGTTCATTCCATTTGAGCAATGCAACAGAACATGCATGTGGGAGAAACCTAACATTTTGTTGTTATTGTCTGAAGCAGACATTCATGGTTAGATATGTAACAAATGTTAGCTGTGTGTCTTCTCATTGTTTCTCTGCAGCTCCGGTATCTGGTACAGATCATTACCATTTGTCAACAGATCTATCAATCATTATGTTACTCCCCCTTTGATATCATTAAAATAAATAAATACAAAATTAACTTCTCGTAAAGATTATCACTGTTGTTGGTTACAGTGTTTGGATGATAAGTCGTGGAAAGTTAGGAAATGTAATCTCTTTAATAGTTGTACTTTCTAAAAACATTTTATATGAAATATTTTAATTATATATGAATAGTTTAATAATCGTTAATAAAAAGAATAAACTGCTTATCACAGTGGGAAACTTTAAAAGGAAATTGAAGCAGTTGACAGCTCAAGTTGGGGAAATATTGTCATTGAGGGAATATGTATCAACATAATTTAGATTTCTATATGTTTGATGAAACTTTAAATTAAGCAACCACATTTTTGGTAATGCAATGGCTTTACAGATTTATTTTAATTAAATCCATCATTATTAATTATTTGTGAAAGGGGTACCTCAGTAATGACCTTGACAAAAAGACATTTGTAGACACAAAAATTGTGAAGAATATCAAATCTCCAAATGCATTTATAGGATTTGTACTAGAATCTACTACCAGTATAAAAAACCAAAAGATGTTAGCCCTCTCACAGACTTCATCATCATTCTGGTGGCCCTCATGGAATAAGGAACAGGGGTTTTCCAGGTTTTCCAGTGGAGGCCTGAAGCCCAACCAATGTTGTCACCAGCACGATGCCAGTTACCATTCAGACTGGCAGAGCCACAGCGGCTGTACCACCAACCACCATGGGCACTGAATGTACACTCCCTCTGAGCAATGTCACCAAAGATGCATGGAGAACAACCATCATTGTCACGGTCGATGGTGCTAAAGCCGTAGTTGTTCTGGTCACGGAGGGCATCACCTATAGACAAAAAAGAAAATATTTAAAGGAAGTCTTAGTTTATAATAATAATTGATCCTTTATTAATCCTGTGAGTGGAAATTCAGTTTTACACTCTGTCTAACGAACATGCTACACAAACATAGGCCGAAATACACACACATGCACAAACAGGATCCTATGGACATGCACTAATGCAGAGGCTCAGAGTGTTCGTCCTTTTGTACCTATTTTTGAACTATAGAAAAGCTATAAATTTGAAACTGAAACTTAAATGGTCAGAAATATAAATATGACAGTGTCCCCCTGGGTATTTATTTGTATTTCCAATAGATACGTTGTATGTAAAGATCTGAAAGCTTTTTCGAACCTGTTTATTTGAAACTAGGTCTGCCAAACGATGACATTTATTAATCGCGATTAATTGCTACATTTCAATAGTTTATTGCGATTAAAAACATTTTTAATCCCATGTAAGAAATTCCATATTTTTCTTTTTAAGTTCGGCTTTTATTTTTAATTTGTATACAGTACTTACTGTTTGAATTGAACCCTGCTTTAAAAAAAATAAATAAAGTAAGGACCTTCTGGTAGATCGTAGCTTATGGCATTGATGTAACCACTTTAAAGGAACTTGTTACGTATCCAAATCTGAATGAAAACAGCTCACAGGAATGGTAATGAATGAGTGAAATGTTCAATGTCATCAGGTGGAATTTACTTTGGACTCGTCAGATGAGCTGTCTTGGGAGTTTTTTTAAGTGAATTGAGACATTTTAAGATGCAGCAGTGTACGTCTTTTCCATCACTATGACTACAGGGAAACACTACAGAGGCTTATCCATTGTGTTCCTAACGGGACAAAATAACATGCGATTAATCCAGAGTAAAAAAAATGAATGCATTAATTTCAGTCCTTAAATAATCTGGTTTAACTAGTTATTGCTGACAGCTCTATTTGAAACGTGTCATGAACTTGGGATAATCCTTATCATGACAGTTTTGTCAGTAAATACTTGCACTCACATCGACGACAATTCTATAAGAGTTGACCCTACCGCGTACATTTATATCCAGCTTGAGCCTCCTTTGTGTGCCATTAATTGGCAGAGCAGCACACTAGTGCCCCATTGGTAAACACAACATATGTGATTGAACTTTGCCTTAGAACATGGAGTAAACTAAGTGTTACAATTGAATACCTCTGCCTCCAGGGCCTAGCAGTTTTATATTTGGTATTAATACCCCTTACCAAATCAATTATTCTTCACATGGCTCAGATGTAGTCCATACTCTTTCTTGCATTATTTAGAGAGACCCAACATTAAGCGTCAAGTTCTAATGAATAGGCAGAAACCTCATACAGAGCCAGACTTCTTTGGTGAACAGGCAATCTGCCGCAACCAGATGGGCTGAGCAAGACGGCTCAAAAGTGAGTTCTTGTCGGCTGTATGGTGGAGCCCAAATGTGCACTCCTTTGCCTCGGGATTCCTTAATACTACAAAAATAATTTAACTTTAGCAACATGTCTCTGGTCCCACATAAACGAGGACACACTCTGGATCTTCTTGGTTTTTTTTACATCTGGCTTGTCTGTTAACTCAATATACATGGCTGTCTTAACTTCTGATCATAAATGCATAGTTTATGATAGAGCTCTGCAGGCACAGTTAATTCCTCAGAAAAAATAAATACAGTCTTGTTTTTTCGATTAACACTCTGCAGCTAGACTTTCAGCCCTTTTCCTCTGAGATTTCCTTTTCATTTCCCATGTTTACCTCTTTTAATGACTCTTTATACCGTGGACCCTTAAAAGACCTGACTAGCCCCTGTCGTAATTCCAACCCCTTGGCTAAATGATGCTATTCGTCATTTTCTTCTATTGTGCAGCTAAAGGGGAATCTTTATAATTTAGTTTTATTCGACCTAACCACAGCTTTTGACACCACTGACCATACCATTTTAGTTGATGGACTATTGAACTGAGTGCGTATCTCTGGAACGGCTCTCAATTGGTTTTCTTCATAACCTATCTGACAGACACTTCAAGGTTCAAATTTACAACTATGTATCTTCTTCTGTTCCCATCTTGTGTGGGGTCCCTCAGGGTTCAATCCTCAGATCTATTTAGTTTACATTATATATGTTTTCTCTGTGTCATCTCTATAACTATTGTTGTGGTATATCTTATCATTGTTATGCTGACTACACACAACTCTATTTCTCCACCAAGCCTAATAAGCTTAATAACCTTACCCAACTACACCAGTGTCAAGCATCTGTTGCAAATTTGGCTGCTTGAAATTTTCCTCCACTTTAATTCTGAAGTCCTGGTGATCGGCCCTGAGTGCTTCCCAAAAGAGGTCAGGCAGCATATTGGCCCCTGGCAAGTAACATTAAGTCCTCCTCCAGGAACCTTGGTATTCTTAACTTCGACAAACACTTTACCAAAATTGTACAGTCTTGCTTATTTTATTTGAGAAATATTGCCTAAATAAGCAAAAAAAGCGAGCCATTGTTCATCGGTGAATGTGCCAATCACTTCTGGCACGCATCCATAGCTTCTTTTATGGTCCTGTTGCCATCACAGACAATAAGAAAGCATAGCTTTCCTTCTTTTTCTGATCTCCAATCGTTTTTAGGCTAGTTGTAGACGGCTTTGTCCACAATTATCTGAGCAAATTTGCAAAAGTATGATGATTGTATAAAACATTGTGGTGACTTGGCGAAACATGGCTAGGAAGTTACACAGTCCACATTGTTTTAAATGAACTTCTTCAGTTTTGATCCAACTCCAAAACTCTTTTAATCTGCATGAATAAAAGTGGAATACATGAGATTGACATCAATAAAGAAAAATAAATAGAAAATAATTACCTGCAGTTCCACTGTATCTCCCCACATGCAGTTTGAAATGTTCACTCTCGTTGCCTAAGTGGAAGTTTTGGTACTCAGCATAAGCAGTTCCGTTCTTGTGGTCCCACAGGTCGACTCTCAGGGTCCACTTCTTGTTTTTCTTCTTGGTCAGGTGGGAAACCTTCTTCAGGCCGAGCCAGTGGTCATCTGGTGGAATCAGCAGAGCACATGGGCAGGGTTTAAATTTTTTGGGGGCTGAGCTGAAAAAGCATGTCAGGTTTCAACAATAGCAAGGCAAAGAGCATGTCCCTTAACAAAGATAGATGTAATTGCGGCCAGGAATAGTGAGCACGGATGGGACTTAACTATGCATGTTCTTTAAGTTTCTTTGTATTTAAAAACGATCATCCTGGGACTTAAATATTCACTGTGCCCAGTAACGCTTGTCATAGTCATCACAGGTAAGATTGTAAGATTTAAGCGTGATTCATATACAGTACGTCACTAGTCAGTACCCATGATGTGTACCTCCTGTGATTTGTAACTACACAACTATAAATTAAGGCTAAGCGTCACACCCCTCAACAACCTGTTTTAAAATCTGTCATTATTACAAATCATGACACACACCGCAGTAAACAAGTACTTACTTTTCAGGTTTCCAAAACCCTTACTATATGCCGCCCATTTCTTGTAGAAGGAAGGTTTTCCTTCACTACGCCTCTGAAACACAGTCCAGCCTCCGTCAGACCGCATCTCACAGTACACCTGAGCACCAAGTCCAGAATACAAAGACAACCATGCCATGTCAGGATTTTACACACTAAAGATGGAGTAAGACATATTCTATACAGCCTTGGAAAAGTTTGAATACATTGTATGATTTAATGGATTTATTTGCCCACGTTTAAAGCTTCTGAGAGTAGTTTTTAGCTGCAGCAGTACATCATTGAGCCCCCTATTTGGCCCCACCCAAAGAAAACTGAACCTTAAAGTGATTAAACTTTAAGGTTCAGAATCCACAATTCAGTCAAACAAAGTTCTCTGTATTTTCAAATGTTTACAGCTACTTTTTTCCAACTTGCATACAATTTCTGATTTTGCTTTACATGAACGGTAAAGCTTGCGTGAGTAATTTGTGTGCGTTTTGGTGCCCCATGTGGACAAAGCAGTACATCTCATCCATTTGCTGATCTTGTCCTGTAAATGCCCTCAGTGTTTTCCGAAATAATTATCTCTTCCTGCCTCCTCTCGAAAGTCCACTGTCACTCAGCTTTATTTTTATTTTTACTTTAATTCTGCAAGTGTTTGTTTCTTTCAGCATGCTGTTCTTCGTCTTGTTCGACATCACCCACGGCAGTTATAGAAATAATCAATCTTCTCTCTAATTGTCTTGTTATTTTTTTGTAGGTCATAAAGAGGCATAGTTATAAATACAAGACTGTTTCATAATTAGTTAAAATCTCCTCACAGGAGCTTTAAATAAGAAGCGATAGATAAAATAAATAAATAAATAAAAACTATAAACAATTATGGCAGAATCAAGTTCTTATTACCCAATAGGTTTGTATATATACAAAATAATAATTTACATAGAAACAGAAGGCAATTAATAGAAGTAACTGGGAGCAAAGTAATAACCGAATCGGGTCATGTTGGATTATTGTAGTAAGACCACTATGAGATATGACCAAAATCACATACCACATTTGATACGATCAGAGTAAAATATTACAGAATGGAGAAGAAATGGAGAATATTTTAAGCTTAAATATTTATCTTACAAACAAATTCAATCAATGCATCACATGTTTGTGGTTTGTGTTCTTTAGATAATACCTTAAATGGTGCCTTGCCTCTGTCGGGTTGGATTACATAAACGCCACTGGGTGCCTGAGGTGAGAGAGTCTTAATCTGTGTGCAGTCTGTTCCAAAATGTGTTGCTAGAACCAACAAAAAGAAAGATGACGGCAAAATGTTAACCTGAAAACATCCCCTTTCGCCATCCATAACTTATAGATTCAATTAAATACTTGGTATAATAACATAAAATGCACCATACCTTGATGGGAAACATCACCCTTTTTAAACAAAACACAAGAAACAGCGTTAAGTTGAAACTTTTACTGCATATGGGGAACTTTGAAAACAGACATTAGGATCTTTTTCTTGCAGACATATTAAAGGAATTTAGGGAAAATACATTGTATATGCAGAGTACAAATTAGGGTTATAGCTACCCTGGCCTGGGCTGTGTTGATCAACAGAAATGCCAAGAAGAGCCAGCAATACCAGAGGAGACTTCGCATTATGACCTGACCAGAGTTCAACAGCAACATGTTTGCATTGACCTATAACAAGTGTCTTGTAACACATTTTCTAGGGGTATGTCATCTTTAAAAAAACTAAAAACACTATAACAATAACACATTTTCTGAACACTATAACATGAATCTTTTAACAACTTTTCTGAAGGTAAATCCTATTAAAAACGCTATGACATGTTCTATTTAACATATTTTCTAGGGGTAAATCATATTAGGCACCATTAAAAAGGATATAAATGTGTCTTCTAACACTTTTTCTAAAGGTATAATCTCTTAAACACCACTTAAAACGCTATAACATGAGTCTTTTAACACATTTTGTCAAGGTATTTCATCTTTAACACCATTAAAAAGGCCATAACATATTTCTCACATATTTTTTAAAGGTATATTTTTCTTTAGCACCACTAAAAAAGGCACAGCTCAGTAAATGTTGCACTTAACAACTCAGTTCCTGCTAGATGACAGATGTACAAATGATAACTCAACATTTCAGCCTGCATTCACTTAAAACAAAACAGAAGGATAAAGCCTTCCCATCCATATGCAGTATTTCTTACTTACCTGTGTGTTGGGTGAACCTTGTATCCAATGTCAGATTCCAATACAGAAAGAGGGCTCTACTTTACTTGGGAACTTAACCACCACACCTCCTTTGTAAACAACAAATGTTGTCACTTCCTCTCCTTCTGACTGTACTCAAGCAAAGTCTGAACAACATATCCAGTCACCCCTCTTCCCCCTTGCTCTGATGACTCTCTCTCTCTCTCTCTCTCTCTCTCTCTCTCTCTCTCTCTTTAAAATAAGTAATAAATAAGTAAACTTTCCCAACGGTGACCCTTTTAAATGCTGCTGCACTAGTGTGCACCTATGTTTTCTTTTAACTACAGCTCTCAGAAATAACAGCCAGCTGACTCAGCCAAGAAATACCTGCTGTGTGGTTGAAGTTTGAAAGGGAGCTAATAGCTATGTTCACAATCAGTTTCACACCTTAAAATTATCTCTTAACGTGTCATATTTACAAAAATGAAATCAATAAAAAAGTACTATGTAAGTTACTGACCACATATTTCCCAAGATTTCTGCCTGTTAAAAGGATGGGGTTTTTTTCTTGCCACTGTAACTTTGCTAAATGTTTCTTAGTGTTGATGATGGATTGGATTGGTTGGATTGATTGGATTGGTTGGGTATTTGTAGATAATACTGTATAACAATGAGTAAGGTATTTTACCTGCTTTTTGTAGTGTCTTGAGATAACATTTGTAATGAAGGCAGATAGATACATGCAGTAATATATGATAAATATTGTTAATAATATAATAAAGGCGCTATACAAATAAAGATTGATTAATTGATTGAATATCTAGTTCCCTCTGTTTCTCTTTCTGTCAACTCTAGCCCTGTTTCCACCAAGCGGTCTGGTCTGGTTTGGTTCATTTCAGTTTTGTACGGTAAACCCTGATCTTGCTTGCGTTTCCACGGCTTACCGTACCCTTACACATCACTAAATAACAGCGACACAATAAACAATAATCAATGATTCCAGGTCATCCATGGGGCGGTGCTACGGGCTGGCAATAGTCGCAAAAAAACAAAAACAGCCTTGAAATCGACAGGATATTTAAACATGATGCATTTTGTGTTGGTCCTTTATTACCACTGTCGCACAGGAAGTGACCATTCTTTCGACCAATCAACAGACTGTGTGTCTAGCTCCAACCTTTAGGGTCGGATTGGTAGGCTTGAAACCCTAACAGAAGGGTACCAAGACCTTACTGAACCGAACCACTTGATGGAAACGGGGATTGTATGTCTCTCTCTCTCTCTCTCTCACTCTTGCCGCTATTGCTCTCTCTTTTTGTATCAGCTATTTCACTAGTGCTTAATTGTGAACTTTATCTTTGTTTCATTTTGTGTCAGTGAGATGGCATTAGGATTGTTTTCCTTAAATGAGTCTGAATAACCCCTCAAGGGATAGGCCATAAGAGTCCAGACACCAGAATAAAGATTGATTCATTCGACTTAATTTGATTAGCATGGAATTTCGCCCATATATTTATAGTGCATTGAGGAAGAACTTTTGTGGTCGGACTTAATGGATCACAACACATTTCTTAGAGTAATTTAATGCACCAGATGGTGTTTGAACATTTGGTGACTTTTTTTTCCTCTACAGTGCCACCATGAGGCTGATATTTGTGGTTTAGTGACATTTCTAAACAACATTGTTGTGTTAGCAGGCTAATGTTAGCACTATGTGGTTAACTCGTAGCTTCATATTGCACATAAATTGACACAGAAAGACTGAGATCTAAAGACACTTACATGACATCCAAATAATCAGTGAGTATGTTCTTCTTTTCTCTAGTCCTTGACTAAAACAGCTTTTTACGCAGGGCCATCTCGTCCATGTAAACACGGCTCTGACAACAACACAGCTGTTGAGGAAATGACTAAGACTTGACTCCATACAATAAAACTCAGTTGACTCAGATGGCTTACGTTGATGAAAGTTTATACATAAGAAGAATACTCGAGGAGACATGATTCAACATCACACTTCTGTTCTCATGTCTTGCTCAATCACATCTGCAGAACTTTTCAAAAGGCATTGCATTGCAAAAGACATTATCATTATCAGGGTCACATTGAACCACCTAGACTAAACTGTGACGTCTACAACACTGGAGCAGACAACAAGTCTACCAAACATCCTTGCAGATATCAGGAAGAACAGTTGACACTCTCTAAGCTGTACTTGGTGTTCTAATAACAACTGAACTCTATCAGGTCTGACTGACCTTAGAGAAAAGTGAATAAACCTAATGACATCTATACATTATAATCTAAATAACTACAGAAATTACACCACAACAGCCAGCGGGACTTGTGCTTCTCACTCATTGTAGACAGTCATGACTCAGAGACACATTTACAGAGGATATACTTGATTTCTGCTGTATTAATGTGTGAGATGTCGCACACTCTTCCTTTAGGTAATTAGTTATTTATGTGTCGTGTTAAACTCCCTTTCTTTCGACTTGGTTAAAGTGTTTAATGTGCTTTATTGGATTGGACTGCAGTTTTTTACATTGGCTTCATTTTTCAACCCCCGGTCAGCAGTGTTAATTGCCTTTAAGGGGGACATATTATGAAAAGCCACTTGTACAGTGTTTTTGAACATATATCTGGGTAACCTGAGTGTCTACTGACCCACAAAATGTGAAATAAATCCATCCAGTCCTTTGTTTGTGGTCTGCATAAGTCTCACAACACCCAGGAAATTGCTCCGTTTCAAATTTGCTCAGTTTGTGATGTCACAGTGGGATTCTGGTTTAAAAAAATACCCTCCCTACCCCTGATATCTCCTCCCATATCTCTATCCCCAGCCTAGAACAAAACTTTTGTGCAGGTCTGCAATTTTTAATCTTGCTACATAGGATTGAAGTCTACCAGGAAAACTCAGGGGGGGCTCATTGAATTTAAAGAGACACACACACCAAAACAGAGCGTTCAGAGAGAGCTGGTTTTTACAGGGTCACAAACCTCCTCTGGTGCTTGATTCATGTTATATTTTGACCAAAGCACAGCACAGATGTTTCATTTAGACCACAGGGGACTGTTTAAAAAGGAAAGGGTATAATATTTCCTCTTTAATACATAAACCCTTTCTCAACCTCTTAACAAATAATCATAAAACCTTGAAAGTGTTTCTTCATAATAACTAGACTCTCTACTGTATCAACACTCACATGTTGATCTGATAAATCACTTACTGTATCTGTAATAATTGAGGACAGTGTGTTCAGGGTGTTTCAGACCCAGACAGGTCATTTTTGACTTGTCATCTGAGCCGTCATACCTCATCAGCAACAGCCATCAAGTCACATTTAGTCTGTGATGCTGTTTCATTACTCTCTTTTGGTATTATAATCACACAAACATTGATTCATGGCCATACTGATGAACACTGGAACACACTGGGTTACATAACAACCTCCCATCAGGATGCAGGAGAGAACGCCTCTTGAAACTGAGGCCAGGACGGTTCATCAGAGGTAACAGACCTCCCCCCTTCACCTGCCTGGGAAGGCTCTATGTGGATCAGGTGATACAAATTGTTTGTGCCCCTGCAGGAGGTTTTTTGTCGTATGCAACAGTCTGTTTAAAAGCACAAGGTCCAACGAGAGTACTCAGTCCAGATGCATCAGATTCAGAATATGGATTGCCCAAAACTTTAAGGACCCTTTTCACCTGCAGGACAAGGTGCAGAAAGAAAATCAGTTTTGCCACAGTTAATTACATTCTACAAACAACAACATTTAAA
Organism: Labrus mixtus; assembly: GCF_963584025.1. NCBI lineage: Eukaryota > Metazoa > Chordata > Actinopteri > Labriformes > Labridae > Labrus > Labrus mixtus. The sequence continues at coordinate 4,420,676 of NC_083633.1, read as the reverse complement.
TCTCATAATAATACATTGAATGTTTTATTCATGGCTTTTATCTCCACCTAGTGGCAAATTAGATGTATTGTTCACCACATTTGTCTTTATCTGAATGCAAGTAGTTAGAAAACACTATATATAATGTAATATGTCATGTAATATACCACAATGGTTAACTTAATTTCAGGTTTCTTTCATTCTGTAGATTAAACTACGATCATAATGAAGCTTTTAACAAATGTTTTTCTGTCTAGATCAAAGTGTGGGTACTTGTGATTACCCTTATTATGGTTGTAACTACAAATGATTGACAGACTTTAACTTCTGTAGCCTGTCTAGACAAGCAGATTAACAACCTATGACACCTTCAAGGCACCGCCTGCATGAAGCCGAGCATTGCAGCAGTGAAAAATCTGTAGATTGCTGCTAATTTGACATGCGGGAAAGGAGCCACAGGTTGGATTCTAACCTGGGCTGCCCGCTTGAAGGACCACAGCCTCCATACATGGGGCGTGCGCACTAACCACCGTGCCACAAGCACCCCAACAGATTGTATAAAAGTCGGACATAGCCTTAGTGATGTCAGCCACATGTCGCTAAAGAGGCATTTTGAAGACAACAGCAGTCACCCTATTTTAAAAACCAAACTTTTGATTCATAGAAACGGGCAAAGAGGTGGAGTTGAGGCCGGCCTTAAGCCTCCTGGCAAACAACTTCAATGTTTCCACCTGTCAGTCAAATCAACAGCAACTTAAAATATGCAAATGTATGCATTAACCTTAGCTCTAATATAATAAAAACATCCATCGGTCCATCCATCCATCCATTATCTAATGCTTGTCACATTCGGGTACATGGGGGGCTGGAGCAGATCCCAGCTGTCATATAGTGAGAGGCGGACTGTTCACCAGTCAATGACAGGGCTGACATATGTAGTGACAACCAGCCACATTCACATTCATTGTATGTAGACACTTAATGTAGACCAGTAGATCACCAATTAATCTAACTAACATGCCTTTGGACTTGCGGGAGGAAGCCAGAGTACCCATAGAGAACCCACACATGCTTGGGGAGAACATGCAAACAGAGAGGCTCCTGTCCTGTCCGTAAAGCAACAGCGCTAACCACTGCACCATCGTTCAGCCCATAATAAAAACAAATGAGTAATAAAAAATGTACTCGCTGTACAGTGTGTACAAGAAAGTAGAAAGTGAACGTTTTTTGTTTTTTTTGTATCAGCCTGTTAAAGTGATTAAGTCTGCTGTCAAAATTGTTATGTTTGCATGGATGTTAATCTGATTTTCTGGCCTTCTGCAGGCAGCCACAAGTGGACTCTCGAGGAACTGCATTTTTTTTTTCACTTCTGCAATGGCTTCATCTCTTAAACACCAGAGGTTGCTGTTTGAGTTGTTAGTTTGTGTCTGTTTTAACAGTAATCTACAGTTCTGAGGTGTTTTGATATGAATTCCTAAATTGCCTGTTTACCTGTTAGTCTGACAGAACTCATCTTTCTTATTCTCTATTTGAGTTTATTAATGATTATGGTACTTTGTTATTACTAGCGAGATATCATTTCTGCACCTTTTAATGTTTACATGTGTTGGCACATCGAAGAGTAGTAGCAACCTAAGTAGTGGCCAAAGGTGTAACTACAGATTATATAGAAATAAACAAAGAAGTAAACACCTTGTTGCCTTGGAGATCTGTATTAATATATCTAGTTATCCTAATAGAGATTATCAAAGAGAGAGAAAGAAAGACAAAAGATTTTATGAGTCTCACAACCTCAGAGAAGTCTCCCCTTTCAGCAGCCTGAATTGCATTTTGGGCAATGTAGTTCCGCAGGACGACTCGGGGGTTGGTGCTGTTCATCACAGTGAGCCTCTCCTCTTTGATGAGAGATAAGTCACCTGCGCCTTCACACTCCCTGGATAAACGCCTCCTGGTATTTAAGCACAGGAAAAGTTATTCGCAGGAACATGTGTTTTTATAAAAATACTGTAATTATGTATTGCAAATATATACATATTCAAAAGAGTAATATATCAACCATAAACTTTCTTCAACTATGCTTTAATACATAACATTAAACACATTTTACAAAGGTTAACAAACATCAGTTGCAGAGATACCTAATAGACTTTAAACTTAAGATGTTTGATAGATTTACCTCTTTTGCCCCGCAGGCTGAAAAGCTAAGTGTGGGCTGCTGCCCCCTTGTTGAAGCAAAGGGTACTACATTTTCACTGCAATGTGGATCTATGCATCATTCATCCATTATCTATACCATTTTTTCCTGTTTGGGGTCGCTGGGGGGCTGGAGCCGACTCCAGCAGTCATTGGTCGAGAGGCGGGGTTACACCCTGACAACCAGCCACACTCACATTCACACCTACGGGCAATTTCAAAGTCACTAATTAACCTAACGAGCATTTCCTTGGAATGTGGGAGGAAGCCGGAGAGAACCCACACATGCACGGCAAGAACATGCAAACTCCACCCAGAGAGGCTCCTGTCAGACCAGGAACCTCCTCGCTGTGAGGCAACAGCGCTAACCACTGCACCACCCTGCAGCCACTGCAATATAAATATATTTTCTTTTTTTGCTTAATAAATTGTTTATATGTATAAGGTTTAAAATTATATATATAAGATATAAAACATATAGTGCTATATCTTCGCCTTTGGTAATATTAGGAGTTATGTGATTTAAGGCTTAGATTGGCCCCACAATATTTTAAGATTTTACATTTCGCTCTGCCTTTATTGGTTTTGGGAATGGTTTCTGTATGTGAGTTTATCTAAGTTTTTGATCCAAACAAAAAGCTCCCTGTTTGCTGCGGAAAGAAAAACCTGGAGAGTAGCAACACTGAATCAAAGAAAGAAACAACCAGCTAAAAGAGGCTAAAACACTCCCCTGTTTTTCTTCTTATGTGGTGATTTATATGCATTTCTTTTTCCCCCTCCCCTCTCCTGTGGGGGAGATAGGTGTCCAATGTTTTGTCTGAGGTAATATCTCTTTTCATCATACCCTTCCCAAACTCTTAATATATTTGTTTCACTGAACTGTCATGTCTAAAAGTTGATGAGCTGCTAACTTATAATTACTGCAAGTTAAGCCAACTGACATGACGTTTATTTGATTTGTGTAGGAGCAAGAGCCGGCAAGTGACATGGGGGTTCTGTTTCACTATGGGTTAATTAGGGTAAGGGTCTCCTGTTTACAGGTCTTGTGATTTTTCTCACCTGTACCAGCTAATCCAGCGAATCCAGTCGTCTCTCTGCTTTTCCTTCAGCTCGTCCTGATCTGTGCTGATCAGCTCCTTTAGCCGTCCCATCCTCACAAGTTGCTCGGACACACCTGGACTATCTGCTACGATCCCAAACATGACAGGGTTTGTTTGGGCCATGGACAGAATCATTGCCAGCTCACTAGAAATGGAAAGTAAGATCGAGTGAAGAAGCAGAAAAACCACAAATCTGGCTCAAAGATGACTGGCTTCCTCAACATACATTCTAACCAATGCTGAAAACAAACAAACCTTGAACTTACATATTGTCTTGGTAAGCTTTTTCCTCAAAAAGCTAGCATATGAAAGGGAGAACAAAAATATTTTTTCATTTGAAACCATTACTCTACTTAGCTTGGTATGAATGCACATTCATTTGGGAGTATATGGTGGGACAGCAGCGACAGATCTTATGTTCTTTATACAGCTGCTTAACGCAAAAATAAAACACTCATGTATCAAACCACCATACACTCCCTCACCCGTCCTCCATAGTTGGCTTGTTAGCCACCTTTAGCTCCTCAATAGAAGCACACTGTTTTAGGATGAGGTCCACCACTGGCCCAACCACAACCTTCTCACTGTCGCCCCCTTCAGGCCAGGGGATGTAGCTCAGCAGGCGGAAGGTGTTTGTGAAATCTGCACCTGGAGACGTAGAGAGTTATAATGTTTTAACATAACATCAAGCAGAAAGTTGCATGATAACAATACTGTCATGTCTAAAAAAGAGCCATCAGTGTTTGTACCAGTGTTGTGCATGAGGCGCAGCAGGTCTAATATGAGCTGGCTGTCCTCTTCCTCTTCTTTTCTCACAAGGCCCAGCTTTTTCCTCATGGTTCCAAGGTAGAAGCGTTGGTATGTGGGCATGAATTCATCCAGGATAGCCCCTGCTTCAGCTACTTTCAGCTCAGAGCCCAACGCCTCTGCCAGGCGAGCCAGGTTCCAGTGGCACGCGGACGACTGGGCCTGGTATGAGTAGCGACCTCTTTTGTCTGAAGCATTGCAAACAAAATCTGGGTCGTACCTGACAAGCAGATTAGAAGAATGTGTGTACATGAAATGAAATGTGGAATGCAAATGATTATTATTATGGCCCGATCACAAACCGTGCGAGGACCCTCTTGAAACCCTAGCGATTATAATTTATTTATTTAATTTTTTTTTCAGGGGCTTAACATAGTCGTACTGTCCCGAAACTTCATACATATGATCCTGGTAGTAAAGTCAAACATCTTACACCGTTTAAGTGAGTGGGCGTGGCTTAGTGGCTCAGTGGCGCCCCCTACAATATTTCAAACATTCAGCCCCAGCAGCACGTTGAACCTACAATTCTGAATTTTACTATGCATTTCCAACATGACAAAAAACCTACGAAAAAGCCTCTTTAACCCACATCCAAAACTCAACAGGAAGTCCACAAATCACATCACCATCAAACAGGAAGTGGCTGTAACTCTTATATACTTTGTCTGATCTTCTTGAAATTACATAGGTATGATCAGGGTTGGCCTCTGAACACAGTGACACAAAACAATACTAAAGTTTAACCATAGCGCCCCCTAATGAAAGGACTAAGTACTACATAATACATTCTTTCTCGGATCTGCTTAAAATTTCCCAGGTATGATCAGGGTTGGCCTCTGAACACATTGACATAACAAGCATTTACTTTAACCATAATGCCCCCTACTGCAAGGAGTAAGTACTACATCCTATATACTTTGTCTGATCTGATTGAAATTTCACATGTATGATCAGGGTTCGCCTCTAAACACATTGACATAACAATAGTCAACTTCAACTCAACTCGAACCGCCCGAGAGCGTTTATCTGATCAATTCAAGTTTGGTGTCAAATGAAAGCAGACAAGCTGAAGAATAAAAGTTGTGCTCAAATCACGAGGTTTCGAAATAAGGCATGGCCGTGGCTTGATATCAAAGTTTGATGTCGTTTTTTGCATCGCGCCAAAAACAGTAAATGCTTATAACTATACTATGCAGTGTTCAATCATCACCAAAAAATTCATGCATGACAAAGAGCCCGCCCTGAACACATCCATGATTTAATTTTTTTAATTAGTCACAGCGCCACCTGTTGACAACAAGAGGTCACTCCGTCTGGGCACTGTTTCCTTTGCACTAGCCATTGCTACACAGTTGCTTGAATCTCCCTCAAAATCGCTGTTGACCATCCAAAGACCTTGACCATACGACCTTTACAAGCACAAAGTCCTGCATGAAAAGCTGTTCCCTTACGGATGCGTTGTTCGCCATCAAACAGGAAGTATTTTTTTCACGGGCTTAACATAGTCGTACAGACCCGAAACTTCATACATATAATCCTGGTACTAAACTTAAACATCTTATATCGTTTAAGTAAGTGGGCGTGGGTTAATGGCTCAGTGGCGCCCCCTAAAATATTTCAAACATTCAGCCCCCGCAGCACGTAGAACCTACAATTCTGAATTTTGCTATGTCTATCCATCTTGACAACACCTACAATAAACCCTCTTGCATCCATGCTCAATATCCAACAGGAAGTCCACAAATCACATTGCCATAAACAGGAAGTGGCTGTAACTCTCGCTAGCTAATGGCTAACTAGCTAAACTTATAAAACCGTTATGTTACATTAGTCAACCAAGCAATTTCACAGAATTGCTCGCGCTAACGGTTTACCAGTTAGCTAGCAGTCATTTCGTTAGCTAGCTATCGCTAACGGTTAACTTGTTGACATAGCTGACATAAATGTTACTATTTTTCAGACGCCGTCGCAGGCTCAATTCTAAAGCTAGAGGGGATATACAGGTATCTAATGAAAGTCCACGATATACATGCATCCAATGGTACCAAACATGACATGCTATCATGTCGGGAAGAGGGGTTAATAACGCTCTAAAGTCAAGTTAGATTCAAATGTCTCATGCATGATAGGCTACAGGGCCCGCTCTAAAATTAAGGCAATGATGCCATCTTGTGGTGACTATAGAGGCTGATTTAGCTCAACAAATCCATGATTTAAATAAGAGCTGCAAAATTAAAACAATGCTGCCATCTTTTGGTGACTATCCATGATTGAAATATTTAAATTTAGAGTGTGGTTCCAATTTATTCCACAAGGAGGCGTATCCTCCAAGTGAGACAGCTCAGTGTGCTCGGTAGCCCTCATCTTCATACTGGCAGAAGCAAGGAAAGGAAACACTATAGGCTACCTGTGGTTGTCTCATTATTTCCCTGTTATTTACAGGTGAGTAAATGTCACAAATCACATACATGTGGTCTATATTCTTCTATAGCATGTGGAAGGTAACGCCATCCTTTAGTGTGTGTCAGGATGTGTTTTAAATTTGTTTTGAAGGTTTTAAGGTCCTTTAGCTATGATGCTCATGAGCGCTAGCTTAGCTCATCGCCACGTTCATAGCCTATGTTTGTCATGGCTTGTCCCTAGCTCCCATGCTCTTTTGTTAGTTTTGTAAAGCTCCTGTATATCTCTTAAAGTAACCGTGGGTTCATGAAGACTGTTCGTTTTCATATTTTGTACTTATATTCATGTGAAAAGTGTAGCGCTAACTCCGCTAGCTTTGCTGTTTCTCTATGGGATTTCCCATGTTATTTTTTAGCATAATGCTAAGCGAGAATTGAACTTTTATTCAGTTAAACTGGAAACCTGTTTGCAACTGTATTGCATTGATAAGAAGCACTTAAGTAGCAGAACCTAATTATTTTATATTTGTGAAAAGAATAATAACACACAGAAATGTTTATTTAGTAGTTTTGAGACTTTTTGCATGTAATTAATGACAAGTATAAGTTTATGTATATTTCTGTGCATATTGTGTTGAAATATGAATAAAATGTTGTTTTTGAAGAAAGAAAAGAAAACGGAAATACAGTTTAAGTAAAACTGAAATACATAAACAGATGTATAAAAATAAAGACTGGCAGAAGCGAAAAATAAAGCTAGTCCGAAAGCGTTCAGCCGTTGGATGCAAACTTAGTGTCAGTGTGTTCTAGTGATCAACATATCCCGTTGTGCTCTGCACATTATTTCGTCAAAGGGCGTGGCTATGGCGTGCATTCAAAGTTTGATGTGCATTTTGGCAACTTGCCAAAAAAGTAAATGGTTATATCTCTGCCATGCAGTGTTCAATCATATTAATATTTCTCATACATGATATGTGGCCTGCCCTGAACACATCCATGATTTAAATTTTTTGCTTAGTCACAGCGCCACCTGTTGACAACAGGAAGTTACTGCTTCTCAGTTAGCATTAGCCATTGCTACAAGGCAGCTCATTTCCTGCTCAGAATTGGTGGGGACCATTCAAACACCTTGGCCATACAACACTTTCAAGCTCAAACACGATCTCGCCATACGGATGCATCATTCGCAGTCAAACAGGAAGTGGTTGTAACTCTCATATACTTTGTCTGATCTGCCTCAAATTACACTGAAGCTGAAGCTTGCGGCTCAGGTACAGAATTGGATGCTCTTCTCCTGGATCTCCTTGGGCCAGAACTGCTCCAAGACCAACTGCAGAGGCATCCACCTGTACCAGAAATCGTCGGTTGAAGTCTGGACTTTTGAGAACAGGGGAAGAGCACAGGTGGGCTTTCAGGGTGCTGAAAGCTGTTTCACAGTCATCTGACCAGGTAACAGGATTCCTCTGGTCCTTGCTGGTGAGTGCCGTGATCGGTGCAGCAATCGTTGCAAATTGGGGCACAAATCTCCTGTACCAGCCAGCCAACCCCAGGAAAGACCGTACCTCCTTCTTGGTGCGAGGTCGAGGGCATTTCTGGATAGCTTCAACCTTATCCACTTGAGGTCGCACCTCTCCTCGGCCCAGTAGGTAACCCAGGTACCTTGTCTCTTGCCGTGCCCACTCACACTTTGAGGGATTGAGGGTCAGCCCAGCCTGCTGGATTTTCCCAAGAACCAGGGACAGATGTTGTATATGATCTTCCCAGGTATTGCTGTAGATGACCACATCGTCCAGATAGGCGGCGCTGCAATGTCCACAATCCTGGAGGACTCTGTCCATCAGTCTCTGGAAGGTGGCTGGAGCTCCATGAAGACCGAAGGGCATCACAGTGAACTGGAAGAGACCAGCTGGTGTTCGGAACGTTGTGTACGGTCGGCTCGACTCTTCAAGGGGCACTTGCCAGTACCCTTTACACAGGTCCAATGTGGTGATGAACTTTGCTGCTCCAATCTGTTCGAGCAGGTCATCGATCCTTGGCATTGGGTAGGCATCAAACTGAGAGATTGAATTGAGTTTCCTGAAGTCAATGCAGATGCGGAGGGACCCGTCCTTTTTGAAGACGATGACCACCGGACTGCACCACTCGGAGTTGGATGGCTCGATCACACCCAGTCTGAGCATTTCTTCTACCTCCTGTTTCAGCTTCGCCACCAGATTTTGTGGGACTCTGTAGGGACGTTGGGGAATTGCTTGTCTCTGGATTGGCAGCAAACAGAGAAGAAGCCTCCGGGAAGATCTGCAGAAGCTGTGATGCTCGTTCTGGGGCCAGATGTACCAATACAGGAGAGACAGGCGTTGCTTGAGTTTCTGGACCCGTCTGTTCTTCTTCCTCAAGGTCCACTTCTCTTACCAGCAGAGCCATCCCTGTAGAAGCCACTTGTCGCTCCTTCCACTCTTTGAGAAGGTTGACATGGTAGGTCTGTTTCGGTCGTTTCTTCTCAGGATGGTAAACCTCATAGGTGACCGGGCCCATCTTGTGGGAGATGGTGTGTGGGCCTTGCCATTTTGCCAGGAGCTTGCTTGAGGAACCTCCCGGTATGCAAACAGCAGGAATGGCAGCCAGCGATCCCAGTCTTTCCCTGTGTCGTCAACAAACTTCCGGAGCATCCTCTTCAGCGTCTGGTTAAATCTCTCAACCAAACTGTCTGTCTGTGGGTGGTACGGCGTGGTCTTGATTGCATTAATGCCCAGCTGCTTATAGAGGAGCTGCATGAGTCTGAGGTAAAGTTGGTCCCTTGATCGGTGAGGATCTCGTCTGGTATTCCCACCCTGGAGAAAAGCTGGACCAACGCATGCACTACTGCAGGAGCAGTGATGGTGCGAAGGGGAAAAGCCTCTGGAAACCGCGTTGCATAATCACAGATGACCAGGATGTACTGATGACCTCTGCTGCTTTTCACCAGAGGGCCCACGATGTCCATGGCGATCCTGCGGAATGGTGTGGAGATGACAGGGAGAGGCTGCAGGAAAGCTCTGTCAGATTTGCGGGCAGTGCATGTTTTCTGGCATGTAGGGCATCTGGTGCAATATTTCTGAATGTCGGTGTAAATGGAAGGCCAAGAAAAACGTGAACTGACACGGATGTAGGTTTTGTGGTGACCAAGGTGTCCTGCCCATGGGAGTGTGTGTGCTAGGTGCATGACAAGGACTCTGCAACTAGCTGGGATCACAAGACGTTTGTCTTCATTACCAACACAATACAGCACATCATTGTCAACAATGAACATCTCCTTCCCCACACAATCCCCACTGGTGTCCTTGACTACTTTGGCAAACAATGGTTTCAAAGTAGCATCTTCCCTTTACAACACTGAAATATTGTCAGGCACATTCCACATGTCATTACACAGCAAAATCTGTCGGTCTGATTGAGCTAGCTTTAGCTGTTTCTCAAAGCGTCGCTGGCGACGGGATTTTCTTGGCCCCTTAGTGCCACCCTCACACAGACTACTGTCGAGGTCTGGGAGTGGTTGGACACCAGCTTTCACTTGGGCTCTGGTGATTACAGGACAAGACACATGCACATTCAGTTCTCCCTTTTTTTCCAGAGTCACTTTGCTCTGACAGTTCTTTATCCTGTAACAAGTCCATTAACACAGGTAAGTCCCAACCCAAGATGGCATCAACAGGCAGATTCTCTACAACCCCAACAGTCAGTAGGTAAGATTGTTCATCAATGATCACCATGAGTTCAGTTTTGGGATAGAGGTGCCTGTCTCCATGAACACACAAAATGTCCGCCTGCCTTCTGTAGTCCACACTGCCTACTGGCACCAGAGCACTTTTAACCAGAGACGTGTAGCTACCTGAGTCTAACAGGGCTGTCACGCGTTGACCACTGATGGTAACAGTTTTGTGTCGCGTTTTCACCTCCATGTCAGCCTCGGGCCCATTTCTGACCGGGGTGCATAACAAGCACCGGTGACCTTAGCTTTGCGTACGGGACACACAGAAGCTTTGTGGCCTGGCTGCTGGCAATAGAAGCAAACAAGGTCCTTACCCGATCCTCGTTGGTTTGGGGCAGAGATGGTGTCACCTGAAGGTTCCTGGTGTCTCTCTCCCCTTGTAGGACGTGACCGCCAGCCGGGCAGCTGAGAGTCCCTCGACTGGCTCGTGCTCCTTCACCCAGGTCCTCACCTCCGTCGGAAGTACCCGGAGTAGCTGCTCCAAAACGACGGCTTCCCCAATCTCCTCCTTGGTGTGCTGCTCAGGCCGGATCCAGCGTCAGTAGAGTCCCTTCAGGCGGTGGTAGGTCTCGGTGGGGTTCTCACCAGAGGGCACAGCGGTGGCACGGAACTGCTGCCGGTACGTCTCTGGAGAGATGTCAAATTTTATGAGCAGGGCTGCTCTCAAGTCAGTGTAGCAGTGAGCCATCTCCTCATCCATCGCAGTGTAGGCCTCCAGTGCCTTACCAGTCAGCAGTGGAACGAGGCGGCAGGCCCACTCACTCTCTGGCCATTTCCAGGTCTTGGCTATTCGCTTAAATCTCAGCAAATAGTTCTCAATGTCTTCCCCCATCCGATATTGTGGAATTTTGGGGTCTTGGTAGGGCCTCCACTCTGGCCTCGGCTGTTCAGGTCTACTGCTGGCATTCTGAGACGGAAAAGAAGGATACTCAGATGCTGAATCCTGATGTCCTCGCCGGGGTGCTGGGGTTGGCAGCTCGAATCTTGGGCTGCTTGCAGTGGCTGTACTTGGAGTCGTGACATGGGCTGGCCTGTTCTGCCCCCGTGGTGCAAGAGTCTGCCGGGACAGGGGCACCGGTTAATAAGGCTGCTCGGGCCCTGGAAGAGAAGCCCTCAGGCCTTGGATCTCTGCCAACAGGCCCTCCTCTCTCCTTTGCTGTGATGCCAAAAAGTCTCTCATCATAGCCACCAGTTCTCCTCCTGCTCCACCTGCAGATGCTGGACCTTTAGGAGCTACTGGGACCTGCCAAGGCCTGTACTCCTCACCGTCCTCATCCCACTTCTGACACCATATGTGACGGGGTCCTCTTCTGTCGAAGTTGCCACTGTGTCCCAAGCCGGGCCAGCCTTGGCAGCTGCTTCCTCCAACTGCTCTCGCCGCTGGGACCGCAGTCCTGTGCGTTGCTTTTGGGGCCGGATTAGTTTCTTGCGACTAGCCATCCCACTTCTGACACCATATGTGACGGGGTCCTCTTTCAATCCACCCAAAAACTTAAAAACAGGCGTAGTCGCAGACTGTAAGTGAAGTGTTTTTATTTTTGCCGGCCTCCCAAAGTGCAGTGATCGATACTTCCAAAAATGCAAAAATGCAAAAACAGGGAAAAATGGTGTTTAGACTATTTAAACTATTTACCAAACAAAAGTCGTCCAAAAACAAAATCCACATAACTCAGCAAACAAACTGTACTTCAAAAAAATAAAGTCTCTGTTGTAACATGTTACCTTCGCTGTAACCATCCTAGACTGCTTGAAAGCAACAAGCAGCTCTCTTTTAAAGACAAGAAGCCCCTCCCACTGGGCGTTATAAATTGCCTAACATTTTAAAGAAACACATTATCTCATGAATGAGCAATTTATACTTTGTTAAATTAACATGGTTTACTCATCCCTAAATTACCCATTCTCATCCATATTTTAGTACCACCACTGTAATGTATCGGTGGCGATACTTTCAAAACAAACATTTAATTAATCAATCAATCATGTGATCACCCATGCGCACCCCATCCGCCTATTTAGTATGCGGAAATGGGCCGCCTCTGTTTGGAACAAACGGGACACCGCGGAGCGCATATGCAACGCACCAACGGTAATACCACTCTGCATCTGTATATATATGTGTGATACCAAAAATAGAGCTTTCAAGTGTGCACCCTTAATCGCGCTATGAAACGGAGAGGGAAAGGAGGATGATGGTGTGATTTACTGAATGATTATAGGCGCACTGGCAGAGGGAAAAGTTTGGCGGATGTGTGTGTGTCAGCATGTGTGTTGGTGTGTGTTGGTGTGTGTGCTGACTACAGTCAGTGGACCGCTCCGTCACAAGGACCCTCTTGAAACCCTAGGAATTATTATTAGGGCCCGAGCACGAACCGTGCAAGGACCCTCTTGGAATGCAAATGATTATTATTTTTCTCGTTCCGCCACTTTAAACGATATTTTGAGGGCCTGAACATGTAAAAAACCAGTAAATGCTTATAACTCTACTATGCAGTGTTCAATCATCACCAAAAAATTCATGCATGACAAAGAGCCCGCCCTGAACACATCCATGATTGAATTCTTTTAATTAGTCACAGCGCCACCTGTTGACAACAGGAGATCACTCCGTCTGAGCACTGTTTCCTTTGCACTAGCCATTGCTACACAGTTGCGTGTATCTCCCTCAAAATCACTGTTGACCATCCAAAGACCTTGACCATACGACCATTACAAGCACAAAGTCCTGCGTGAAAAGCTGTTCCCTTACGGACGCGTTGTTCGTCATCAAACAGGAAGTCGTTTTTTCACGGGCTTAACATAGTCGTACAGACCCGAAACTTCATACATATAATCCTGGTACTAAACTCAAACATCTTATATCGTTTAAGTAAGTGGGCGTGGCTTAATGGCTCAGTGGCGCCAACTGGCAGAAGCGAAAAATAAAGCTAGTCCGAAAGCGTTCAGCCGTTGGATGCAAACTTAGTGTCAGTGTGTTCTAGTGATCAACATATCCCGTTGTGCTCTGCACATTATTTCGTCAAAGGGCGTGGCTATGGCGTGCGTTCAAAGTTTGATGTGCATTTTGGCAACTTGCCAAAAAAGTAAATGGTTATATTTACTACTAAAATAGATCTCTGCTATGCAGTGTTCAATCATATTAAAATTTCTCATGCATGATACGGGGCCCGCCCTGAACATATCCATGATTGAAATGTTTTGCTTAGTCACAGCGTCACCTGTTGACAACAGGAAGTTACTGCTTCTCAATTAGCATTAGCCATTGCTACACGGTAGTTCATTTTCCCGTCAAAATTGGTGTGGACCATGCTAACACCCTGGCCATACAATACTTTCAAGCTCAAACACCTACGTCTAACGCTCTCGCCATACGGATGCATCATTCGCCGTCAAACAGGAAGTGGCTGTAATTCTCATATACTTTGTCTGATCTGCCTCAAATTACACAGGTATGATCAGGGTTCGCCTCTGAACACATTGACATAACAATAGTCAACTTTAACCATAGCGCCTCTTACTGCAAGGAATAAGTACTAAATCCTATATACTTTATCTAATCTTATTGAAATTTCACATGTATGATCAGGGTTGGCCTCTGAACACATTGACATAATAGTGAACTTCAACCATAGCGCCCCCTACTGCAAAGCGTAAGTACTACATCCTATATACAATGCTCAATTTCCTCCAAATTTCATAGCTATCATGACAGTGCCAGCCTGAACTGCTCTACGTCAAAATTTAATATGATCTTCATTACATTGCCTATTTCAACATGCCAGTACTACGACTACACAAATCAAACTGCACGGCCTGCTGCTTAGCCACGTTCCGCTGCTGCTGCACTCCCGCGGTCGCGGCACACCCCGACATGCACAGGGGTGCGAGGGCCCTTCATCACCGCTTGCGGTTTTAATTTAATAGATTCTTCTCCTCACAAAGGTGAGTGAAAGCGGATCATACTTTTATTTAGGGAGTCTTTTACTGAGGTTGAGATGGAAATTATATCATTTGAGTCTGTTTAGTGCAGCAGTTAAAACATTTTATAAGACTTGAAATCATGGACTGTTTAAGGTTGGACAAAACAATAGCTCTCTGATGCCAAAAGATTTAGAGCTCCCCCTAGTGATAGGCTGCAGTATATGTCACCAACCCCATGTCCTCCGTGCTGACAGTTCGGACTTTCTGCAAATTTTGTAATCAAAATTACATTTTTACAAGATTTTATCACACTAATTCATGATCACAGAACTATAGGTTAATTATTTTATGCACAAAAAAAGAGCAAATGTAGCATAATAATTAGTCACTCTGTAGCTCCTCCAGCGAATTAACAGCAGTACATGAGGAGTGGCAGGAGGAAATGTGGACTAACAGAGGATTCATTAGCCTTTCCATAATCATGAGTGCCTGTTTCAAACACACACAAGAATCTTGGGTGTATTTTGGCTTCAAGTTTCTACAACAAAAGGAGCTGGAGATAAAACATCCATATTTATATACAGTCTATGTTGTAAAAAAATCTAACAGGTAAATCTTAAACTAAAGGAGTCACTCTGATCAACTAATTAAGTGTAATAATATTCATCCTACCTGTCCATGAAACCAAACGGGCCATAATCCAGAGTAAGACCCAAGATACTCATGTTGTCTGTGTTGAGGACGCCATGGCAGAAACCAACACACTGCCACTGGGCAACCAAATTAGCTGTTCGATTCATCACCTGCAGGTAAACAAGTAACATCAGATAATGACATTGCTTAGAAATCACCTACTAAGATAACCAAGCTTAATAGAGACGGATGGTGTTGTCACACATACACAAAACTTAAGAAAATTTCCAGAAATTCTTGGAGAGAGCTGACGCAAACAGACGATTTTTTAATATCAAATTTAACCAATTTTTCTTGCCAGCTCCCTAATAAAATGTTCCCTTGAATTCAGGGTGAGCCAATGTGTGAACGAAGCAGGTTAAAATTCAGAAAAATTCACAGAGAGGGGGAACAGGCAGGGAAGCTGTTTACATGCAACCAGTGAGTGACCGGTGTGATCGTTGTACATGTCACGTTCTTTAGCACTCAGTCTGGCAGATTTCAGGGGCAGCCAGTGCTGAAATACTCTAGAAATTTTCAGGAGTGAATGTGTGAAAAAGGTTACATATTGTGACAGCATTTCAACATACACCCTCATTCTCACCTCCCTGAAAAAAGCCATATTCCTGTCTTTACGGTTACTATGTGTCAGCTGGATGCAGGGATAAAAATTCTCAATGACATAATCCAGCAACTGAGCGCGGATGTCATGCCGCCCTGCACTGGGACCCTGCAAACCTGAAAAATCATCTCGACCAAGAAAGATCTCAAAAGATCCAAATCTAAAAAAAAAAAGAAAAGAAAGCACATCACAACTTGTCGATATTTCTGGGCTGATATAATAAAAAATAAAAAAAAGTTCCTGTTTCCTACCTGATGAATGATGGGGCAAGACGCAGCACAACGGAGCAGCGCTCAGAAATGCGCCTGCCATTGTTGAGTGGATCTCTGGTGACGTAAAGGTCCGAGGTCACCAGGGAGGCTGCACGGGTGCTGGGTATCCCCAGGGCAGCCATGGCCTCACTGCACAGGAATTCTCTGATGCTGGAGCGAAGCACCTTCCTGCCGTCACCATCTCTGGAAAAATTGTGTTGTGTTTTTGACAAACTTGTCTCTGATATTCAATCTGATTTACTTAGGTAAGACATAAGAAGAGATTTTCAGTTTTACTTTGCATGTCAATAAAAACATATGGAAGATATCTACTGAATTAAACGACACAATGACCTTACTCTATCATCAGACATTAAGGAAACATGCTCTGTTGAAGTGCTGGCTTCTGTGTCAACAATGATGCAGCCAGTATGTTCTCCTTCTAATTTACGATTCCTGTCCAGAATGGTCTGTTTTTATTTTGACTATAGGCGGTATTACGGCACTCCATTGGACGCTACCTAGTTTGCCAGACAAACAGCAAACCAACAGGTGCCGCAGCGATGGAAGCAGGTAAGCAAACTGGTTAAAAAAAAAAGCCTCAACAGTCTTCTAATAAGCTCCACGATCAGGAATGTAGTAAAACTAGGATAAGAGATGCTTTACAAAAATGGAGAGCGGTGAGAACACAGAAAGGTTTCAAGGCTGATGCAGAGCTGGCTAAACACTGAAGCTTCCATGTCCGCGGCCGGGCAACCTGCGTGCACATTGACTCTAGCTGTCTAACTTTCTCCTACCAAGTTTTTTCATTCTAGATTTTCCCTTTAGTTTTCGAAATGACCAGAAACAAAACTTCAAAACTTCCTTTGCATATTCTTTCATGCCTGGCCCCTTTACTGTTTTGTACATTTTGAGGTACATTAGTTAGAATTGTCTAAAGCGTCAAGACTGACAACCAAAAAGACTGCATCCAGTTGGAAGACATTAAGAATTGATTGAATGTGATGATGACACAGTGCAAAGGTATTCAGGACCGGCTGCCCTCTCAAAAAGACCCTTTATCCAAAAATATGCTGTTTGTATATTGTCAACCAATACAGACCTTAAAGCACGTAGCTGAACTTTCATGTAGAGCATGCTCTGTTTGACAAGTTAAGTTATGACAACATCTTATGTCACCCCAACTATTATATTCACATTTGGCTTATATCTTATAGCTACACATCTCCATGGATACATATGTTTATATAGCTGATATCAGTTAATAATAAAGTCCAAAAGGTACATCAGTTAGACCATCTATTCTTACATGGACCTTATGTTTATGGTAACACTGACCAAAGTTTGAAGCCATTTAATAGCTAAATAAGCATGTTCCCTTTCATATTAGTTTTCTTAAATCATATATGCCTTAGGGTAGGCCTATGGCTTAACACATAAGCCACTAAAACATAGATATAATGCTGTAGATTCTGTTGAGCAAGCGATTGTTATGAAATAGAGGATACATTTGATGTGTGCCAAGCACTAAGCTTTTAAGTAGCTCTCTTGTGTTAATGCACTCACATGCCTCTGGTGAGCAAAGGCTTAATAAAGAAACACTGTGTTAACTGTTGTAGGCTGTATCAACATTATTGTGTCCCAGAGATCAAACATTTTCCTGTGGTGGATCTTAGAATATTATGGTTAAACTGCTCTTAAAGAATTGTGTTACGGAGACCCTGAAGTCCCAAAAAGTGAAGAAGAAAAAAAATATAGCCTATTGTGCGCACAATATAATTATCTTGATTGTTGCGCACAATGTATTTTTTTTTTTTTTCACTTTTTGGGGCTCCCTATGTTACATTAGTGGTGTACATTTTACCTTACCTTGAGTAAGGCGTGACTCCTGCACCTTTCACCTGTATCTCCCATCGGCCGTGCGTCTCCGTCTCCACCTCCCCCAGGTACATCACTGCTCCATCTCCCAGTTGTCCCGCAAACAGGCCGAACTGGTGCCCACTGTAACAGTGAGCAGCCGGCTCAGAACCCGGCAGCAGCCTGGAGCCGCTCAGATACTCCGGGCCGAGAGGATTACTCAACACATCCTGAATACGCAAGCCGATAAGAGCCAGCGCCGCCGGGGACTGGGCCACGAAGGTCGGGCGTAAAAGGGGTTGGAAAGTGCGAATTCGAGAGAAACAAGCCGCATGGACCGTCTGGGACCCGAGATCCTCCGAGTCATCCACCGGCAGCTTTTTCAGCGCGGTGTTGTTGAAGCGTAACCGCTCAAGAGAGGTGGACCTGCAGAGAGAGGGCTCCATTAGGACTGAAGTCTGCCAGGGCCAGACCTAACCAAGTTCTCTCTCCATGCGCACACACATACACACACACACACACACACACACACACACACACACACACACACACACACACACACACACACACACACACACACACACACACACACACACACACACACACACACACACACACACTCACACACACACACACACACACACACACACACACACACACACACACCAAAAAAAAACAAGTTACTTGAGTAAATTCAGTTTAAATAAGTTTCTGTTTATGCATGCCATTTTGCAACATAATATTTGCAACAAGTATCACAATATGTACCAACAGATAGGCTACATCTTTTAAGTGATAGCAGAGCAAGCAGGATTAGTTTCCCTTTTTTATTCTCAAGGCTATTATGGCTTGAAAAAAAAAACATAAAAAGTAATGCAGCGAGAGAAAGGGAGAGAGAGAGAGAGTAGGCTACTCCTCCAGAGGGGCAGAGGTGGAGATGAGGGGAGAGAGTTCAGCTTTCCGACCGCCTGGTGGATGAAGCTTCTCATGAGTCAGGTGGAAGAAGACAAACACTTTATTACATTCTTTGAAGGAAACGCTTAACTTTTTTTTTTCCTCTTCTGCCGATATTCTGCTGTACACTCCTGTCCGCTAGGTGGCGGTAATGCTCCTTTAAGCTGGTTTGCCAACCGCGGACAACATTGAAAGAAGAAGAGGTAAACTTAAAAGAGAAATCCAGCAGGGGGCGGTAACGCGTTTAATAATTGTCACCTGCCGTAAAATATAAAAAGCGAAGATGAAATTTCCAACAACAAATCATTTTGCAACATGTAGCCGCTTGTAATTTTACGTTTATTGATTCATTTGAGCTCTTCTCTTATTTTGGGAGAATCCTTTTGTGCTTCCCACAGGACAGTAAACGTGTCACTGCTCATAATAATCTACTGAAGCTAGTTTTTCAAATAAATTAGCTCATTACATTTTCAACACCGATGTGAGAAGATGGACGTCTTCACTGTCACTTCGAAAGGTTTGTTGGCTGGAAACCCGACAGCAATGATGTGAAACTTGAAGTTTGTGACAGTTCAGCTATTCCCGATAACTATTAACGTCGCACCTTCTCTTTCAACCAAAGTTAGCTTCGTGAGCTAGCCTAGCCTTCCCTCGTCGCGTTTGAATGATCCACTTGTAGTTAAATGTTGGATGTTTGCTCCAACAGACACAGTAAAAGCATGGCTGACAATGCATGTGCAACATTGTTGGTATTGAACATGCACTCAGGGTTTCTTGTGAGGTTGCATTCAAAACCCAAAAGTGTTCCTGAGCTGATGGACAATCTTCGTGTGAGCAGTCATTTGTTCCTGCACAACATAACTTTACTCTTAAACTGTCCTGTCCTTACTTTAACATATTGTTCGTTGTTATTTTTTTTTAGTCAATGAATGATTGAAAGCAAGGCACATATATTTACGTAGCACATTTCAGCAACCAGACAATGAAACGTGCTGCACACAAGACATCTAAAGCATCATGACTGCAACGATTCACTCAACTCACGATACGATTCACGATTGATTTTACAAAATGAGACTGTAGACAAATTATGACTGAAAAAGATTCAAACCTAATTGTCAGTGTGGTTTAAATGTTATATTTCTCTCAACAAGGGGAGGTGATTGGAGCCTCTCATTGTGATGTTGATTAAATGCTGCATCATGTTGTTTGTGTTGGTTGTGTAGTTCTCTGTCTTCTTACAATATTTGCACACAGTTTTTTTTCTGTTATCTTCTCACCTCTTTCATTTTCTCTCTCGGGGAAGCCAAAATGCTTCCACACCTCCGATTTAAAAGACGGTGGTGAGTCCTCCATTTCAAAATCTTGTTCAGCAGCTGCTGACGCTCACCATATTATTGCGATTCATTTTTCAGAGTACTGATGTGAATCTTGACACCTTTGAATCGATTTATCACGATTTTACGACTAATCTTTACATCCCTAATCATGACAAATATGTTAATATTTAAAAGTTGTTATAACAGATGATAAAGAATCAAAGAGACGATAATAAGACAGTTGTAATCTTGAAGTATGTTCTTATACTTTAGGAATAACTGAGAGCTGTAAAAAGCAGCCCCAAGATTTGACTGGTCATCATCTTTCAGTCCAAGGTGCTGATTACTTAAATGTTATTTTTTTCCATTTGTGGATGGATGGCATGCAGACTAGTTGAGTGAGTTTAAATGGTACACATAAGTAACATAGCAGTCTGAGTGCTCATTTATATTTCAGGTGACCCTTTACCGCTGGCGTCTCTGCGCCTCCTGGTCCCACCTCTCCAGCTTATGTCCGCCTCCATGATGCAGGTCATGAAGAAAAAAGATGTGATGAGCTACTGGACCGTGGCAGAGTTTGTCTCTTTGGTGACGGAGATGGTTCCCGAGTTGCTAATGTACAAACACCGCACGCAACTTCTCCTGGGATTAAGAGCCAGGGTGAGTACAAGTGGGGAACTGGAGGAGACTTTTATAGCTAGTTTTTTTAATTAAATCCACTTATGGTATGTGAACTGTGTTGCGAAACTAAATACTTTTGATGCAATTATTTCTTCTCCTCATCAGTATATTGTAGAGTTGTGCAAAAGTGATCAGCTTGAGGAACCTGACTTCATACTGTCTTGTCTGGACAAACTTAAAGTGAGTGTTAACACAACATGTGATTATTGAAAACATCTACAGTTACTATCTGGTTGACTCGGGAGCTTGTATTATGTGTTGCACATTTACGCTCATTTTACAGGTCAAAGGATGGGAAGAAGAAGAAATGGTTGTGAACTTTCTTGGGTTAGTCCAGACTCTGCTCAAAGATCCCGAAGAGAGACGCAACTTTTTCCTGGTGAGGCATTGTCACTGGCACTTATGCAGAGTCCGATGGGAGAGCACAGCGGTCAGTGATTGCTTGGAAACTGTACATTGTTCTCTCCTGTCTTTTTTTTTTTTAAAGGAGGTCTTCCCGGCGGACTATGGGTCTCAGTACGACAGCGATCTGCAGACGCTGTTTTCAGAGTTTCTCTTTCGGCTGGCTCAGCTGTTGCCAGTTCCGGACCTCGAGCAGGTTAGAGGTGTTACTTTACTATCTCACAATGAAAACCATAACTCACTCTAAAAAGTGGTGGATGATACATGACCTCTGTTTCAGGTTTGTGGTTTACATGTTGAAACGCTGATGAAGGATCCGTTGGTGACCTGCGCGCTTATGCTCTTTTCCGATAATACAAACTTTAAAGGACGTTGAGCGTGCTTTGTTTTTGCGATTGTGCACCTGAAGTTTCATTACTGTTTGAGGGAGCTCCCTTTTTGCTGTTTTGGTTTCCATGTGCCGTATGCTGGTTGAATGGCTGTTGTAAACATGATGTAAACACGGCTCTGACAACAGTACAGCAGGTGGGACTCGAGCTTCTCACTCGTTGTACACAGTCATGACTCAGAGAGACATTTACAGATATACTTGATTTCTGCTGTATTTATATGTATCTTTCTGCACATTTTCCCTTTAACCTGTAAATCTGGTGTTTTTGTTTCCTTTGTTATGATGTTTAAAAAAAAGTATATATTTGGATTTGGAATGTGTGTTTCCCACAGACTGTTTCCTGGCTTGGCTCTGGGTGCTCTGTGTTGGAGGACTGTGAGTGCACTGTCTCTGAGCCTACAGACCTGAAAACGTTGCTCCAGCACCACAAGCACCTTGGGCATTTAGAGCAACATGGTGAGTGACTTTTACACTTCTACCCTATTTCATTTTTCGACCGAACTCTTGCGACAACGACTGCTCTCCTCTTTCGTGCAGTCCCTCCTTCGAGCATGGGCGAGAGTATCCTCTCCGCCCTCTCTGCAGTGATCCCCGGCAAAGTGGCCCCACCTGCAGAGCAGCCCAACCAATCAGATCCCCTGCCAGGCCTCTCTGATGACACACACTCTGCATCATTCGTGGAAGACGTAGCAGTTGAAATAATCGCAGTGACAGATTACGCAGAGGTTGAATTAAGTGCAAGCAGCGGAATAGAGGTGGTGATGGGGGACAACTGCTTTGAGGGAACAGACAGTAACTTTGTGACTGAAGATTCATTGGTAGTTCTTCAAGATGAGATGAGCAGGGAAGAAGAAGAAAAAGCTGTGGGTGGTTTGACAACCGCTGCGCATCCAGAAGTTCACAAGGAGGACTTGGTGGCTACACAACATAAACTCTCAGTTGGGCCTCATGACTGCCCGGACTGTGAGAAGAAATTTAAGTTTGCCTCTTCACTGATCGCCCACAGGGTCATCCACACCGGTGAACGCCCGCACCGCTGCGGTGACTGTGGCCGCTGCTTCTCTTTCAGGCAGTCCCTCGACAGGCACAGACACACGCACAAAACAGCGCACAAGACGAGCGAGTGCGATTGCCTCTTCTGCGGGGCGTCCTTCGAGTCCTCGTCGGCGCTCACACAGCACAAGCAAACGCACATGGTGGACGGAGTGTACACATGTCACCAGTGCGACAAGAGATTTAACTGGGAGCTGGCACTCGCGAAGCACCTGAAAACTCACGCTGACGATCACAACGCAAACAAGTCTGCTGAGAGCCAGGAGACGGGGCGAGAGGTTGTCGTGGGTGATGACGACGTCGTCAGCAGCGGGGCTTCTGTTGAGGGGGACGTCCAGGTGCAGGAGGAGGATCGTGGTTCTCGTGATCAAGAGAACTCCGAGGTTCTGAGCAGTGATCATCCCCCGTATGAGCGTGAAGACACGGTTCCTGAGCTTGGCAATGAAACAACGACGTTGGCAAAGGTCCGCACGAGCGGGCGCAAACGCAAACCCACCATGAAAATCCAGGTTATAAATTTGCAGAAGAGCTTGACCTCCAAAAGAAGGAAGGAGAAAGCCAAGGAAAAGCCTCCAGAGCTGAGGCCCTTACCTTTCAACTGGTACGTTCCACGTTAATAGTTTCTTATATTTCTAAATTACATCTTGGTTTTATTACAGGTCTAGTGCATGAATATATTAAATGAACTTGATCACTTTGTTCAGTTGCATGTGTGGTGGATGTGGATAGTCATGGTCCAGAAGAAACAGCTTCATCCTCTAACTTCTCTTCTTTAGCAGCGAGGAGCACTCTTATGGTTCATCCATGGTCTCAGCAAAGGACGGCGTTGAGTGTGAGTATTCTTTTAATTATTTCTCTGTCTTTCTTACTACTAAAAAGCTATTATTATTATTATTAGTATTATTATGACTAATTAGACACTACACTTGAAAAAATCCATCTGGTAACCTAAAAATGAAGGTAGACCTGTATGGGATTTGTGGGGCCGATATCAATATTAGGAAGAGAGAAAATCCAATACAGACATATCCGCTGATATCTTTCCTTGCTCTATCTGCGATCTTTAGAGATAAATAGATAGATATAAACATCTGTTGTGTTGATCCCTCAAATGTAGTTATCAAACGCTTGTGGAAAGATATATAACCTGTACCTGCGTCCCCGCTTGACACTCTGGAAAGTCATGATGCTTTCTGTTATGCACAAAACATCCTCGGCGGTGTATAAATCATAGACTATAAATATTAATGTTTGAAGCCTGAGTGCCGTCAGCCATCTTGTTCCTGCAGGGGGCTCCGGAAGCTCATCAGCAGCCTCCGCCATGATGGAAATGCTGTCTCAGTCTAACTTTCAGTCAACCTAACGCGCCTAACTATGGATGACACTTTCAAAATCAAAACAGAGCCATTTAAAAAAAAAAAAAGAACCCCCGTACAGTGTGTGACAATAACTACTCATGTTAATTTATGCTGTAAAAACTGGCTTTTTGGCCTGTGGCGTGTATGTGACTTCTGGTGTTCCTGGAACCAGCCTCAAACGGACACTTGACAAACTGCAGGATTTTGCACTTCACTTTCAGAACCAGAGGTTGCCGCTTGGTTTGAATGTGTCTGAATGGGATTAGTTACTTCTGACGGACACTTTAAGTAAGCAGGATGAGAAATGTGGTTTTTATGTACATGACAAATCAGCAAAGAGAGAAAACGTGTCACTCTGTCCTATTTCCTCCCAGGAGCTTTAATGTTAAAAAATGCAAATTAGTTTATAAGTTGTTGTCACCCTGCCTGCAGAAAAAGTTTTGTCCTTTTTTGGGATACAAAGTGTGGAATGTCTTTTCAATTCTATGAACACTGCTCACAATTGTAACATGTAGACACCTGTTGAAAAGCCCAAGTAGCCTAACTTTTGGAGGAAGTGAAAAATAGTTTCATTTTTTCCTGCTTATATGAAATATTGTCATCAAAATTACAGTTTAAGGCAGTTTATCCTTTTAGAAAATGTTCAACTTCTCTCAGACTTAGTTTTAGATCATAATACATTTTTATGTTATTTACTAAGAATCTTGTTTAGCACTTGCAATCAATGAATCCAAAGTCAAGGGTTTAACTTTCACTTTTTAAGCACAATGTTAACTGCTTGCTCCAGTGTTGAATAACTGTTGTTTTTATACATTAGGTTGTGCAAGCGACGGCTCCCCAGCTGCGTTCTCCTGTCCTAAATGCTCCTTCCAGCACTCAGAGGAAGCACAGGTCCAGCAGCACATCGACAAGGTTCACTCTGCACAGGCTGAGGATGACAAGGAGTCTGTTCAGCCCCTCACAGATGAAGAGGGAGGCTTCAGCTGTCCAGAATGTGGGAAGAGCTTCAAATTCCAATCTTTACTCACAGCTCACCAGCGGATACACACGGGGGAGCAACCCTTCCTGTGTCCTCAGTGCGGACGGCGTTTTTCCTTCAAACAATCACTGGAGCGGCACAAGTTGACGCACAAGTCTGAGCGAAAGTACGAGTGCCTGATCTGCGGGGAGTTCTTCAAGTCCCTGCTGGCGCAGAGGGAGCACAAGAGCACCCACATGGAGAATGGTGAGTACCTGTGTTCAGAGTGCGGCCGAGCGTTTGCCTGGAAGTCGGCTCTTGTGAGGCACCTGAAGACCCACGACGAGGAGGTGGAGAAGGTGGAGCGTTCCTTCAAATGCCCTCGCTGTGAGCTGAGCTTCAGCTGTGCTAGCCACCTCAACAGACACCTGCAGACGCACCAAGAGGAGCGATTGCACACATGCAACTGCGGGAAGAGCTTCGCCTACCGGGCAGCTCTCACCGCACATCAACGTATCCATCAAAAGGAGCGGCCGCACACGTGTGCACAGTGCGGGAAGGGATTCCTCTACAAAGGGGGGCTGCTGAACCACATGAAGATCCACTCAGAGGAAATGCCCTTCATGTGCTCTTTCTGTGGCAAGAGCTTCAAAAGGGAGCGGAATATGAAGAAGCACGAGCGCTGCCACACCAGGGAGAATGTTTTCAGCTGCTCGCAGTGCGATAAAAGTTTTGTCTACAAGGCGACTCTGATCAGGCACGAGCTCACTCACTCCGGCGAGAGGCCGTTCCTCTGCTCCGACTGCGGGAAGGGCTTTTTTTCCCACGCCGAGCTTCTGAAGCACGAGCGCTTCCACACAGGTCACAAGCCCTTCCAGTGCCCCCAGTGTGGCAAGAGTTTCACCCAGTCCTGCTACCTGACCATCCACCTGCGCTACCACACGGGAGTGCGGCCATATTCCTGCACCGAGTGCGACAAGAGCTTCCTCAGCGCCAACCGGCTAAAGAGACACCAGCGGACACATTCAGGGGAAAAACCGTATCTGTGTGTCGAATGTGGTAAGGGATTCAGGCAGTCCTATAACCTGAAAATGCATCAACGAACACATACCATGAAGCTAACATAGACTTGCAAGTGTTGAACATTGATCTGTGAAATGTGACAGATTAGTTTAAAAATCATTATCAATTGTAACTGGATAATGGATTTTACTGCCTATGCAATGCTATCAAAGAAAGTTGTTCTGCAAGAATAAGTTCTTAATTGATTGCCACATTGTATTGTGATTAAAGCACGTTGGGCAGGCGAATGTGTTACAGTGGCATCATGAATGTTTTCTTATAATGGAGGTTAAAATTGGGGCAAAGAAACACAAGAAGGTTTTCTATAAATCCAGTCTTTATTGAGGGAATGTAACTGTAGAGACAATTTAAAACATGTTTGGAAAAGAGGTTTAAACACTTTAGTGCATGACCGAATCACATTTTATTTTTTTCCAACAGCTGTGGCAACATTTAGCAAACACAACACAGCTTCTGTAACCTGTCACAGGACCTAAATGAAATTCAGCTTAGACATCTTTGAATACTTAGTGTTGCTTCTTCACAGAATCCTTTATAATCACTGAGCTTATTGACAAACTTACATGAAGAAGACAAACGGGCCTTTGAATTGTTTCATGAAGTACATGTGTGAAAACTGCAAAAATAGTACAAGACAACTAATCCTATTGAGAGTGAGTTTGGGCAGCACATCACCCATGAGGAACATCCACAGATGTAAGACACCCCTGCCTGAGTAGGGCATCTCCTCCTATAACACACACTGGTAACCATGATCAGCCAAGTGGTAACAGTAGTACGAGGACGACAATCAAAGCTACCTTGACCTACACGGCGATGTGCAGAGTGATGGGGCAGTGGTCGCTCCCCATCGCCTGGTTGCGGATCTTGCTGTCACACAGGCCGGGCAGCAGACCGGATGACAGCAAAAAGTAATCGAGCCTCCAGCCCACGTTCTTTCCACGGGAGTTCATCATGTAGGTCCAGAAGGAGTAGGCGTGGGTCTGATCGGGGTAGAGCTCTCGAAAGCTGTCGACGAAACCGTTGGACAGCAGCTGACTGAAGCCCTCGCGCTCTTCGGGGGTGAAGCCTGCGTTTTTCTTGTTGCCCTTCGGGTTCTTCAGGTCGATCTCCTGGTGTGCAACATTGAGGTCGCCGCACAGCACCAGAGGCTTTTGCATGTCCAGCTCGCTCAGGTATGCCTGGAAGTCCACGTCCCAGGTCTTGCGGTAATCTAGGCGCACGAGTCCCCTGCCGGAGTTTGGCACGTAGGCAGTTACGAGGTAGAAGTTAGGGAACTCGGCAGTGATGACGCGGCCCTCCTTGTCGTGCTCTTCTTTGCCTGGATGATTGACAAAGGAGGTTCAATTAACACCTGGATATAACTTAACCCAAGATTTAAGAACATGTTTAGCTTTATTGTGCTGTGTGGGGCTTTAGTGTATGAAGACAAGTGTTTATGTATTTTAACATTGGTCTTTAACGCGACACTAGATACATCAGTTAGCATGCATGTTTTTTTCTTACCAAGAGAAATCTATATTGTTAATATAAAGCCACCAAAAGTAAAAAAAAAAAAAAAAAGTTTGGCAATCATCTCTTAAATAAACATTTCTATATTCAATTTGTTCAAAAAAAAGGAGCAAAGTGACAATATGCAACTTTACAATATTTAGTTGCTGGAGGTGGTGGCTGTTGTCAAGCAACCACTAGAGGCTACAGTAACTCTATGTCCCAATTTGCAGTCAAATGTTATGTCACAAACTCTTGAAGTATTTCTGTAACCACATAGAACTTAGTAGCAATGAAGCAACACTTGAACATATACAAAAGTATTCATTTTAAGCCATCTTTGGTAAAATTAAAACAAAATTAAATGTCAAACTACATTTTTTGCGTGCCATTTATAGATATCAATCCTGGTGTTATGTAACTGTAGAGACAGGTCTCTTTTGGAGGTTCGATTAGAAAACACCACTCACCTATGCCATAGGTGACGTTGATGGGTTCAGTCTTGCAGAGCATGGCCACACCGCTGTATCCCTGCTTGTCGTCTGACACGGCCCAGTACTTGTGAGGGTATTCTGGCATTGAGGTGATTTCAGCAGGGAGGTCTTTCTCTCCACACTTTGTCTCCTGCAGGCACAGGACATCGGGAGCCTCCTCACGCACCCACTGGGAAGACAAAACAAGTTTGATCGGTTAAAATTAGTCTTAAAACGTTCTTTTCCCCTTTATTTTTCGCAATTCCACCACAAACTCACATCCAGGCCCTTCTTCTTCACCCACGCTCTCAGCCCGTCCACGTTCCACGAGGTGATCTTCATGTTGGCGTCACGTCCATCTTTGCTGGTCATTTTGTCGGGAGGATCCTCGTACAGAATCGGGGCCTCTGGTTCCTTGGGCTTCTTTGTTTTCTTTGCAGAAGCTGCAAAGTGAAGGTTACACAGAAAGTCATGAAGTAGCAGTTCTCCTCTCGTGTTGTAAGAACGTGTTCCAGTTTGAATGAGTGAGTGTCTGTAGTACCAGAGCCGGTGTCGTTCTCCCCATCTGCGGCTGCATCCTCTGCATTCTTGCCTCTCTTCATTCTTGAACTTGCTCGGACAGCTAGCACACCTCTCAAACACACAACACGCACACACAACAGCACACGCGCCGCTGAAAAAAAACAAAACAGACAAGGAGTCTTAAGAGGTGTGTATGCCTCAACATTTGTAACACCCAGTTTTTAAGATACGTTGATCTATTTTCAAACGATACATAGGCTAAGAAAACATAGTTTATAGCCATATTGTGTATGTTGTGTCAAAATAACAGATTCCATCCGTAGAGAGTTCACCTGTTGGCTTATTTCTGCTCTCTCTATCTGCCCCTCTTAACCTTCACCCAGCACCCCCCCCCCCTCTCTGAGCACACATGAAAACCACACAGCTGTATGTATAATGTTTAAAAGTACCTGTGTGACATTAAGAATGTGGTCGATGTGGATTAGACTAAGAACTGACTTTGTGTTATTTCTTAACACAATAAAATATGGAGATATATATCATGTAGCACCCTTCAGCCAGAAACAATATGAAGTTATAATATTTGGTCCATATCACCAGGCATCAACAACAACATAAAGTATACTTTATTATGTTATCCACAGAGCTGAAGAAACGATCTTACCAAAACAAACCATACAAACTTGTAGCACAAAGGGGAAACACAAACATCAGCTATCATATAAACTACTGTAATACTTATTAGAATAAATCACAAACTGATATGTCTGTCTTTTTTGTTGTTTTTATTCCCAGATGAACTTTAAACCCCTAAACAGACTTTATTATACGACGTCTTCCTCCAAAAATAGAAATAATCTCATTAATAAAGGAACATCATCGTGTTTCAATCTATCCCAACTTTTTCATTTTAATGAATCTGTTCATAATGTTGGTTATCACAGTGAATGTTTTAATGTTCAGATAACACATTTCCGACCAGGGGAAGCACACAGAGTTAGTATGTAGCTGCAGGTGCAGATAAAAACATTCAGAAATGCAAACTTTGAAAACATTGCTGACCCATTGAAAAAGCGTGCGTATAGAAATGTTTTAAACAATTATAATGGAGCTGTTCAAGCTTTTTTTTTAACGTATTACACCACACTGAGAGCTATGCTAAAGCTAGCGTTTCCTGTGTAACAAAGGGAAGCTGTACACAGCATGGCCTGCGCTGACAATGAATGAGGAATAACAGCTAGCTTGTAATTAGCTTTCCCACGCTGCTAATTTGTGTAATCAATAAATGCAAATGTTGAAAGACGCTAGCGCCGCTTTTAACCAGCTACACATTTCAGGAAAGAGCCATGCAAATGATCTTACTTGCACTTCCACGGCAGGATGCAAACAACAAGTTTGTTTGTGCTTCAGTGACCCACACACACACTCACAAAGCCGCAGGTCTCTGACAACGTGCTGCACTTTATGGCTGCCTTTACATATGCCTGATGGAAATCATAAAAGAAAAATCCCAACTTTACGAAATACGAAAACCAACAGGCTGCTATGACGCAATTACACAAATTAGAGGCACTACCGAAGTTAAACTTTATTTAGACTTTTTATTTATTTATTTTTCAGATTTGTTTTGTTCAGGCAAACTGTGTAGTTGTCAATGTTTTGGACCCCACGCTACATAGTTGAGTTTCAGAAGTTAGCCGAAACACACAAGTTACTGAACTTGTGTGCTTAAAAGTTCCCCTGACAAGAAGCTGGATTAATGCAATCAAACGAGAGAAAGAAATACGATAGGTATGCTCATTTATCATTAAATACTGAGTTAAAATATGCTTGTTTTATGAGGCAGCGATGCTATGTTTGAGTCTGACTGCTAACATACTGAACAGGAATCAGTATGTTGGTTTATTTGTTTTGACTGATTGTATGTTATTTATAAATATATATAAAAAAAAATATTATTATAAGGTTACTGTCACCAAAACATGAAAAATATGAATCGTAATAAACGGAATTTAAAGTGAATTCAAATTCAAATTAAGACAGATTTTTGTCCCCTCAGTATATTTGATAGAAAATAAAGCAATATCTACAAAAGCCTGGTATCAATCACATATTACAAGAGTATTACACATTGTGTTATTGGACAGATTCTTGGCCTCTTAAGATTCATGTTGCACAGTTTGAATCCATGTATAATAACGGAGATGTTTACAGTGAAGTGTGAAATTGTCCAGGTTCAAAAAATGTTTTTCTTGGATTCAAAGAAACAACCGAATCTTTTCACTGCACAAATGTCTTTTCTTAAAATAGGTGTCAGCTGTTATGACTGTGGTAATCGGATTCGAGGGCAGTGCCAATAAGATCGGCATAGGAATCATCAGAGATGGTGAAGTGCTTTCCAACCCTAGACGGACCTACATCACTCCTCCCGGTCATGGTGAGTTACATTCCTGCTATAGAATAACTGTTTCTGGTCCATGGTCATGCACTCAAGTCTAAATAATCTCACATGTGAAGTTATTAAAATGTTATTTAACCCTGCAGGATTCATGCCGAGCGACACCGCCAGGCACCACCGTGCTGTCATACTGACAGTCCTGAAGGAGGCTCTGGAGCAGGCAGGACTGAAGCCTGCAGACATCGACTGTGTGGCATACACCAAAGGTAACGTGAGCATGAGGATCGTAGGTTTGAACAGATCCAGATCTGTTTTGTTTACTATGAGATCATCCTCAGGATATTGAAATGTAATGATTACGGTTGTCGTATTCAAAATCTGTGTTGGTCTCAAGAAAAAACATCCTGAAACCAGAGAGATGCTCTGGAGTTAACCAGGAAACACATTAGGTATCATTTTTTAATAGCTCTGCTCACTAATTTGACTCCCAGCATTTGAATAAGTAGATGTTTGATTGTTACAGTGTAGCCATTATACTGTGTAAGTCTTCATTTAAATTCTTGACTTAATGTCCGCTGCAATGATCTAATGTCTCTCTGTCTCTCTTATTCTTCCCGTTCAGGTCCCGGTATGGGTGCCCCCTTGGTGACGGTGGCTCTGGTGGCTCGTACAGTCGCGCAGCTTTGGGGGAAGCCGCTCCTCGGTGTTAACCACTGTATTGGACACGTTGAGATGGGCAGGCTCATCACGCAAGCTAACAACCCCACGGTGCTTTATGTCAGTGGAGGAAACACACAGGTTTGTAACATCGTTCAGGGGAATTGTTGAGAGTGTCCTTTAAATAACAATCACTAGCTTCTGATGTGCAGTAAACTTTCTGGTGTGACATACACAGTACAAATGTAATAACACGTCTGATAATCTGTGCAGGTTATTGCATACTCTGAGCGGCGATACAGAATATTTGGAGAGACCATCGACATCGCTGTTGGAAACTGTTTGGACAGATTTGCCAGAGTTATAAAGGTGTGTGTCCTCCAGTAGAGAGCACCCCTTTGCTTTGCTTTGTATTGTACGTGATTGAAGTTAAATTGAACTTTTTTTCTCTTCAGATCTCCAATGACCCGAGCCCGGGATACAACATAGAGCAGATGGCCAAAAAGTGAGTGAATTAAGCTTTGTGCTTAAAGGGGTAACTCTGTATTATTTTGAACCTGGTACAAATTATGATAGAAATCAGGGCCGTGTCAGACCGATGTGCGGTCCGTTCAGTACACACAGCGTCAGGTTCACTTAAGACAATACTAATTATTTTTTTCTAAAGCCTTGGATATGTGATAAACTTTACAATATTTGATATATGAACACATCGTCAGATATCCCCAGCTTACTTACACCTGCCCTCTGCTCCCCTGGTTCTCATCACCCGTGTGCCCGTTATTTCTCCTAATCCTGACCTGTTCCTGGTCTCTTTGATTCCTAACAGGTTCATAATTATAGGCCTGTGGACCGTCGCATGCATATAAACACACATTTTCTTCCTTTTCATTGACAAGACCAGCATTTATGATCCATGGTTATTAAAGGTCACATATTCTCCTCCTTTACATCAAGTGTAAATAAGTCTCAGAGCTCCCCAAAAAACATGTGTGTGAAGTTTCTTGTTCTAAAACCACTCTGATCCTGTATTTGATCATGTCTATAAACCCCTCTATTTCAGTCCTGCTCAGAACAGACTGTTTCTGTGTCTGTACCTTTAAATATGTAAATGAGCTGTGTCTGACCACGCCCCCTCTCTGGAAGGGCTCGGGTGTCTCTGGCTTTCTCGCTACATGTCCTATTATTTACGGTGAGAAGGCAGACTCAGAGGACAGAACAAACACCTAGCTGTGGGAGTGTCACCCACCTGGGGGAGGGGCTACTGCCCTTTGTGATGTCATGAAGGGAAAATCTCCAAACAGCCTGTTTGAGCACACATTTTCTGAAAAGAGGAACAGGAAAAAGACAGAGAGGATGGACTTTTCTCATCATTGGGTTTGTAGACGGACTAGAGACACATATTAGTGTTAAGAAAACATGGTAAAGTGTTTTTTGCATAATATGTGACTTTTATTAAACACAACCTGAATCAGCAGTATGAATTAAAAAATGTCATAAATCTACGATACACTGGGGTCTCCAACCTGCAAGTTGCTCTTTGAGTAAATCGTCATATACTAAACTTCTCTCCTCGTTGTGCTGGTAGAGGGAGTCAGTATGTGGAGCTGCCCTATACAGTGAAAGGAATGGACGTGTCATTTTCTGGGATTCTATCCTACATCGAGGTGAGTTCAAATGTTTCAATGTTGGTCTGTAAAAAGCGTTGTCTTCACAAGTGCTTTTATCTTAATAATTGTTTGATTCTCTGTTAGCTCACAGCGGTGACAGTTTAGATGTTGATTAGTGAATCGAGGCTGATCACTAAATGATTATTTTGGTTCCTGCTCCTGTTTGTCTCCAACAGGAGGTTGCTCATAAGATGCTGAGCTCTGGTCAGTGTGCTGCAGAGGATTTGTGCTTCTCCCTACAGGTACAAAGCACCAGAACACAAACAGATGGGTTGATGCTTTATTTCAGCTGTCAGAGTTTCCACTTCTTTGATTATTGAATATTCATCTTTTTTTTTTTTTTGACAAGTAAATAATTAGTTAATCCATTAGTTGTTTCAGGGTCAGTCATAATGTTAGATTTTGTTGGTATTGTCGAGCACTAAAGCCTCCCTCTCTGCAGGAGACGCTGTTCTCCATGCTGGTGGAGATCACAGAGAGGGCCATGGCTCACTGCGGCTCCCAGGAGGTCCTCATCGTCGGCGGCGTTGGCTGTAAGTACGAACAGTTGCACGCTAAAAGGAAACATTCCATTGTCACTGTTCTGGGTCATGTCTTATAATACAAAGCCTCAAAAAATGTGGACACATTCAGTAATTTATCACAGTGATTCAAATATCAACAGAGTGAGACAATCTGGTGAAGCCATTTTGCAACTTCATCAGCCGAACAGGAACATTACACAACAAACAGATACTGGGTACAGAATTTCATACACTGTTGTGTTCACGTTTTGTACAGTTGTGAAATGCATTGAAATCTCAATGAATGAAAGGTGCTATATAAATAAAGTCGAGTTGAGTTGAGAACACACAGAAATGGATAAGGTGTTTTTTTTAATTCACACTCTCACTGAGACATGCAGCCCAAAGTGCTTCACAAAAGAACAGACAGGAAATGTCCTCTCCATGTGAGGATAAAACAAAAATCTAAAGAACACAAATATTGTCATTCCTGGGTTTGATTACACACAGATTGTACGGGGATGCTGTCACGTTAGCAGACCAGTAACAACACACAGGAACTTTCTACATCTGTGTTAGTTACAACAAATAAAATGTCCGATCAGATACATTTTACTTTGACTGTAATGACGTTTTCATCCTGGCACATTTTGTGTTTAGTTTACAAGACAGGCGGACTCAGAAAGGAAAAAAATAAAGAATAAATAACAGCACATCGGAGAAGAGCACAGAGAACATGACAGCTACTTTACTGACTTTGTGGCTTATTTTGAGTCATGTTTGTCGGATACAGCCAGAACACTCCAGGCTTTCTGCTAATGAAGGCTGTCCACGACGTGCATGAACTGTAGTGTGCCGAAGCACACCTCTGCCAAGCGTGCCAGGGCAGAGGATGTGTAACGTGCTTAAACACAGATTGGAGCACTCACACAAGTCAAATGAACTGGACTTTAGGGGTGAAGCGTGCATGGGCATGGTACAGATTGTCTAGTGTGAGTGCACCCTAAAATGTATCAGAGGCAATGAAATTATAATATTCTATCTCACTGTTTGCAAGTGAAGCCAACTGTAACCAGCACCATAAAAGTGAATGTAAATGTAAAGACTCAAAGGTCTATCCTACCATTATTAAAATAAGTGAACTAGCCCTGATCATGCTAAAAGGCTCACATTCATTGTATTTATCCAAAGATTTGACCCAATCATCGTGGACAGACTTTGACCCTTTGTTTCCTGTGCAGGTAACCTTCGTCTGCAGGAGATGATGGGGGTGATGTGTAAGGAGAGAGGAGCCAAACTGTTTGCAACAGATGAAAGGTAAACCAGTCAATCCACACTCTCAATCATTCACATTTAAATAGTAGTCAGATGTTTTAAACATGAACAAAGGGATGTTGGTCCCTGAACTGAAACCTTTGTAAACATTCAGTGGCTTTACAGCCAGGTGTAAAAAGGTGTTACACAACTCTTTGACGTAGGAGTTGATATTTGTTTTTTTTTTCTTTTCGTTCACAACCTCCAACAAAATGTCTGTAGAGCCTGTGTACCTCCTGGTTTGAAGAAATAAGCCAAAGCTGCATTTCTTTGAGTGTTTCCTTGAGGATGGCTTCAAAGCCACGGAAGCTGAGGTGGCTCAGTTGGTAGAGTCAGTCGTCCCCTAACTGGAAGGTCACCCCAAGTTGCTCCCACTGCTTAGTCGGCGTGTGTATGAATGTGTATGAATGGGATTAATGACTCCTGATGGTCACATTAAATTGCAGCCTTTTACCATCAGGGTGTGAATGTGTAGGTGTGACATGCGGTGAGTA
The DNA here is from genome assembly GCF_963584025.1 of Labrus mixtus. NCBI lineage: Eukaryota > Metazoa > Chordata > Actinopteri > Labriformes > Labridae > Labrus > Labrus mixtus. The sequence continues at coordinate 4,385,409 of NC_083633.1, read as the reverse complement.
GTGAGAAGACTAGAAAAGACCATTTACCATTTGGTTCTGTATTAAAATGCCTATTTCTCCTGCAGAAATAAACATTTTTAACATGAGAAAACATAAATCAGCTCAGTGTTCCTCAATTGAAGAGATCATTCTCTCAGAAGAGTTACAAGGTGTTTTGGTTTCCTGGCAAAACAGCTGATAAGGAAGCACCAGAGCGGGGTTTGTGTTGGAATGTCAAAGATCTAAGCTGCCTGCCCAAAGTCGACAAACTAATAATTACACAATCAATGTTATCTAAAAACTTCGACCAATGTCTGCCACGAGGAACCAATCTGATGAACCAATCATGCCTCCCTATCTCCCTGCTCGCTCTCTACCCCATGCATGCACGAGCCCACACTCATAGCATGAGCTGAAATCCACTTCTGGACCGATGGTGCTTGTGCATGTAAGTAAAGGGGTCGGGCTTTTGAGGGAGCACAGAGGGGAGGGGGTGGGTGTAGACAGAGCATTAAGGGAATGCTACTTTCAAAATTGTGCAAGTTTTCAAAATTGTGCAAGTTTTCAAAATTGACCAACCCTGCCTTTAATTAAATTGAACTTTATTTATAAAAACATGTTTTATATAGCTATGGAAGTTAAGGAAATTCAGTTCTAAACTGACAAAACTACAGTTTCTGGCTTTATATATAAATATAAATTGTCATGGAATGAAATGAAATGTGCTGAACTTGTAAAAACACTGGTGTGGTCTATTTAAAATCTCAGAATGTCCTTTGCTGGACGATAAACTTGAGCAGGTAATCATCATTCCTTTCAATCTGTTGAATTAATATGGAGGAAAACTTTGTCTACATGCTGAGTTCTTGAGACTGTCCGGGGTTTCAGTCTGCCAGGAACATAGTCTTCCAGGTTCAGTCGAGGTAACCATGTTCCCCTTGTGCCGCAGGTTCTGCATAGACAATGGCGCAATGATTGCTCAAGCAGGCTGGGAGATGTTCAGGTCGGGTCAGGTGACAGAGCTAGAGGACTCATGGATCACACAAAGGTAGACTTCACTCTTCTGTCTTTGTCTCAGCTCTTTAGCTGTGTTTCTATAAAACAGTACAGATCAGACACCATCCCATATAGAGTTGTTATTTTTACATTTCATTTTAGTGCAATGTGTTAATGGTACCAGTAAACCAGCTGAAATATATTTAGGTGCATGTACAGTACGTTGCAGTTCAAAGGGTAAATAAGTAGTTTGGAAAAAAAAGCAGTTTTAACTTCAGTCATACAGTTACTCACATAACTTAAGGCTAGCCTTTTATAAAGCTCTTTTTTTCATAATTTGACTGAAGCTCTCGCAATTAATATTGAGAGAATGTAAGTCTTACAATTTGAAATCCACACCTCATTGTCCCACCTGACTATGTTTATTTTACTACACCAGAAGTGTTGGAAATGCAGCTTTCATGTAGCCTCTACATAGGATGATCAGGATGATAAAAACCAGAGATAAACAAACTGGTTACTTTTGTTATAAAGACCGCAAAACGAGATCCAGGCTGCTTTCAGGCTCGCCTCACTAGACTTCTATTATCCTTAACCATCAACAATATTTCTGCTTTGGGTAAATATATGAATGTATGTTAGTACATAATGTGTGTATGAACAAATGGATGTGTATGTACTAATGAAAGGACATGTCTGTATTTACATACGTACGTACCAAACCCCTTTATAAACAATCACACATACACCTCTATAATAAAAATGTATATGTACATTATGTATGTACTTATATTTTAAGTATATATGTGTGTAATTATGTTATGTATACATAAATATACACATGTATATATGATTGTTTTATAGACACATGCACCCAAACAGCACCTATAGACATTCATTAATGGAGAGATGTCAAAGTGAGTAAAGGGTACTCAGGAAGTGACCCTGGCAAGTCTCCAGCAACCAGACCATCTTACATACTTCTGGTCCGTACTGGGACTTGAACCGGCAACCCAAGTCCCTATAGAATGAGCTACTGCCACTCAAATATGCTACCTTCTTGGTCTGTAGATATTGACCTTTGACATTTTCTGCTGTTTTAGGTACAGAACAGATGAAGTGGAGGTGACATGGCGAGACTGATGGATGGAGCAATGTCCTGGAGGGGTCCATGTTGTTGCAAGCACAGCTGTTATGAAAAGTGGGATAGTTCCTTCTACTCTGCCACACTAAGCAGTTGGACTTGAAGAGAAACTAATTCTTTAGAGTTTTCTGCTTAAGGCACTTGCTCTATACAATTTAGTTTGAGGGAACATTACATTTTTGGTCGTTATCAGAATAAAGCAAATGAGTTCTTTTTTTTGGTTTAAGATTTGAGTTGAGCGAGGGAGGGAGGGAAGACTTTCAGCCTGTGAAGCGGGAAATGTTAATTTCATTAAAAACAAGACAAAAAAGACTTCAGTAGAACTTGACAAGTTTATTCAATTTTATTAAGCAATACTGTTCACTTACATTCCTCCTCTTTCTCCAGTGTAAATTTTTTATTCAATATATCTTTTCAAAAAAATCATCATACTGAACACGGTGAGATCCCTTATGGATTCATGAGAAACATTCACCCAATTAGGGAACAAAATAAAAACAAAGAAAAAGGAACACAGCATTAAGATCTGACAGGTAAATAAAGGGTGAACTCTACTGTGCCTTTGACTACACCCCTTTGTAAACTGAAGACACGGATACACACGTCCTCTGCATTCATTTACCATGAAAACTCAAGCAGGTACATGACAGACGCTGATCCTAATCAAGAATGAAAGGGGGAAAAAATATTCTCTGGTGAGGGTTTCTTGCACACAGGGCTTGGTCACAACAGATTCTTTTTCAACAAAGTGCTTGATTGACCGCTCGCTTTACAGAGGACACAAAAAGTTTGATAAAACTGCAGCAAAGGGAAATTAAATTACAGCTCAGAGATTGTTTTTTTTTTTTAAAGAAAAGAAAAAAAGACCAGCTCTACATATACAAGCTAAAATGGTAATGTGAGGCGATGACAACAGGTTTGATTAATTAAGGCAGGCTTTCTGTAAGGCGTTAAAAAAGTTCATTGCTGTAAGATCTCAAAGGAGTTAGTCCAAAGTGTCTCAGTGTGGCTTTGCGTGAAGACATCATCCTGAGTGCAGTGTGTGAACGGGACACAAAGTTGTCCATTTTTACATGTTTTTTTTTATGTGCATGTAGGTATGTGTTGTGTCTATGTTTATGAATGCTTTGGGTTTCTCACACTGCTAGGCTGGGTGTTCCTGGGTGTCCTTGTACCAGACCACTTTTTTTGGAACTGCAAAAAAAAGGAAAAAAGTTTGGGTCAAAAATATTGAAACGTACAGAAATTGGATAAATTAATATATATTCCCTGCCACATCAATGAGTGTCTCATTGTTTACAATCAAGGACTCTTCAGTTTTGTTCAAGCTGACACTGTAGAATAAATGAATGAAAACACAAGCGTGTGACATGGTGTGGAAAAACACAGTTCTTGTGACTTTACTCTTGGTCTGCTGTTCCCACAGCCCCTAGTTCCCTCAGTTGACAGCTTTTGGCCAGGAAAAACTATGGACATTATCTGACAATGCAGATAGTCAGATGAAGACCTGCAGCGGACTGAGGCTCTGATCTAGCATAATAGTATAGGATGCACTTAAGGAGTGACTTAATTAATGATCAACACTGATTGGACATCCATATTGACTGTGGCCTGTTTCCAATTAACCTGGAGTGACTCTAGACTACATTTCATGGGAGACCATATACCTGCTTCATACAGTGAGAATGATGAATGGTCAGTGCCTAAAATAGACAACCACAAACTATTTTCACCTGACGCTATCACTTCTAAGGACAAGAAGCAGAGCGATTTAAATGAGCACTCACCTTTTGTCTGTCTGTTACTGAGAGCATTCCACTCTGAGGAGAAAAAAAAACAAGCACTGTAAGACTTAAATGTAATAAAATCATTTACTAATTATGTAAAATATCTGTAAGGACAATGTGTTCAAAACTTCTAGTAGGTCTTACCTCTACTGTGATAATTCAAAGCCTCCACTAGATGGCGACAACTAAGGAGCAGCTTGCCATTACTCTCATCCAGTTCTGAGCGTGTGGCGGGGCTGACGGAGGTAGTGACAGGGGTAGGTGTTTCTTCTGGAGGCTGGAAGGTGATAACTGTCTCGCCTGGCGTTTGTTCAGCGTCTGTGGGCTGAGAGGGGAGGGGACTGGCAGTAGGGTGAGTGCCAGAGCCCTCCGAGACTGGCCTCGCCTCACTGATGAAACTGAGACCCCACTGGTTCTGTAGCAGAACACCGATGGCAGGGCGGTCCTCCTCCAGCGCTCCGGTTGCTGCCCCTGCCTTCACCTTGGAGGCGTAGCTGACGGCAGGCTGCAGCTTGGCGGGACTGTCCTGCACCGGGAATGCAGGTGGGGGCTTAAGCAGAGATAGACTGTCCTCCACCCACCTTTCCTTTGGGTTAACCTTTTGTGGACGGCCGACCCCCTTCTGACTCTCCCTGCGAAGGCTGCGGCCTTTGTGCTGATGGCCCTTGCGTTCTTTTTCCCTGCGGTAGCTGAAGGCGTGTGTGTGACCAGGAGCGATAATGTCGCCTTCAGGTGAAAGTTGACGGGGCTGTTGGTCAACACCAGCGATGCAGCCTCCACCCCCTCCTCCTCCACAGTTTCCTGAGCCGGGAGAAAGACGTCGGTTGCGAATGTGTGGCTCGGAGTTGGTGGCTGAAACGAGGACTGCTGGGTCACACAGGGTATCGGACTCACACACAGTGTTACTCGCTTCCCATGTACCTGAAATAAAGATAACAGCATGTTGGTTTCACATCTGCTGTGGTCAAAATTAGAGGAACAAAGATCAGTGCCCATCTAATGCCAATAAACTAAGAATTGGATATCAGATTTAATATATACTGTAAACTAATGTATGTAACACAAGGTCCAGTTCTCTGCGGTTGGTCTGCAAATCCAACAGGACAACTTTGTCTCTTAAGCAAAGCAGAGGAAACATTTTCAACTGCATTAAAATATATAGCCATGTCTTCCTTTACCAACTTTCTTGTGCGTCTTGCCTCACCAACAAACTGTGTCTAAAAAAAAGTGTTTCCTGTTACAATCTCCACTTGGCACGGATCCATTAAGGATCTTTGATCATATAAACAAACATCAGGCCGGGATGACACATTTTCATGTGACTTCACTGTGCCAGTAGACTTTTTAGACTTTAAAGACTGTATTTGCCAAGTTGTGCAGAAAAGAACATGATGTCCATCAAAGTACCAAAATGTGTGCTACTCTTCCCTCTTTCTATCCATAACATAAAAATTCCTTTCCAATGGATGAAGAGGAATGATTTAGGACACGTATAAATTGCATAAAAGAAACATTTTTATAAATAAATAACTGATCATGCTTACAGATGGTGATCCATATTCAGAGATGTGATTAAACACATGCCAAACATGTTCAGCTGAATGGCTAGCATGAAGGAAGGCAACAGCTAAATGTATGTATTGCTTTTATGACTGTCATGCAACTTTTCCGATTAAATGCATCAGCACACGTGTACACAAGACCATATAAAAAAACATCCAGAGGAAACGGTAAGCCTGAAATCTTTTATTTGAATGATTTCAATTGGAAAGAACCTATGAGAAAGATCTGTGCATGTTAGTGAAACTTGTGTAAGATGTGGGGTTTAAACACAACAACAAGAAACCGCCCTCAAGCTCTAAAATGTAACCAAGCTGTTTTTTTTTTACCCCCACATTTTATTATTTTATAGCCTAAGACATGTCGTGACTATATTTTATTAGGGCTGGGCGATATGGATCAAAACTCATATCTCGATATTGTTTAGCTGAATGGCGATACTCAATATATATCGATATGTATTTTATTAACAGTGAAAACACATGGAAAAGAAACTATCTGTTTGTGAATTTAAAAAGTAATGTTATAAAATAAAAATGTTGCTTAAATACAATAAAAGAGAGAGAGAGAGGAGGAGCAGGGTTAAGAGGGACAGACAGTCAGTCATCATCAGTGAGATGAGAAAAAGGTGACCTGGCACCTCTGTAATGTTATTTTAATGCAACATAAACTATATCAATATTAACCATATTGTCTTACCCTATATCTTGTTTGAAAATATATCGATATATCTTAAAAACTCCATATATTTCCCAGCCCTATATTTCATTGATTATTTTTTTAAGGGCAGAGGGTATAGTCTCATATGATGGTAAGCACGGTGAATTATCATAAAAACTCATCATCTTGTGTTTTCAAGCCTTAAATTATGTTTACATTGGCAATCATGAAACTGCTTTTCTTAGTACAGGACAGAGCAGCTCAAACAGAAGTTACACAACACCCATGACCTGTTTACTGAATACACTGCTCGTCATAAAGAAAGAATGACTGCTAATTTAATTGGGGGAGACATTGATCAAAGTTTTACATGTTACAACAATCACAGTCACAGGGTCATGGGGCTTCAGTATATTCAGTTTTTAGTGATTGATTGTGTGAAATTGACTAATGTTACCATATAAAGTGTTATTTGGTATAAGTTCAATATTCAAAATAAAGATATTCATTCACAACCACCTGGAGATTACTTAATTAACTATGAATACTTCAGATTCAGACAATAATCTAATAAATAACTGGATATTTTCTCACTCTTTCAGAAGGTGAGTGTTACAGATTTAGATTAAATTAATCCACACGGCCTCAGCGCCACATTTCAAAATACTGACAGAAATGAAGAGAACCCAGTTGAGTGTAAAGTCTCAGAGTTAATGAGTCAGTTTAACTTCAGTCTGGATGTATTTGAGACCAGGCTATGATTTATCTGATGCTAAGTTGGCAGCTAACAAGCCGTGTTAGCAAACTTTAATTAGCAGCGTCATGATGTAACGACTTTTACTCGACGGGTTTCCAACAGATGTCAATAGAAAATCACAATTACAGTTCAACGACGCTTTTATAACAAGAGCTGTCGTCGAAACATCGGTTTTATTTCCCCCGTATTACGCCATGTACAGCTAGCTAGCATGTTAGCCGAAGTCAAAGTTTCGTAACCTCCATTCAAAGCGCTGAGCAGCTAGCACGGCTGCTAACACCGTCGGCAGGGCAACGAAACGACAACTCTGAAAGTGGAGGATTCCCGTCACAAAGTTGTAAAAACTTACCAGTTTTGATATGCATGTCTTATCGTTGGATGCGTCGTTGAAGCGAACCGTTTAGTAACTTTTGTTTACAGCGGAGAGGTAACGTCGGCTCGCTGGAGGAGTCTTGTGTGGCCACCCGGAAGCGACACGAGAATGTGGGTGGAACAGGAAGTCCTTACAGATAAGGGGTCCGGCGGGAAACTCGGAGGGAATTCCGATATTCAAACCTTCCTATAACGAAAGCCCTTGCTATAACCATGTGGTAACAGTGGATATAAAGCCCCTTTCCCCCGGAACTAAGGACCTTTTTAGGAACTACGTGCATTTCGACTGCAGGAACCAGGGTCTAAATTTAGTTCTCGCAGCGTGTTAGATCCCCCACCATATTTAGATACAGCAACTCCAAGCCCACTGTTTTCCTCCACCTTAATTTATAATCAAACTTGATGTTACCATTATGAAAAAGTACAAAACACACTATAACAGACCATTATTTTCCAATGTAGAGACTCAGTACTACCGTTGTCTTTATGACAATTAGAAAATATAGCTGCATGATTTCAGAGGGTGATAAAAGGTGTTTTCACAAAAAGTTGAGATTGTAATTATTTACACAATAGTGATGCACACTAGGCTATATGATATTTATATTTTTGATGATGTTTATGTTAAATGGATTTAGAGCTATCTATCCAATTTTTTCTTGTGATCAGGTTTCTAGGTACTTTCTTGTCTCGACTATTGAAGACTTTCAAGAGTTTTAGAACTGGCTAAATTAATAAACCAGATCTTGGCTTAGTTCACATGCTAATTCTTTTGTTTAGGCTGAAGTGACTTGTACTCACTTACTGTTGTCTGAATCATTTCATGTAAATCATGGTAATCTGACACTCCTGTTTCCATAACTACTACTTGGTAAGATGCAAGTTGATAAACGATTAGCAGTCATGATAAACAAGGAATCTAAGAAAAACTCACATGCCATGTATGAATTGTCCTCCTCAAAAGCCACAGATTGATCAGTGTTCTGTAACTTCTCTCCACTGGTTCTCTTTTGCTTTGTTTTGTCCCATCGTTTGTAAGCTCTGTTTCTGATCATTTGTATTTTGCTCTCCTTTGCTTTGTCTTTCTTTGGACCAGAGGCTTTGCTATCTCTGTGGGCCTCTCTGCTCTCATCACTTCTGTTCATGTTCTCTGGGTCCTCTGTGGACACTTTGGCCTCTTTTCTGGTCATGTTTCTCCCTGGATCTTCCATTGTCCTGTCCTTTGACACTGCTTTACTGCTTTTCCTGCACTCTCCTCTCCACTCCAGATCCTTAACATCCTGTCTTTGATCAGTTACCTCAAATGTTATCTACCACCATTGTCTTATCTAACCCACTGTTTCCCTCTAAACGTCTGCCCATAACAGACTAAAAGAAAGACTGTCTAAAACCAATCCTAATCTATTTTTCAACTCCATTGGGTTTGCCAATTCAGATTCATGTCAAGTGAGGCCTGTTCTGTTCCTCCATCTAGTATTTCAACCCTTAAATGTTAAGTGTCCATTGCAAAAAATTAAGGAAAGACAAACCCAGAAAACCACATCATTTTTTTCTAGTGAATTACTAAACATTCTTACCACTACAGGTCTTTAAAAAGAACCAAAGTCATCGCTTTTCTGTTTATCATTATCCAAAGACCCATGCAACTGTTACTGATGGGTCTCCAGAACGCATAGTTGTTATTTTTAAGGGACACGAGCAAAAAAGATTAGTTTGACCTCTGACATAAAGCACATAGTTTATCTGGTTGCACAGAAGATATTGATGGACTACCTCCTTCATTCATATTTTACACTCAGCACCTTCTAGCAACAGCAAGAGTTCCCTTTTAAAAGACCACAGAAGTGCTTGTAGAGATGCACTGTACATGGGATCACTTCAGTTTGGGAGGGATGGACTTAAATTATTAAAAGAAATAATAAAAGCACTTGATTAAAAAAATTTAATCTAGCAAATCTGTTTGGCTCTTTCCTCTCGACTAATATCATCAGAAACCACAAAATATCCATTAGTTCATAAAAGATAACTGGAATTCCTAGTGTCACCAAATAAAACTAAAGTAAAGGTTCATGGAGCGCTGGTGGTGCAGTGGTTAGTACGCGCGCCCCATGTATGGAGGCTGTGGTCCTCCAAGCGGGCGGTCCAGGTTTGAATCCCATCTGTGGCTCCTTTCCCCGCTCTCTCTCTCTCCCTGATTTCCAACTCTATCTACTGTCCTATCTCTCCATTAAAGGCACAAAAAGCCCAAAAAGAAATCTTTAGAAAGGTTCATTAAAATAAATAGTTGTTTTTATTGATAAAGTAGTAATCATTGACATGAGCCTCTGTCAGGTCAAAGACTCAACGATTCCCTTCTCCGTGTGTGTGCGTACGTGTCTCTTCAGCCTCGTAGACGTAGAGAACCTCTTCTTACAGAACGGACAGCTGTGTGGCTTCTCCCCGGTGTGTGTGCGGACGTGCATGTTGAGGTCTGAGGAGCACCTGAACCTCCTCTCGCAGTAGGAGCAGGGATACGGCCTCTCCCCCGTGTGGATCCGCTTGTGGAGGAGGAGCTCGCCGGAGGTGAGGAAGGTCTTTCCGCACTGGGAGCACTGGTGCGGTCGCTCCCCTGTGTGAGTCAGGTTATGGCGAACCAGCGAGGTGGACTTGGCGAACGTCTTCCCGCAGCAGGCGCAGGCAAACGGACGCTCTCCCGTGTGCGTGTTGAGGTGTTCACTCTGAGCCCGCTTGGTTTTGAAGCTCTTGGGGCACTGTGGGCAGCTGTAAGGCCTGAAGTCACTGTGGCTGCGCTGATGCCTCACAAGCTCTCCGTGCGTGAGGAACGTCTTCTGGCAGGTGGAGCAGATGAACGGCCTCTCCCCTGTGTGGGTCCTTTCATGGCGCGTGAGGCTGGCCAGCTGACTGAAGCTCTTCTCGCAGTAGGAGCACTGGAAAGGTCGCAGGCCACTGTGAGTCAGCAGGTGTCGGTTGAGGATCTGGAGCTGTGTGAAGCTCTTCCCGCACTCGGCGCAGGGGAATGCACGCTCCCTGCTGTGGATCTGTCGATGCTTATTAAGGAGCCAGACGTGCGTAAAACCTTTCCCGCACTCGCAGGCAAACGGCCGCTCCCCGGTGTGTTTCATCTGGTGTCTCTTTAGGTCTGACGCTCGGCTGTAAATCTTCTCACAGAGCAAGCACTTGTACTGACGCCTCACCACATGCCTCTGCCTGTGCTGCAGCCGCTCCAGGATGCTGCCGAAGCTCTCGCCGCATTTCTGGCATTTGTACTCCCCACCCACTTTCTCTGAAGTCTCCTCTGCTACCACGACCTCCGTCATAAATTCAAGAGGAGGGTTGCAAGTCTGGCCACAGGCCGTTCTTTCAAAATGCAGCTTGAGGAGCCCCATCTGCGTGAAGCGTTTCCCGCACTGCGAGCAGAGGAAGGGTCGCTCTCCGGTGTGAATGCGCTGATGTCTGGTCAAGTCCCAGGAGTTCTTAAAGCCTTTCTTGCATTCCTCGCAGGTGTACGGGCGCTCGCCCGTGTGCGTGCGCTGGTGACGAGTTACGTCTGAGGCACGTGTGAAAGTCTTGCCGCACTCCTGGCACACGTGAGGGTCCGGCCTGTCGTGGATGGGGAAAGGCTTCGGGAACTCCGGACGCTGGACCTTCTTCCTCGGAGCCTCAGGTTTCTCTGCAGCACTCTGCAGTTTGTTGTACTGCTCAGGGTGACTGTGCTCGATATGCTGCAGCAGGAAGCACTCCTGCATGTGGAAGAACGGACATTCGGAGCAGGCAAAGACCTGGGCGGACATCTCCACAGTGGTCCCTATGCAAAATACACAGAACACAGAAGTAGTTGTTATATGGGATTTCTTTTTCTCTTGCCAACATTTAATTATTTGTTTGCACACTATTTAAAGATCTCCATCTTCATGCAGATGCATCTTTACTCGTTTTATTATCTTGGTATTTAGATTTAGATTTTCAAGATAATGCAATTTGTCCTCTGCATTTAAAAACATTTACAGTTTTACAGAAGCCTCCTGCTTCAGTGTGACCACAGCTCAATGATTTTACGGCAGATTCTTCTGGTTTACCTTGTGTTCCAAGATGCTCGAGGCACTTGTGGTGCTGCAGCAGTGACCTCAGGCCGTCAGGACTTGAAAGTGCTTGTAAGCAGTCCTTCAGTACAGAGGGGCCAGAGGTCAGCCATGAAACAGTCTGTTCAGGAACAAAAACAAATCTGTCAGCAAATCGTTATCCAAAGTGATCATTAAGTCGTGCAGCGTGATGTCAAAAATGTCAATCTTTATTTGGTTGTTTTTTTTAACATGCACACTAGGAGATAAAGGGAGATGAGTTTTCACCTAACAATGTTTTAATTACACAGTTGATGTCTTACTATCACAAATACATTGCAGGTTAAAAGGTTCTGTAATGTTCTGTGATTTCCTACCTGACTGAGGTCTGGTACAGGCAGGAGTTTCTCCAGTTTAGAAAGAAACTCCCATACAAGGAGCTGCATGTCTGTGTCATAACTGAGACCATATTCTGTTGGAAAAACTTCCTGAGGAGTAAAAAGGGGAATTGTTACTTATAAAATCGGAATAAAAAGAAGAATGGCAGTTTGGAAGCTGGCTTGCCTGGTAGAAATGCTCCCTCTCTGCCGGGTCTTTCAGAAGTGTCTGAACAAGCTCAACAAAAATAGCCACCTCTGCATCCACCTCTGCATCTCCACTCTGAAAGACAGTCACTGTGAGTGCTTCCATCCCCACACAACAAAAGCATATCACTGCTGAATCTGCCCAGTAAATACAAGGCCTGTGTAAATGTGACAAAGAAAGATGGGAGCATTGTTTTCATGGAATTGTAAGAACACAACTCTACAGGCACAGCCTTCACTTACTGCTGTGTATCCTGGTGGGCGGATTCTTTCCAGATGAGGCTCTATGCACAATGTGTTGGCTGTTTCCTCATCCCTGCACAACTCAAGAATAATCTGAAGAGAAGATGTGAACAAAATAAACAATGAATGGAGTCCTCTCTGTATCCAAGAAGCATGACAAAACTTGAATGCTTGTAAACATTTTCAGCTTAACTTCAGGTGGAAGACGCTGACTTACTCTCGCTCTCAGTCGTAGAAGCAGCTTTCCTCTTTGCTTTGGACTGAGCAGGTCTGGAACAGTGCCTGTCACCAGTGTGACAAACTCATCCAGCTGTTCATAATCGAGAACGTCCCTCCGCTGAGCCACCTGCCACATCGCCGCAGAGAGCAGCCGCAGAGGAGGGATCAACAGCCTCAACGATGACAACGGAAGGAATAAATCTGTTTCAACATGGACATGAAGTGAATCAAGGGCATGATAGTTCTATGTGGAGGGATTTGTGTGTGTGTGTTAAAATTGTTACATTTCAACATGAACATATATGTTTTGTCTACTTTACAAAGTATAAAGTGGTCAAACTTGACACCCAAAGTCTGCATAATAACTTTTCCTTGTATAGGGTAATACGTGACTATTCTGGTTAAACACAGAAAAATTACATTTAAATATAAGGGGACAAAAAAATAACTAATCGAATGCATGAATTTAAATTATTTAGTGCAGAATTTCAGAAAAACCTACCTGGGTTTTTTTTTTTTTTTTTTAAAGGGAGCTGGCTGTATTATGAAATGCATAGATGATGTGGGAAACGTCCTGTACCAGATGTGTAAAGAAAGACATGTAACCCAAATGTGCAGGTATTTAAAAATACAGATTCTAGGACTATGCAGTGAAAATAATAAATAGAAAAGCTGTACAAAAGCCTTTCCTTAAACAAGTGTTGAAAACAGTCAATATGCAACAGCTCTCATTCCAATGTTTTTTATTTATCTTATTTGCTATTGTTGTCTAGCCCCTTGAATTTTATCATCATTTTCTTTCAAATCTCATTACACATACTGTAAACAACACTCACCTGACAAGTCCAGACAATCATCTTATTTCAAGATATAAAAGGCATTAACAATCCTCCTGATGGCTCATTTAAATCTCAGTTAAATCTACATCTCATTTAAAGACACTTTTATTGATTTAGCTATTTGCTGCTTTATTGCAAAATAATGTAACTTCGTACAAGCAATTTAGACCTTATGACTTTATCATGTATATAAAAATCAGTTTTTAACTGGACTTGACAGCTGAATGTGTTATTTCATAAATCTGAGTTTCTGCAGTTCACAAACAGCTGCAGTCATGAAGTTACTCTAAAAACGAGAGGAGACTGTTGTTAGCATGAAACTAATTTCAAACTTGTATGCTCACAAAGGATACTTAGTTATTAATTGACAGACACGTTGAATCTGTATGAGATATTTTACCTGCTGATAGCAAACTTGGGCTAAAAGCTAACGACAATATTCAAGACAGATAACTAGCTAGCTCCCGCTGCGACACGAAACAACTTCAGTTAAACCAACCTGTGTTTTCCACTTGATACGAACTGCTGGTAGTTTCCATGTTTAAGACACAAAATAAGTCACTTTAGACTTATTTATCCAAGTACAAAAAAGGTTGCTAGCCATTTGTTGTTAGCTTCAGTGAAACCGGATATACGTAAAACTGCCTTCAAAATAAAAGCACGAAGTTTTGTCCAAACTGTAACGTCACAAGCCATGACTTAATATAAATAGATTTGTTTTCTTTATACAGTCGTAGGGCTTCTGTATTATATTAAAGCTTGAATTGCTTTTCTTAGTATTGTTTGTCAAAAGTTAAAAAGAAATGCTATATATAACCTATAGTCCATCCATCCATTATCTGTACTGCTTTTCCCATTTGAGGTCTCGGGACAGACAACCAGTCACACCTACAGACAATTAAAAGTCGCTAATTAACCAAACGAGCATGTCTTTGGACTGTGGGAAGAACCCACACAGAGGATCCTGTCCGAAGGGGATTTGAACCACGAACCGTCTCGCTCTGAGGCAACAGCCCTAAACCTATAGTCATAAATATACAGGTAGACTTTAAACAATAAACCTAAAATAATAACTTTTTTTTTGTACAGCACACATTAGCTCATGTCTGTTTCTGACTATAAACACTCAACTGTACAGTCTCTGAAATGCCAGTAAATGTGTAGTCATCAAAGTTTTACAAAAAAAACATTATACTTACTTTAGGTTTTTACACATCTGACAGCAGAATTGACTCTGCAAAACAATGTAGCAAAGTATACAGACCTACATTTGTACAATAATATAGAGCTTTAAAAGTGTGCTGATAGAACTAAAACAGAGCTAATCAAGAAAAGGAGGATGTTTGTTTCTACATAACAGGAAAAACAAGTTCACCATTTAGCTTTTAGGCAAAACACTTTATTTCTAGTATTTCCCATGTGCAAAATGTCCAGATTTTAGTGAGCTGGAGTCACTGCATTACATCACATTATTTGGTGCACAACTTGCTAAACTCCCGCGTCTCTGCTATCCTCACACGGGTTTCATTAGACGGCTTATTACAAGAAAAGAAACAGACGCATGACTCCAAAACTTAGTTTGAGACATAACATGTTTAGGAATGCAGTAAGGCCACTAAAGGTAAAATGCCACACAAATCATCATCGTTAACAGCGACTAATCTATCACACGTTAAACATTCAGCATGTAAAGGAATAACACATGGTTCATTAAAATACATTTGAGTTGGAACATTTTTCAAGTCCTCATGATGCTCGTTCAACCAATTTAATAGGAGTACTTGAAATATATATTTTCCCCATGGCAATATTGTGAATCCATCCATGCAGAGAGACGGTCCCCAGAAACTGGAACCAGGTCTCAGAGTGAAGGAGTGCTGAGGTCCACATCTCTGATATCATAACGGGACTCAATAGTTCTAGTCAGGGTTCAATCCATCAAGATATCCAATGAGGTGATGTTGAATTCAGTCGAAGCAGGGTTAGTATTTCTGACAGGATCACAGGACCAGAGCTCCATCAGGGCGCAGAGTCCAGATGACGGTTTGCTTTACACACACAAAAAAAGATTAAAACCTCAGCCATAGATTAAAAGAACATGATCAATGCACAAGAGACCAACAGTAGTTTGAAGAGTGTAGCCTTTAAAAAACATTTTTATAAACACACAGGCAAGGTGCATCTAGTGTCAGACAATAAAAGGAGCAAGAAGAAAACAGGTGAGCTGTAAATCATCCTGACTACTGTAGAGGTTTCAGAGTGTAATCATAGAAGGTGAAAATACTCTTTTCAGTAAAGGATGCACCGATAAGGAAAATCAGAGGAGCCGATACCGATGTTTGAAATAAAAATGTAGCTGATTGCCGATTCTGACACTGATGTTTATTGCATGACTTCTTTTGATGCATGACTCCCACAATGCAGACATTTTCTCTCATTTTTGACAATAAAAACAAGTCAGGGTTTGTTCAACAGCTGACTTATTCTACCCAATAAAAAAAACTCCTCTCTGAGTCAGGCGTCAGGTGTAGTAGATGCCATCATTAAATTCATTCATTAAATTCAACTCATTTCATTTAAAGAGACACACACACCAAAACGGAGCGTTCAGAGAGAGCTGGTTTATACAGGGTCACAAACCTCCTCTGGTGCTTGATTCATGTTATATTTTGATCAAAGCACAGCACAGATGTTTCATTTAGACCACAGGGGGACTGTTTGAAAAGGTGGAGAATATAATATGTCCTCTTTAACTTTTAGTTACTTAACTACTAAATCAAATCAATGCTACATCATCAACCTGACTCTGTTACCAACAACATATCAAATCCACACATCTAAATGTTCAGACAGTAAACCATCTTTTCATATTTTTAAAAACTAATCAATAAATAAGAAAGCTTTCAAAACCATTAATCTGGGTCCAAAGTTTGATGTAATTGTTAATGTTGTTTTAAAGTTTCAATGTTGATGCTGCTTTGTCTTTGTCTCTGGGTCACCTGGCACCTGTCTTCGTTTATCTGATAGCAGTTGTCAATAAAGCCTTGTGAATGACAAAGAGCTGAAATACTGAAGTGTTTTTATTATTTATTAAGAGTCAAAACAGACCAGAGATAAGTGACGACAACGTTTTAACAAGTTGCCAACCAAGAACACCAAACATTAGCTTGTGAAAGCTACACAAATATGTGATTTTGTCTTACATAGCTTAACTTTACATTTAAAAACGATTATGTCGACGTATATCTTAGGTCAATATTTGAACAGGCTACTCCACACAAAGGTGCACAGCAGTAAGTGGTTAGGGTCCTTGATGTGTCTCTGCTCCTTGTAATAGCGATAGATATTTAAAAGCCAGTTTAAAACACACTAAAAAGCGACAATTTCCTACATAAATAACTTAGCTTATCGGTTTAGCAACTTCCGTAGCCGCACAATCAGCTGAAGGAAACTAGAAACTTCTTCTGAAGCCCACTCACCTGGTCTACGGGACTATGAAGTACATGAAGAGAAAAAACGCGATGTCAAAGAGCAGGAACGCCCAGAAATCAAACCAGTATGAATGTTTGGGCAAAGACACCGGACCTTTAGATTTTAACATGTTTAGGTTTCCTTCTGACTCCGCAGCGGGAGCGGCGCCTCCACCCATCTTTGCTTTTTGGCTTCAGCTGCGGGGAGAGCTCTTCTTCTTCTTCTTCTTCTGCTTCTTATTCACGACCAAAGTCGTTGTATTACCGCCACCTAGTGGTCTTTAAACTGTAGTGCAGGTGTTATTTGTTTTTTCCAGCAATTTCTGTGGTCAGATCTGTGATGAAAGTATCTGAAGTTTCTATCAGGGGTGTATCTAGGTGGGTGTTCAGGGACAGAATCCTTCTCAGTGATTGTTTGCCTTATCAGTGGAAAGACTTCAAAAAAAAAAAAAAGAATTCGACACAAATTGAAGTTTTTCGCAGGAGATTTAAGATCCCTGATGTCACCATACTCTACATCTGATTGATGCCATTGTGTTTTATTATAGCTGTATTTGTTGCACTTTACTAATAATAATACTAACAACATTTCCTACCCTCGACAATGACACAAGAAAAGTGACAATTCAAAGTAGCATAATCCCTTTGTTACCTAATTTAGTTATATCGGCATCATTTCAAGTAGGTTTAGTTTCTTACAAAGTTTTATATATATATATATATATATATACATATATATATTTGGTGTCCCTTTATTCTTACATCAACAGAGACACATTTTCAGAGCTGTGAGTTAACAGGAGCTTTGCAGCAAAGCTTCAAATTCATTCAAGTCCAAGGTGACATTTTGCTCCAAACACAAGCTGTATCTGCCTAACAGAGTGAATTTAACAGATTTGGCTGAAAAATCTAAGGTTCTTGGTTTTAGTTATAAAGTTATTAAGTTAGAAACGTTGATATATACACCCCTCTTCTTCAGTATCTGTTATTAATGTATAAAGTAACTGTATTTAAACTTTGCCGGCTTTGATGCCTCTACTCTCAACCCAATAAAGTGTCCAAAGGTCTCACTACACAGCAGCCTCTACCATCAGTGTGTGAATGTGTAGGTGTGGCCTGCAGTGTAAGAGCGCTTTGAGTAGTCAGGAGACTAGAAAAACACTAGACAAGCTCAAGTCCATTTACAATTTACCACACAAACACAGATAGGACACAAATAAAAGCTCAGCATACCGTTTGCTCGTGTGACACCAAATACCATTTATTAGGGCTTTACAAAGACTACAAAATCCTCCAGATGAGTTAAATCACTGTCTCTGTCTATTTACATGATATGTTACATACAAATGTACAAAATATAAAACATTTAAGGACAAATGTTTCACCCAAAAAGAAAAAGAAAGGTTTTTTTTTTTCTTAACCCAGAGTAAATGCTATATGGTTTTCAACTGAGATTTAACTGCAAAGTGTAATGTGGGGGAAAATACCGGTTGATAATTGAGACTATGGTGTACACTGTTTACGGTGTCAACGTTCTGCGTGCTCGAGAACTCATGCGCCTATAACAGGAGAGTGTTTGAATTATTGGAGATCTAAGCTGTATGTTATGTGGGCGTAACTGTAGGTGTGGAAGAACCCGTCACCACAGTAACTACCCCCCTTTGCAGACACAAGGTCGTCCAGGGCGGTCAGATAAATCAAAATAAATGTGAGGCTTGGCTGCAGAGACACGGGAGAAGCTGAACACAGGTAGGATTGTAGAGGATAGGATTGTCCTGAGGTTGAGAGAACATGACGTCTTGGTCTCTGATGGGCTTCTTACTGACCAGTAGCACCTGTTGGTTTGTCGTTGAATGTATACAGTACGGTGTCAGGTCAGCTTCAGTGCCTCGGACAGCCTGCGAGCCTAATGTGGCGGTACGCTTGGGTTAAAATGTCCGGAGAGGAAGTGCTTCTAAGGAACAACAGGCATTCCTAAAGACGGGAAATATGGGGGAATATAGTGGGAAAGTGCCTATATCGTGTTCTCAGGATGTGATTTTTTTGTGAGTTCAAAGACAGTTTGATACTGTACACCGTATACCTCCTGCATAGGCAAAACATCCAACCACCACAAGACACACACCTGCTTCTGACAGCATGTCGGGTTTTTGCATTTCTTTTTTTTTTTCTCTCTCTCCGTTCTCTCTGTACAATAATTTACTCAGCGGGTTAAGCATATTGTAACATCAACAGGGCAGAATGCATCTTTGATTCACTGTGCAAGACTTAAGTATATACAACCCACCCCGACCTCATAGTGTGCAAAACCAACCCACTTGATAAACAAAGAGAGGACAATCAAAATTCAAAATGGCTTCCGTCCGATACACGCATACATAAAGGTCTCTTCTCAATGCATCCCCGTTTAAAAAGCTTCAAAACATGCTCGTCAGGCTAGAAAACCCAAAATCCGTTTGGTTGTGCTCCTGTCAGTTCAAGTGAGCCCAGCTCAACTGGGCCAAAAAACAACTTAAAAAACACCCCACCCCTTTTTAAATGTTTTTACAATATTGGTCAGATATAATTCAAATACAGCATCAACTCTTTTATACTTTAAATGTCAGAAACAATAAAAGGGCGGTTTGGAGGAAGAGATTTCAACAATAATTAAAAAAAAGAGGCTGTTTTTTGTTTTTTTACTACAATCAGCTTCTTTGACGTAGCAGGAAGCAGATAATCATCATCCGACATCACATCTCTATTTCTCACTATAGCCAATGGGAGCGCAGGACGCATCCCAAATCTTTGCACAATTAAGGCAGTGAGAAAGCACCAGTATCATTGTTCCATTATTCAGCTCTCGTGCTGATCTTGCATTGAGAAATACTTTGGATTCTTTTTGGTACAACAAAGATCTCAGATGGATGCAGCTGCTGAGCACGACGATCACACGTGATCACACTGTCAGCTCGCATCAGTCAGTTCAATATCACTGATGTGTTCTTATAATAGCTCTGTATCATATCTGTTCATGTTAGACTTTCAGGTTTATTTTTTTTTGCTTAGTTTTCCATAAAGGTTACCCTCTGACTTCACTTACGACTGACCGTTAGCTTAGTCCCGACTACCAAAGTCACTGTTTCTGTTCGTCAAGCTTTAAATCCTCACATCTATTTTTTATTTTAAATAACACATGTATGTTGCTTCTAAATCTCGTCATCATTTTTGAAACTATGGTTCTTGAGTGTTCAGATTGAAGATAAAGAAAAGCAGCCGCTCAGCTTTGTCAGCTGTAGCTCACTACCACATAAGCTAACATTAGCTTCATGAAAAAAAAGAGCTAGTAAGCTAGTTTTTAATGTTTAATTTATCATTTTTTAAAATGATAATCTTGATAAGTTGATACAAATAATACAAGCCCAAAAGACTGAGGCTAATGATACAGGTCTTCCTAGCTTAATCGACTGGTGATCCAGTCGATTAAGCTAGGAAGACCTGGGCCGTGTGTGAAATCACTTCCTTTTCACTTTATAGTGAGTAGGGAATGAGTGTGTGATTTCAGACACAGCCCTGGTGTTTTTTAAAGGATGAGAAAAGACAAAGGAAGGAAAGACTATTCGATTCTATCCGCTGTGGATGATAGAGTTCAAAGTTGTTCTACTCCTAACTGAACACATAAAGAAGTTTGGGGGGTAACACTGAGTAAATACTGAAGGCTGCAAGCTAGTTAACCAATTATGAAAAGTGCTAATATGAAAAATGTTGCTTATATTTGCAGCTATTTCCTTATATTTAAGTTTTATTTTCTCACATTTTAACATGTGAAGGAGTTTTAAGCTTGACAAACGTCGCTATCCTTTGAACATTGTTGAAGTTAAGCTAACGGTCACTTGAAACATTTCTGTGATGACCCACAGAGGGCGCTTCATGCTGTTTTTGCGGTGAATTCTTAACTGAAGAGTGACAACAGGCCGTGGAGCGTGGAAAGCCAAGAACAACCTTAATCTAAGTATACAACCATGGTCCGCTGTGAATCGTGGGTGTGTGCGTTTGTGTGTTTGTGTGCACGTTTGGCAGTAAATCAAAGGGAAACATTGGCACTTGTCTACTTCCTTTCTTCACAGTAGCAGCGTTGCTGGATGACACACAGACAATGCGCTTTTTCGTTGTGCTTGTTGTTGGCACGCAGGGCAGCGAGGAGCGGCTTGGCAGTGCCTGACACTGTGGAGGTTCAGGGAGGGAGACCAGCACCATGAGGCTCGACTGACCCCTGAGGAGGAGGGCTGTGAGCGCTATGTCATGAAAAAAAGTCTATAGTTTGACTGTAGAGGCTCAGCAAATTTCTACATCACAACCGTTGCCATCACGGAGTTGCAGAATTGTCTCAATGCGCAGGAAAGGCAAAGACCACCCAAATAAGATGATATAGTGGTAAACAAGGAGAGACGTATCTAAAGTGGTGACTTTTAAGAAGCCAGTTTAGTTAAACAACAGATTGTTGGCTTTTCCATTACTTAAAGCACAAGCAATTACATTTAAACTGATATGTGATTGAAGAAATTCAACAGTTGAGAGCCTCCACTTTGACCACTAGAGGGAGTTAAATCACCTAAAACGCCCCAAAAATCCTCCTCTTAGTTAGACAGGCGAGTTAGACGTGGGGGTCCTACAGTGGTATAAAAAAGGTGCCATGCTCAATGACATTTCAGCAGGCTGGATTGTTGGTCACATGGGGGGGCTTAGACCAATTGAAGCCCCTGATTAAAGGCCGGCGTCCTCCTGCTGCCTGTGTTTAAGTGCATGTGTATGAATGTATGTGTCTGTGTGAGAAGCACCTCTGTAAACAAGGAGACATAAACAACAGAACCCTAACCCCCCCCCATTGTAAACATCTGAAGATATATCTGGGATAAAAAGAAAAGAAAAGAAAAGTCCAGTTTTGTTAAGACAAACTCTTGGCTTTCTCTTTTTTTCTCGACACTTTGGAGACCCAAAGTTCAACTTAAAACGAGTGACGTGATTTACTCCTCAGAGGTCGACTTCAGAGGCCTCTGTCCCTCGTCAGACACGTCCCATTTACACACATATTTGAAAAGTCGTACTCTAAAATGTTATACATCCATTGTAAAATGACAAGTCCAAATGAAATGTATTGAAAATAAAATGGAGCCGATTTCGCAATAGTTTCGCATTTTGATCCCTTAGGACTAAATATGATCCTCCTCTTTAAATATGATAATCTGATCAAATATTTCACCTTTGTCAGGTTAAAAAAAAAGAAAAGTGTTTTCTGTGAAACGCCGGGTATACCATTCTGGATAATAAAACTTTTCATATACGATGCATCCGTGCACTTAAGGGATGTCTGGTAGCGTTGGGAGGTTCAAAGCGTCCCGGGTGTCTCATAGAGCCGACTCAAGCGAGGAGTCCAGCTGGTCGTCATGGTGACTGGTGCTGTCGCTGTCGCAGCTCTGCGTGCTCGAGTAGTTAGCTGCCTCCTGCAGCCGTAGCAGCATGTTCATCTGACAAACAAATAAAGATAGGAAATGCTTTGAGTTACACAGGAAAATGAATACCAACATCAGAAACACCTAAGACATTTAAGGTGTCATTACATATGCCTGTAGAATCTTATAGTAGAAGATTTTTAGATTTGTTTGTATGCTAGAATACAATACGGTGCGATATGATACAGTACAATACAGTACAGTACGGTATGGTCAACACAGCCTATTACAAAAACAAACCCTTACTAGAAGACCTCAGAGACCCTGGTGAAATATGCTCTCAGCAGTTTTCCTAAAGTAGGCAGAAGGTCTTCTTATAAATCTCGTACTGAAATAAACGGCCTGTACTCCATTTTCATGCTCACACTGAATGTTGGCATGCAGCCCACAGACAGCACTGTCCAATGATACAACTACATCTTCAACTACAGAACGATTATGAACATGTTTTCAGGGACAACCTGCATGGGGTGCATTTGATTTGAGCTTTACTGTGATACCTTTTTTTGAGTGAATAACTTATGTTCAGATGTGCTGGCTCTCTCTCATTTCACCTAAACACCCCTACTTGTGTTTTGTTGTTCCTCATAGCTCTTTATAGAAAAATAAAGATGGTGGAGAGAAGAGACAAACACACTGAAATGACCTATCCATCATGCACCTTAATGACTGACAACCTTTAATCTTTATCACAGCAACTGCAGGATCTTCTTATCCCTGCTAGAGAGCTAATGGTCTGAATAATGCAGACTTGCTGCTGCATCTGGTTTTAAGTGTTCTTAAAATGAGCCCAGGTACACCTGCGCTCGAACTGGTCCCGTCTGGACACAC
The DNA here is from genome assembly GCF_963584025.1 of Labrus mixtus. Taxonomy (NCBI): domain Eukaryota; kingdom Metazoa; phylum Chordata; class Actinopteri; order Labriformes; family Labridae; genus Labrus; species Labrus mixtus. The sequence goes on along the minus strand of NC_083633.1, from coordinate 4,362,421 downwards.
ACACACACACACACACACACACACACACACACACACACGCGCGCGCTAAATGAAGCAAGTTATTTTTGGATGACTGCTCTTTAATTCCTCTTGGGCTGCAATAACCCCCAACTGTAAATTAAGTCTCTCACTACACTATTCCAATAGTCCATCTTTGTGTGTGTGTGTTTCCAAGGTTATGTTCAACTAAGCAACTTTACTAGCCACTCTACTTATTGAATGTTTTACCTGGAGAAAGCCAGAGTTAAACCCCCCTCCAGGTTTCTTTGGAAGCATCCTTGATGTGAATTCTTAACTACACATTTGAGTCATGTTTTTAGATTTACACTACGTTTGATTTATTGAACTGAACGGTCTGTTTTGGGTTTCAGATGGTTCACATAGCGAGGACAGTTAATTTAAATTAAAAAAAAAAAAAGATGGGTGGATGATTTTATTCACTCACCAGTGGGTCTCCCTCCGTGTCACTCTGAGACACCTGCTTGGACGAGGCTCCCTCCTTGGATGAGCTGTAGCCTTCGTATCCGACGTCCTCCGGCCTGAGCTGGAGCAGCGACTGGCCTTCTTGCTGGCGAGCTGCGGCGTTCCACGGATACGTGTCGTTCACCCACTTGGATGGATCCTCCCATGCTGCTCTTTTGCCGTACAGCTGCAATTATGCAAAATGTATAAATGACTGTTCAGCTTGATGAAGTCAAAACTAAAAGAAAAATCACCACCTATACGGTGCGTACCAATAAAGAAATGAACTATTGATCTGTTTTTATACCAGGCTGTTAACATTTTTATTTCTGCTGTTAAAAGGGGCATTTTAATGTCCGACCTAAAGGGGAATATTTGGTTTTTGCAGCCAGCCTCAAGTGGACACTCAAGGGACAAGGTTGAGAGTCTAGTTCATATTCTAATTTGATCAAATGACTCATAAACATAATGCTTGATTTCAAGATAGAATTTTAGATTGGCTGGTAAGTCTTGTTGCATCTTGGGGATTAAATCCTGAGGGTTGATTCTAGAGCATCTATGACGTACCTGAAGCCCCTCCCTGACCGCCTCCAGCAGGTAGGGCACCAGCGAATAGTTCCAGAGGTCAGTGAACCAAACCCGAGAGCCTTCGACATCCATGGGACACGACAGGAAGAGACGGGGGCCTGCAGGGACAAAAAAGCCCCAAATGATAAGAGTCTTGATACAATCAGGCATTATTTAAGAACCTAATGAGGTCAGACGTTGGCTAAATTTAGACACAATACAGGCGTCTGTAACAGTCTAAACAGAGAGAGGCAGCTGTGTGTGTGTGTGTGTGTGTGTCTGAGTCTGACCTATTGTGACATCAGAGGAGCTGTGAGCCTCCAGGAAGCCGTTGAGGTGCTGCCAGGTCTTGGGGATCCAGTCGATGATCTTAATCAGGTCATTGCTGCGCATGTTCTTATTGATCTCCGTCTCTATCAGCTTCCGCCGCAGGAAACGGCCCAGAAAGCCTTTGACCGGCTCGGTGTGGTTGGTGCACAGAACCCACCTACAGCGGGACAGATAATCGATGGTGAGTTGTTACTTCAGCTCGATATTAAAGCAAAAAAATCAGATCAATAACCTCAACATAAAGATGATTACACTGTTTTTAAGAAGAAAGGTTTTTACGCTTACTCTCTATAATAGATTTCTTTTTAATTAGCATCTGGCTGTGATGAGCTTTTCATTACGAGTCAATATTTACCAAATGATCATCCAGTCAAACATGCCAAGCAGAAACGATTCTGCACTATAGTCTATTTATTTTCATTGAACGAGACTAATTATCCGAGAGATGTAATTACAGCCCTCCCTCCAGATACAAGCGTTCAATTTAAGGAGAAATAACACGTTGGCAGAGAAGTGAAATCAAACACACTATCTGACAGGTGAGACCATGAGAGTCAACAGAATCACAAGTCATCACTTGTTGTAAACAGTAACATCTGTGCACATCACAACAAAATGTTGAATCAACGGCACACAAACCTGAAGTTGTGGTGGAGCTCGAGGTTGGGAGAGGAAGACACTCCCTGGTTCATGGTCCCAATAACATAAGGGCTGGACGGACACAAAGAAAATGAGTTATTCACTGTTATTTCCACGCAGCTACTATAAATAAACAGAGACGGATTGTGAATTGCTGTGAAGACGCACAAGGGTGCATTTATTAAAGGTCCCATATTATGCTCCTTTTAAACCAGTTTCAATAAATCTTAGATCTCCTCAAAACATGTGTGTGAAGTTTCTTGTTCTAAATCCACTCTGATCCTGTATTTGATCATGTCTATAAACCCCTCTATTTCAGCCCTGATCAGAACAGGCTGTTTCTATGTCTGACCACGCCCCCTCTCTGGAAGGGCTTGAGTGACTCGTGCTTTCTTGCACCATGCATTAAACATGTGTTATGAAGTGGGCTTTAAAAGAAACTGTGTATAAACAGTTCCCTCTGCTCTGATTGGATAAGATATTTTTTTAAATTAAATTTTATGCAAATGTTGGTGTCATCAGTATGAACCGACAACCAACCCGAATTTGCAATATGTGGTCCTTTCCATAATATAGTGAAATGTAGCCCCTGCCTGTATTGCAATATGATAAAAATCATTTTGCCAGATTCTTACCAACACACATTTAAGATTTAAGATACACTGTAAAAAAAAAGAGTTACCTTCAGATGTTTTATTTTTGAATGGTGCATTTCTGACTCACCATTTGTGGTATTTGCAGTTCAAGAAGCCGTTGAATATGTCACTGAGAGAACCGATGTGGTGCAGGTTGTCCAGGATGACCACAGTGGGGAGCTCTGTGTCCGTCTCCTCAGAGTTACACTGTTCTGCCAGTGTGGACAGGTACTGACGCAGGTCCTGGAGGAGAAAGCAGTTATAGATGCAGTAAACAGAACATAAAGGTGCTTAACATGAGGGTTTTACAGTTTTGCCATTTTTATTCATATTAAACTCTCATTATATATTTGAGCTTAAAACAAAGTGTAGAGGGGATTAACATTTAAGTCATTTAAGCTGCTGGTACATTTATTTCTCAGGATTAAAGATGATCAAAAACCATCAGAAGAAAGTGTCAGGTTTGTAGAGCAAACTGGTCAAATGCAAGGCACAATTTGTCAGAACACACAGTGACCATAGCAGTAGAAAAACATTGAAGAGAGACCAGTTTGTTCAACAGTGATGTGCAGTGACTTGTCATCCACACAGGATGGGATGGTGATAGATGATGAAACTCACTTTTCAATGTGCTGGGTGTGAGGTACATCTGTTGTGTTATATCATGATCTTTGAACTCTTCCCTGGTGGATGACGGACTAAGGAGCTTCAGGTGATCATCAATCTCAGGGGTGTGTCCAGAGTTTTTAAAACTGGGGTGGCCCTACTGACTTGTGCAGGCGTGGCCTGAAGTTTGTGTGCTCTATTGTCCCCTTCTGTCTGCACTAATCGACTTTTAAGTAACACAGGACCATGGCAACATAAACATCTTCTTAGCTTAATTCTCAACGACTCAAAACAATATGTATGTCTGAAGTCACTATTTAAAGTATTTAAAGTATTTAAAGTATTGCAAACAAACATCCGCCCACTGAACACTGTGAGCTGCCTGTTGCAACACAGCCTGATTAGTGGATTTCAAGGCCCATCTCTGGCAAGGCAATATTTTTGGGGTGGCACCTGTGGTGGCAGTTTTTTGACTGCAAACGGCAGCTTAGGATAGACGTGGTACCAAAGACCCCCCCCCCCACCCCCCAACATTTTTTACATGGTTTTCTAAAATGCACTGGAGATCAGTACACTCATATTTGCATTTCCTCTCCTACCTTGCTGGAGTTCTGGTCCACGTTGAAGCTGGCCACGTTGTGCTCCGTCACCTCCTGCCCCACCTGAGAGATGATGTACTCGGCCAGCTTGGCAGCGAGGAAGGATTTGCCCGTGCCGCTGGGTCCTGAGAGGATGATTCGTCGATGCTCCATCAACAGGTTGAGGTACCGCTGGATTATGGGTTTGGGGATCAACGTGTCGAACACCAGACTGTCGATGCTGTTTTCCTTCACACCTGGGAAGAGACAGGAATGAAGAAGGGAATTATTTGGATTGACAGAAGAAAGAGAAGAAAATGATTGTACCTGAAATTCATCTGAAGAATATACATTTTGAAGTCACAAAACCTTTTCCTTTCCTTGACACTTTCTACACGAGCATGTTTCCTGATATAGAAACTCCCTGTTCCCCTGCTGCCGTACCTTTGAGGTTGACCTTGATGACATTGTTGTCGCCCACCAGGTAGCCGCAGGGAAGCAGCTCAGGCACTTCAGAAGTGTGGGAGCGAACCACCTCGCCCATCCTGTAGCAGACGATGCTGTCTGAGCTGAGGCCAAGGCTGGTCAGAGGGTCCACACGAAACACATACTCCTGCAGGCAGAGAGTGAGAATGAAGAACCGCACAACTGGTGCTTAAATATAAACTGTGATTCTAGTTGTGCTATAAAAAAAACTGTGAGAGTTAAATAATAAGTTTGGCACAATCAATTTGATGTGTAAAAGCAACAACTTTTACACATCAAACCCAAACTAGTGGGTGATATTGTGAATAATCTGTTATTCGGCCTGAGTTCATAATAAATGTGTTTCTGTGATTTAAAATACAGTGAGTGCAGAATAAAAGATTGTAAACAAAAGATGAATCTTGCAGACAATGTAAAAAAAAATGTTGTTTCATCATTTGAAGGAGCAATATGTAATTGACACCTGGTGTTTAAAATGGGTACTGCAGTCCAAATTCTAAACATTGCAGAGAGCTGTCTCCCCTCGCCTCCTCTCTAGAGTTGTTGCTCACACAGGTCACCATGTGGTGGACTCTGAAGCTTCAGTGTTTATCCAGCTCTGCATGGGTCTGTAAACATTTCTGTGTTCTAACCTTTCTCCATTTTTCAAAAGCATCTCCAATATTGATCCTGGTTTGAGCACGTTTCTGCTCGTGGAGCTTATTAGAAACATGCAGAGGCTTTTTAGGTCGGGTACAATCACTTCTATCTGAACCACTTCTCTTGCCCGCTTCCATCGCTGCAACAATCCATTGCGGCCGTGTGGGGGAGCCTTAAAACTGGCTTCTTCTCTGGTCAAAACAAAAATAGACTATTCCACACCAGAATTGAAACTTAGAAGGAGGACATACTGGCTGCTGTAATGTTGACAGAGAAGCCAGCACTTCAACATAGCATGTTTCCTTAATGTCTGATGATATAGCAAGGTATATTTATCATTTCATTCAGTAGATATCTTACATAACATGTATTTTCAGGAGCTTGATGGTAGGAATATTACATGAATGTTCCAGTCAGCAGAGTGTCTCTATAATCCTCTCGCTGCTACACGCTGCTACATGTCACTTGAAGGTGTACCTTTTGTGTCCTGTATACAGGCTTGAGTAATATAGATTTGAGCATTTAAAGCATTTTGTTCAGAGAATATTATGGACTCATGTTGAGACTGACAGAATGTAGGGGACTGAGAGAGAAAAGAGTTTTAACAAATCCATCTGCTGCTTCAGCACCACGGACAGCGCCCAGTACTTATCAACACCCACAAGTTAAATTTCCACTTCTTACTGAGCCACAGTTGGTGCGATTAAGTCCAACGTGTTAGATTGCAGATTAATGACGGGGTTGTTTTCTTAGAAGAAGCCAAAGCATGGCAATGTGGCATCAAGCCAAAGATCTAAACAGCAAATGAAACAGTTTGGAAATAACATTTTTTTTATCAACATCTGCTTGGCTTATTTTATAAATCGAAATGAATGGAACGATCTTCATTGTTTATTTGGACATGAGGGAGTTTCACCAAGTCAAAGTATCTGTGAGAGAAGAGAAGAGCTCATATGTGACCTTATGAACACGGCCTGTTTACCTTGAAGAGGCGTCGGATTACTCCATCCAGGACATCCCACTTTGTTTTCCCACTCACACCGATCGAGCCAATCAGGTACTCCTGACTATGTTTACCCTAAAGAGTGGTCGGAGAACAAATACGATTTGGAATAAATGCCATTGGAGGTAAAAGATGAATGAACGTGAAAGTCTTCATCATTCACTGACCTTGGTGGTCTTCGGCCCTCTGCTGATGGCGACCACTATTCGCACACTCCGGCCCTCCTTGCGTAGATTTCCCTCGTAGCCGTCGTCCAGCAGAATGTCTGAAAACAAAAACCTTCTGTGAGGAAACACAACCAACTATAATCTTCCAGAGCCATGAATCATCGTAAACAAACTCTCTCTCTCTCTCTCTCTCTCTCTCTCTCTCTCTCTCGCTCTCTCTCTGCCTGCTGGCAAATTACAGCTGGAAACGGACAAACAGACTCCAAAGTGAACGATAGGTAATGGCTTTCTTTCATGTGATAATGACTTTTGTGTTTAATCAATGTTTTCACACCGAGCAATGAACGGGGAGTGCATGGAATTAATAATGTAAGACTGGCTGCGTGTCAGGAAATTAAAGTAGAATCCAAAAAGTACAGAGACAAATAATATTTGAGAAATCAGTCAGGATGAAAAAAAAACATTCACCACGAGGTTCATTGAGGTATTTGTTGTGAAATTAACTTTCATGTGTCAGAAGATGTGTGACAGCAACAATCAACACAGTGAACAGAAGAAAAGACACTTTTAAAGGAATGGCTTATTAATCAATCAATCAATCAATCAATTTTTTATTTGAATAGCATCAACTCATAACAAGTGTTATCTTGAGACACTTTACAAAGAGCAGGTAAAAGACCTTACTCATTGCTATGTTACAAAGATCCGGCCTATCCATCATGAGCACTTTGAGCAAAGCAGCAAAAGTTACAGTGGTAAGAAAAAACTGCCTTATTAAAAGATGATTATGATTGCTGTTAATCTTACAAGGGAGAAGACTCTTATCAGACAACACTATCACCTGACAAGATAAAGCAGCCATCTCACACATTTCACAGACCTGAAGGCAAACCGGAGTCTTTGTTTGTTGAGGTCCAGATTTGACTTTTATGGACGATCAAACGGCAACAAATTCCTTAAATTTGACTCTCAGGTGCAAGAGAACTTAAAGGAAGAATGAGCGACACTTAAAGCATAAATAATGTGTCTCTGAGTCATGACTGTCTACAATGAGTGAGAAGCTCGAGTCCCTCCAGCTGTGTTGTTGTTGGAGCTGTGTTTACATCATGTTTAAATGGATGAGACGGCCTTGCGTTTAAAGCTGTTTTAGTCAAGGACCAGAGAAAAGAAGAACATACTCACTGTTTATTTGGATGTCATGTAAGTGTCTTTAGATCTCGATCATTCTGTGTCTATTTATGTGCAAAATGAAGCCACAAGTTAACAAAGGTGTGCTAACATTAGCATGCCAACACAACAATGCTGACCACAGGCAATTGCAGCTCGAGCAAAGGACAATTTAGCCCGCCGCTTGCTCTTAATGGTTTTTTAATTATGGTGCATTCTCATTGATAACTCCTTTGTTTGAACACGAGTGGAGAGGGGTTGGAGGTGTGTCTCTGGAGGAGAGCGGAGGCTTCAGAATAGAGGAGGTGTCTCCAAACAACAGTTTGTTTTGGTTTCATGCTGGTGCTCAAGGGCGACATCGACTGGATCAAAACGTCACACATTCTTTTCATTTTTTTCATTTTGCTTAATTTCACAGCTGAAAAAGAGATTTGTTTTAGGCATCTTGGGAAGTTGATAGAAAGTTGACACAAGTTGGTCAAATTGATGGAAAAGAGTTGCCCATTTACACATCCAATGAACAGGGAGCAAAGTGTTTGTTTCTCTCTTTAAACTTTATTTTAAAAAGTGGCTTGATTGCTTATTGCTCTATTTCATTCACAAGCTATTGGCTTAATCTGTCTGGCTGTCTCTCCATGGTTGGGTAAGTCGGTACAGTAAGAGTAAACAGCATTTTCTCTTGGAGAAGATTTATTGTGTTGTCTGTGGCAATCTAAATATCGAGGTTTCTGTTTATTCCACTTCCTGTTGTTGTTGTTTTTTCTGCCTTGTTAATTATGATTTTGTTTCATGGACAGCGTTGGATTTTTTCCCTCCCTCTTGTTGTTTTTTTGTTCCTGTCAGCAGTTCACTGTACAAAGTTAATTTTCTAGAACATTCCTGTTAAAAAAAAACTCCCTTTTGCACTATTTAAGACGAGACAAAATATGAAGTCAGGCTGTGCAATATGTCGCATTGAAGGCAGCGAGCATCGTTGAACTGCTAGTCTAACAACGATGATTTTAAATGTATTTTAATTATGTAAAATAAATCCTTTCTCTTCAACAGCAACGTGATGCTGCCATACACAAAGCCCAAGGAGCAGTGAGAATGTACATTCAAGCTGAAGGATTGAACCCCCCCCCCACTAAAAGGGTTAACCTTTAGCAGTGGTGTGAAGGACCCAGGCGATGTCCAACAGAATGAGAACTCCAGTCTCCATCTCTTAGAGAGAACAGAGCAGCAGGATGGAAAGGAGCTTTGGTTGACTCACAACATTCAGCAGCAGTAAGTTTATTTGTATTCCAAAACAGATGTTGAGTTTCTGCTGGACAATTTCTCTGTTTTACCGCTTTGTTAATAATAAAATAAATATTTAAAATATGTTGAACTGTCAGTGCAGGACCTATTTAAATAAACTGAGGCATGAACTGGGGAACTGGCTTAGACCTTTGTTCAGGTCAAAGCAACAAAAAACAATGTCCAACGCCTAACTTTGGTTTGGATCCGTCGATCCATTTATCGTAAGCCACAATTTTACTCAACTAATCTGAATACATAATTAGCAATGTCCAATAACCACACCTTGTGCCAATCACCTGCAGTCATAGCTCAGCACAAACCAAGACTCCACCCAGTGTTTAAAGGCAGAATTACATGCAAATCTCCAATTTGCACATTTGGGCTCCAACAGTTATGTTTAGCGACTCGTACAAACATGGGGCACAAAAGAACAAAACGTACCAATATGCACAAAATAGACACTCACACTCACAGTTTTCTACTTCGAGCAAGTTTGAATTCTTTGTTTCCTTTTACCGTTCACATTTGACGACAACAAAACAAACGACCAACAACTTTCATCATGAGTCTCTCTTCACTCTGTAAGTCCCACACTCTGTTTAGAAGAGGGAGGGCCAGATATTTTGTACTCGGCTGTGCTTCCCTTAGCTGACGGCTCTGTGTTGGGGTGATAACAGCCCGTTAGCCCACTCGTCTTCCCACGCGCCACCACCGCTCTCAGCTCATCCCTCCATCAATTAACGAGGGCCCGAGTCCTCCGGGAGAGCTGCGCCTTCGATGTTAATTACAGGACAAGTGAGAGGGACCAAACTCTTTCACTTCTCAGCAGAGCAGGCCAAGAGGGATATTCAGCGTGTTCGTGTGTGTGTGTGTGTGTGTGTGTGTGTGTGTGTGTGTGTGTGTGTGTGTGTGTGTGTGTGTGTGTGTGCTCCAGCTGTGTTGTGAGCCCTCGCAGTAGAGAGAGAGAGAGAGAGAGAGAGAGAGAGAGAGAGAAGCTGTTTCATCATGACATGCGGCTCCTCCAGATCATTTCTCTCTGCAAACACAATTCTCTCACAATTTTTTCTGAGGCATGTACAGAGAGCTTATCCAACTTGATGCCACAGAATAAAAAATAACTTCTGCTCTGGGAGCTCCTGCAGACCATAAGGTGTGTGTCCTGTGGTTTAACTAGACATAAGAACATAACGCTTACAACGCCTTTCTGAAAGGTTTATTAGCTAAATTCACCCATAAGTTAAGATAAGAGGAAAACAAAACCAACTCGTCCTTCTTTAGAAACACAGAGAGCCATGTTTCTGTGGATTTCCTCTTGGAGACTCAGTCCTACATGACCAGTAGAAGCTTACTGACATGTTTTATTTTTTGCTCTTGTCAAACACATGCTTGTTTATTTTCAGTCTTTCACCACTCTCGTTCTTGCCGCTCTCACTCCGCAGTCCAGACTGCTAACACTGAACTGACCTGACATGATGGTGTCTGTGATGTTGAGGTTATTGAGCGACAGCCCGAGGGACTGGCGCGAGGAGGAGGAGGACGTGCTGGAGGTCTCTGAGGGCGGCCGGGCCGTCTTCACAGGCGTGGCCGTCGGCGTGGCGTTCCCGCTGGACTTAAGACGATCGTTTTCTGCTTTCAGCGCCTCGATCTCATTCTGTGAACGACAAAAGGAGTTAAAAAATGGAAAACGCAGTCAAAGACTCTGGTGACGCTCAAACAGCAGACGGTCATTTCCCTGCAGTCACTGTTGTTATACGGAATCAGTATTATTGGGATTTCAGGCTGTTAGCAGCTGTTTGATCTTCAAGGCGCTCTTTGTACTGAAGGGTAAGTCTCAGATAAGGAGCCTTACACAATCCAGGATCTGAGGGGAGACTTTTAACATCTACAGAAAAGGCAATCCACGTCTACAAAGATCGACTTAAGGGAGACATCTATGGTGATGTCTTTGAACGTGTCCTCCTTTTAAGAAAAGGAAATGACACAGCACCTCTGAACATTAGACTCTGAACCCATGGGTGGCGTCTCGTTGCAATATATTTTAAAATGAACATATAAATGTATCAAGTGAATGAAAACACTTTGAATTTCTGTTAAACTTCATCATCTTAAAAGATTCATTCCACTTTCTGTAGAGAGATCACCTGACCTCAAAGATCAAGTCAATGACAAGTCATTAAATAGCTGAAAGTTTCAGATGAAACAAAGACAGCTCAGAGCATTATGTGCTATAATACAGCAATAGCAAATGTATTTATATAGCACATTTCATTACAGATAAGCTCAATGTGCTTTACACTGAGGTTAAAAACAAAATCAAAACACAGCATACAAAAGAAAGAAAGTGTTTCCACAGTCATTAATAATTCATACACACGACAAAGCAAACATCAGTTACCACAAAAGTGATCAAACATACACACACACATACAAAAACATAACTATTCATATGCTTTCGAGAACAGATAGGTTTTGAGTTTTGCTTTAAAATTAGAATCAGTAGTAATGGACTATAATATGTTATGGCCTTAAATGTTTCTATTCACACACAGTGTTGATTTCAAAAATCCATGTAGAGCTACTCAGATTGTACTCATAGGTATGTTATGGAATAGATACTGTATGTGCTGTGGGTGAACTTAAGATGTCTCAGTAGACTGGGATTTTCATTTCTTACCTGATAAAACCAGATACTCTCTGTTTCCAGTTGTTACCTTGGGCTATGCTAAGCTAAAGCTAAACCAAGGTGACCAGCTCAAGCTACATTTTGACCTGACAGACGTGGGAGTTGTATCGACCTTCTTTCATAACTCTTGAATCACTCTGGTATTCCAATACAATTTTGAACTATTCATACAACGAGTACATTCATGTCCTGACTGGCAACATTCGCTTCTACACGAGCTCTGAGAGAAGTGGAAAAGGGGCTGTAAGGTTTCTCGATCGTCCGTTTATAATGAAAGCCTGATTTGTTGCCCAACCTGTAACCTACAATAGACATAGCATAAATGTGTGTTTGTGTATGTGTGTAAGATCAGCTAGTTTCTGCTGGTGCCCTGTGAGACTGACCGCGTTGGTAATTTCCTAACTGTCATGCTTTGATGCCTTTGAGGGAGAAAACACTCTCAAATAAATTGGACAGACGGATTAAAGTATTAGTTTCTCAATGAGATGCATCGTCTGTGTGGTTTGATGAAGCTATGTCAACGGACCAAACACTGAATTAGTCACGCTTTTGCAAACAGCCCTAGTCTCACCTGCATGCGGTTCATGGCCTCTCGGATCTGGTCCAGGTGGTGGGCGGAGCTTAGCGCCTCTAGCCGGATGTCCGTCAGCTTGAGCTCCTTCTCCCTCAGCTCGTTCTTCAGCTGCAGGACGATTTCAGCCTCGGCCTCCGTGCATTCACAAAGCCTACGATCAGGGTTAAAAAACAGGGAGGGGGAGGAGGAGGAGGGGTCACCTCAAGGGTTATACCAAACACACACACACACACACACATACGCAGAGTCTGGAGAGAAAACTAGTCACTTTAAGGGAACAAGAGAGCTGCAGTTTGAAGGAAAGCTGGAGTCAGTGTTTAAAACAGCACAGGCGGGTACATAAAGGAGGAACATGAGGAACTGGGGCACTATGGACAACCAGTCCTCCCATTAACATGAAGCAAAGATCTTTTCAACTGGTGGATCTGAACATGTTCCTAACAAGATGAATATCTGTACTCTATAAGTTGTAGTTATATTGCAGGCCCTCTGTAGTGGGGGGGCTTAAAGAAGAGCTTTGCATATTGTCACCTTGTCGATATTAATGGGGCAATATGGTTGAATCACATACATACTGGTGTTGCCACTGATGTTAAAACTTCATTACAGAACATAAAGTGTACACAACAATACTTTGGTTTATTGAGAGATGATGTCACGGTGTCTGACTCCATAGTTTTAAACACTTCTCTCAGCACTGTCAGCTTCACACGTCGCAGATTTATTTCCATTCCAACTCAAAAACTCACACCGTATCAGCAAGTCACAAATAATTCCGTATTAGTCTCAACAAGAGATGCACCGATTGGGATGCACCGATTGGAAATTACAATTGAACCGATTGCAGATTCCAATACAAATGTTTGATAACTTCTTTTGTTGTAAGTCTCCCACGATGCCGACAGTTTCTCTCATGTTTGATGTGAAAACAAGTCAGAGTTTGTTCAGCAGGAGACTTCATCTATCCAATATAAAACCTCCTCTCTGTATCAGTGGTCAGGTGTTCTAGATGTCATCATTAAATTGATTTGGCACAACAAAAAAACACGGCTTACGACATCGGTTCATGCAAGATTATTTTGCCGATTTCCGTCAACAGGGCTCATATCGGCCGATACCGATGTTGAACCGATACATTGGTGCATCCCTAGTCGCAACAGATCACAGATTGAATGAAGCTTAAATATTCAAATTGTAACTGTTTTAAATGATCTCAGTGGTTTTTGTCACAGATTCTGAGTGTTTGATGTGTTTTTGCTTGTCTTACTGTGCTTGTAATCTCGACAGCATTGGAAACGAGGGAAACCTCAGTGTCTTTTCGAGAATAAATAAAGGTTTGAAATTAAATTAAATTAAATATAAAGTGGGTGCTTTGGTAAAGTCCCTCCATCATGATTCAGTTATTTTCTTAATAAACAGGCAGACATCTTGTACAATCACTACGGTTATTTGCAATGATATTTAGCTAACGTTGCTAGATGTTGCTTTGCTCCTGGTGGATTATTGTTGGGTCTTTGTAGATAATATAACAATGAGTACCGTCTTTTACCGGCTCTTGTGTGAAGTGTCTTGAGATAGCATTTGTTATGAATTGGCGCTATGCAAATATCGAGTGATTGGTAAGAATCTGTCACACTCGAGCAGTTACCTGAAAACACTGACACATCCACATGCTCCGCCTATAAAAGATCCTCGTCATCCCTCTTAACAGGGTGTATTGGATGTGAACAGTATACCTGCATGCTTGTTGTCCAAATGTTCCTTTTGTAGTGACATAAACACTCTGCTGCGAGTAACCCTCTTCTCCTTTCCTCCGCCAAGTGCTACTTTTCAAAAACCATAAATCCAGAGGTGCAGAGGTACTCGAGCAGTTTGTAAACCACAGAACATCATTACCTCTGACATGCAGAGTTTATGAGAGTTTATGACGATGCAGAGAAAAAAATCACACCAAGACACCCCACTGCAAATACACACACACTCCTTTGGAGCATGCCACACGTTGCCTTTTTTTTTTCTTTTTTTTTACCGAGATCTGTGCTTGTAGACAACGTGACCATTTTGCTTTTTCTTTGGCGTCCAAATGGGAGAGGACTTGTTATCGCAAAAGCACTTGCTACTTGAACAGCAGGTGGAGAGACGTTACAGAAAAGGGATGAGAGGAGAGGATGGAAAAGCGTTTTTTTAAAAAAAAAAGAGTTAGGTGAAGATGAACAGGAAACAAAACAGAAAATAACAGTGAAAATAATTTAGACAAAAAGAAGAAAGAATAAACAGTTCAGGTTTTTAAATTTGAACGTAATCACAAGAGGGGGAGAGGTGAACCTGTGTGTACATGTATGTGTGAGAGCAGATGTAAACACTCACTCTGTGGTGGAGGGTGAGGAGTGCAGAGTGGCCAGGCTGCCTTGCCGGTTGTCGTGCTGCAGTTTGGGAGAGGACGGAAGCGAGTCGGTCATTTCGTCCATTTCATCATGGGCTGACTGGGATTTGGTTTTCTTCTTGCTGAACGCCTGCTTGAAGGAGCTGCGTAACTGCAAGACACACAAAAAAAACACAAATACATAGAGAGAACGACGTCAATGACGCCATCCACCGGACCCTATTTCATGCTCCTGAAAGATAAGTTCTGGTGACATCACATCCTGCCAGATCAGGAAGTCACTCCGTGCTGTTTCCAAGCAATAGTCACTGTCTGGTTTAGATTTAAAAAAAAAGGGGGGCAAAAGCAAGCCATAAGTAGAGACGGAAATGAAGGAGACGAGGGGACAAGGCTTTTTAATGAACCTGAAAATTAGGGGCTGCACAAGCAATCAAAATGAACAAGGAGGAAGGAAAGAAGGAGGGACAAACAGGGGGGGAACTGGAAGGGAGGGTTGCTGTATCCATGCTGACGTTTCCAGAAAAGGAGAATAAGGAAGGTTCTCTGAGAGAAGAGGAAGGAGCAAAGATTTAGAAACAGGACAAAGAAAGGGAGGATGGAGGAATAATCACCACAGCACACACACACACACACACACACAGAAGAAGACACACTGGGAACCACTGACCTGAGCGGGGATGGAATCAGCCACCTGAAGACGCAGAACACACCCACCGTTAAGTCACAAAAACACACCCCTGAACACCTCACACACCTGTGACACACCCTCTGCTTCATTAAAACTCAATGCTGCTAGCGTATGTGATAGCAAATTAGCTTTTTGTCCCTGTTCCACTGATGATAATGAAGACTAGAGGATTACGATTCTAAGCATCTATTACCATCCCGTTATTTATAATCATGTCTGAGTCTAGATTTTTGATACCCAATACAAGCAGGCATGGGCTTACACAATTTTTTAAAACCTGATAAGTGCTTCCAAAATGCTTGCAGGCATGACTCAGAAGTGAATAATTTGTGGCTAAAATTCACCATCATGCTGCATAAATCAATTTGACATTTTACCTGTTTTTTTTTTCCTGAGGACATGTTTTACACTACAATGTGTGTCAATCTGATTTTGGTGTTCCTTCCTCATTAAAGCAGCTACAGGTCATGTTGCATGTTTTCCTATACAATGGACATATTTCACAATTCCCTCTCTGTCATTGAAAAAATGTGGCTTAAAGGCTTTATATGTGATTTTTTGATCCAATAGATGTCGCCCTTGAGCACCAGCATGAAACCAAAACAACTCGCGCTGCATTGTTGTGTTAGCATGCTAATGCTAGTGATCTTTATTATGCTCGTATCTTCACACTGCATGTAAATTTACCTGAAATGAGCGTGATCTAGAAACACAGTTAATCAGTGAGTACAGTATGTTATTCTTCTTTTCTCTAGTCCCTCAATTAAACAACTTTTATACACGAGGGGAGGAGTCAGCCGGCCGTCCCGGCGATGTAAACAAACTGAAGATAGGACTCTGAAAACTCTGAAAACATCACAGACAGTGGGACTCGGGTGTTACACCCATTGTAGACAGTCATGACTCAGAGTTATTTTCAGAGGATATACTTGATTTATATTATAATTAAGAGTGAAAAATCACATATAAAGACTTTAAGGGAGAACAAGAGACTGTATGAAATCATTTGCTTTGAACTCATCCTTTGGGATTCTGGATGTAACCAGATGAGCTTTTATGGAAACAGAAGTGGCCATGTTTGGATAAGAGGTTGGCTGGATGTGTTCTTAGGACTCTATCCAGGTGTACGCTTCCTCATATGTCAGCATAGGTAGCTACCCTCTGAAGCATACTCTACTTTTGATTCTACTCTAAAAGGGACCAAGATAATCAAAAACAACACCGTACTGAATTGAAGAATACTCTAAACTCATTAGGAAAATGTTTACATTTCATTTTAACAGCAGGGTCGTTTTCTTATCTACTTCCTGCTTCTTTATTCAGCCAGTGAAGTCTCCCCCTGCTGGCCATTAAAGAGAGTGCAGCATAAAGGCACTTTGACATTGGATCTACCTTTTCAGACCTCTGGGCTTCACACTTCTTATAAGCTGTCTGTCCAGAGAACAAGCCTGAGGTTTTCTGTCTTTTGGGTTTTTTTTAAATCATGATGAGTTGAGGAAAAGTTTCATTAGTGACATCTGGCTACCTTCCACACAGAGGTGAGAAGTCTGACATCAACAACAGCTCAAGGCTTCTTCAGCAGATCAGAAGCCTGCTGGCACAAAGTCCCTTCCCTTATTAAAGGACCACTCTACCTTTTCATTATACAGTCTCTCATGGTGCCACTCAGTTAGCATGATCTGCTTTCTCTGCTCACTCTTCACATCGTCAGTTACCTTAGCTGAACTCTATCCGTGTCTCCACCCATGTGTGTGTGTGTGTGTGTGTGTGTGTGTGTGTGTGTATGTGTGTGTGTACCAAGGCAGAATTTATGCAAATGAATAATTAATTAGTGCCTAAATAAGGGGTTGATTTGCATCCATGAGCCTGACTGGAATATTTTTGGTGTCTCACTTAGCATAGCAGGCTTAGGTGTCATCCTCAGTGGTGAACTTTTGGGCTGTATGCATGCATTTCTTTCCAAGGGCGGGCGTTTTTTTTTTTTTTGCATTGCAGCAGAGCCTGAAAGTGGCTCTGCTGCACTTTGGCTGAGATGGAACTTCTAATATGTCATGCGCCTGACTCAGGGGGCTGCAGCAAATAAGAGCTCTACAAGCCAGGGACGCCTGAGCTGCTACTGCGGAGTGAAACACACAGAACGGAGAGGAACAGAGAGACGAGCAGAAAGAGAATGTTTTTAAACCATTTAGCTTTTTTTTTGTCTTGATTTGTTGGCATTTCTAGACGTTGCCCTCAGTATAAAAGGGGAATATATCCGTTTGGTATTGCAGAAAGAAAATGTGGGCTCTTTTTGTTTAAACCGAAAAGAGACAGAAGATAAAGATGGATTTTGCAGTGATTAAGCGCCCTCTCAGGACTATTGGCAGCAGCTGTTAAGAGAAGCAAAAGTGTTCCTCTTCTCCCCGGACTTTTCCTCTCGATGCAGAGACACAATCAGCACTTCACTTCTCTCACCTCTAACCCAGTTTTTCAAGTCCAACTTCAGTCTGTGTGGCGTCAGGGCCCACTTTGCTTCTTTCCAACTTAATTTGCATGCTGTCGTGTATGAAACTCAAAGTACATTGCGAACATTAATTGCAGGGTGGTAGACTCCTCTGCACGACCCTCTGTTAGCTCTCACTGTGGATGATACCTCAGCCTCTCAAGCTGACACCATCTACAGCACTGTAACCTGGCAACAAGGATATGATGGAGTGAATAGATGGTGAACAGGATGCCCTACGAAATCAACCTCAAATGTACCCAAACACCAAAAAAAACCCTGCACTGTTAAAGGGTAGAAGTGACTTGATCACAAGCTGGGACAGTTTTTAAATGACTAACACACACTTTTACACCAATTTCACAAGGGATCAAAAAGGGACAAAGAGTGGGAATACAAATCTTAACACTTCAAAAAGTATTTTCATTTCGTATTTTCATTACAGTTTTAGATAACTAAAGAGTAGCTCAGACCAAAACCAGCCCCCTTGAGATCAAGGTGTGCAGATATATCTAAAATCTGCTTTACATTTGAGGTATTACGCTGAATGTGTAGCCCTTTCAGTCGGTGCAACAGCACCACAAAGCTTTATATCACAGATTCATAAATATGGCTTCATGCTAACAGAGACATTTAATCTCTTAATGCAGGCATATAGAGAATATTTAGAGTAGCTTAAATGCCACTGAATAATTCATATGGTTTTGAATTACGATCTTTCAGTAACAAATCCACCTCTTTAACATTGACTTCAAAAGTAAATTTAAAAATATAAAGCTTTTGATGCCTGCTGCAACTGAATGGAGATGTTTGAGACCAAGTTGTATAACCTGAAGATTCACTAAAAAACAGAGAAATTTTTTTGAACATTTGAGTCATTGTTTTATTCGTTGGATCTGTGTGTGTTTACGTTCTCTGGTGTATTGCACCGGTGAGAAGTTGATTTTGTTTAGTTCAGTTTCAGACTTTCTTTGCAGCCTTTGCTGAACACTCTCCACCTACCCAGCTCTTCTTCTTCTTCTTCTTGTCTTCAGCATCCTTTCCCAGACTGCCCATACTGGAGTGACTGGCAGCGCTGTTGATACTGGACATACTTTCTGAAGAGTGTTGCCGTCTAATCCGTAGGTCTAGAAATGACAGATAAACCTTTGTGAGTTTCATGTGCAAAAGTTCAGTGCACCGAAAATGTTGGTCCCTGTACCAAAATGTTCTGGCTGGTGCCATTTTCTCATTAAAGTAAAAAAAAAAAATCCAACAAATAAACCATGGATCTTGTGTCCCTGACCTCACCCCTTGGTTTTCTGAAGAGACCTTTTAAACCTGAGGAGGATCGTTGCCATATTGGAAATGCAATCTCAATTTAACTCTTGATCAATCTAGCAACATGCAAAGAGGGAGACTTTAAGACTCCTGGTGAAAAGCTACAACCATCTGTCAATGGTCACAGCCCTAATTCACATTAATTTAGAGCCTAAATATCATCAAAATTGATCAGTTATAAAACATATTCACCCCTGAACTGTTTATTTCTGCTGTAAAAGTGGCCATTTTAATTCTGGGGCCTGATGGGGATTCTTATGCTTTGGATCCAGCCTCTAGTGGACACTCCTGGAACTGCAGTGTTCTTTTTTAAATTCTGCTTTGGCTTCATTTTTTCAATACAGGAGATTGCGTCTTGGTCAGTTTTTGTTAAGTTGGAGTCCCGGATACTAACTGTATCACATCTTAAAGATTAAAACTGATGTAAAACGTGTCAACACTTGTTCAGTAACTACTTTGTGAAACCTAAAAATACATGAAAAGGGGTTTTAAAAACAAGATCATGCAATTAGTCACTGATAAACAAAATGTTGACAGTGATCAACCCAGTGTTAATCACATATTTAAATTTAGATTATTTTGCATTTCAAAACAGGTTTGGTTAGGCTTTCTTTTTTGGCATTTAAGCTAAAGTTATTTACTTGCTGTTTGGATAAAAAAAAAACCTGCTTTTATTTTGAAAGGAACTAAGGAACTTCTGGTAGACAGAAGGTAACAACTATTTGCTACAGATCATAAAATAGTTTAGAATACCCAAAGTGAAGGGTAAAAAAGTTAAACGTTTGATGTCACAAAGTGGATATTTCTTTTGACTCGTCAACTGATCCGGTCTGGGAGTTTTTATAAATGAAATGAGCCAATCAAAGGTGCAGCTGGGTCGGTCATTTTCATCACTGTGGCTGCAGGAAGACCCTACTTTACTACGGTGTGATGAAAGGGACAAAAAAGTGTGTAAGTAATGTGTCAACCAAATATGAACGCGTTCAATTTGGACCTTAATCACAATGCGGTTAACGAGCTAACGCCGACAGCTCGATAAAGAAGTCAACCAAAAATGATAGCTGCAATGTTTTAACTCATTGCTGAAACTTTGGTTAATTATTTTTAAACGCAGATGTTAATGATCATTGTTATTACCAACCACTGAGACATGATTATTTCCTGAGATTACCTTGACAACGTTTTATTTGACCTTTATATTTAACTAGGTAATTAACCCATTGAGAACAAGATGTCTTTCAGGAGGGCGACCCGGCCTAGAGGGCAGCAGCACACCTCATAATAAACATTGCATTATGTGCAAATTGGTTGCTATAAATAAAGTGTAAAGTTGCAATCAACAGATTACAATTTAATTAAACACTGTCAATGATGAGTAGAAGTAAGACATGTTTTCATTAACAGTGACTTTACAGCGCTCTCATGCAGCTGTAGGAGAGTGAACAGTGAACAGTGGGGCTGATGATAAAAATGTGTGCATGAACTATATCCTGTGTGTCTTTTTAAAGAAAGTTTGACACCTGTGCAACAATGTCAGAATGCCACACAATGATGCATTAAATGGCTTTATTGTTGCCTTGACGATTTCATGGACACTTTAACTAAATGTGTGTGTTCGAATGAAATTTAGTGTTCAGGTATTTAGCCAGGCTTCATTACGAAGGAGGTGGAATACTGGAAAAGGTCATATCACAAAACTGATTACACGTCTGATTGAGGCTGTTTCTTTGACTAATCGAGGGATTCATAAAACCGACCAATGAAACTCAAGCACATCAAGAATGGGGGGATTAATTCCCTTAGGGTCCAATCAGGCAAAAAAAAAAAAAAACATCCAATCATGAAACAGTGGTGCATGATAAGACAGTTTGAGTCCCACATCCCACTGCTGGTGTCTTCATTACCTTTGTGGAGGTGGTCCGGGCCATTGAGCGCCACCTGGATGGCTGTTTGTGCGTCTGTGTTCTGGGTCTTCAGCGTCTCTATCGTCTCCCGCAACTCTACCAACTCAGACTCCTGCAGTGAGAGAGAAAAGATCGTTATGAAACTAACTATGACGCACCAAAAAACTGTTCTTGTTCAGGGCCAAATGTGTTGG
Source organism: Labrus mixtus (assembly GCF_963584025.1). Taxonomy (NCBI): domain Eukaryota; kingdom Metazoa; phylum Chordata; class Actinopteri; order Labriformes; family Labridae; genus Labrus; species Labrus mixtus. Next base: position 4,341,633 of record NC_083633.1, on the reverse strand, counting down.
ACTCAAAAATGAGCTTAGTCACTAGAAACAAATCTTAGATTTGGCATTGGCATGGCTTTTTGGTGGGAGGAAATGACAGCCAAAAAAAGGGGAGGGGTATATTCAACTCTCCCTGTGGATTTGCCCCAACCCCAGCACCACCTGCTCAGAATTTAAAAAAAAAAAGCTCAGCTCTGTTGAACCAACACGATCAGATAGGGAGGAGTTTCCTATGCTGCTTTGCCCAAAACCCCACTGAGGGCTGCAGATAGGGTTTCTGCTTTAATTAAAAGTTGGGACAGCCTTGTTGAACAAAGACATCCCATTAGATCCCGGCCTGCTTTAATTTATGGGGGATTAAAAAGCTGCCAAGGCTCGTCAGTATTCTCTACGTGTGTATGTGTATAACAGAGGGAAGCATTCATGATATGATGTGGTAGGGATAGATCTTTTAACACATTGCTGCTGCTGTGTGATCCCTGTATCAATGGCTTTAAGGCGTTTCCAATACCTCCATGTTGATAAGAAATGGATTTGTAAGACAGCGGAGAAAAAACAGTCCATATTCTACATTTATTAAGAGGCGTTTATTCTGGTGAGAAAATTGGTTTTAAACTGTTTTTGGCCTTTAAATTCATGACATATGCTGACGCCTTGACCTCCATGTAAAGTAAAAAAAGTTGGTATATGTTAGAAGTAAAGTTCAAGAAACATCAAGGCAACAACTGAAACTTCTGTGAAATGAAAAGCTTTCCCATGAACCAGGAACTGAACTTTAAAGATAAAAAAAAACAACCATTAATCCTAACAGGCACTCTCCACTATGTTACTTCCAACAGCACTATTTCACTGTCAACTCTTTGCCTGTTTCTAATCATTTCTATCCTCGCTGTAATCCTTTTTTTGGTCTCGGAGTTCATGCACAGTACATTTCAAATTCAAGACTAAGCTCTTGTACCTTTTGTTCGGCGGTCATGGTGAGGCTCTGCAGGCGGCAGGTCATGTTACTCAGACTCTTCTCGAAGGCGGCCACCAGGTGAGACTGCAGACACACAGAGAGAGAGAGAGGGGGAGGGAGAGAGAGAGGCATGAATACAGGCTTCAGCTTCAGTCACAGTAACATTACTTTTACTGAAAACTATAATGAAAGAACATTTTAAATGAAAAACTTTGTAAGATATTAAACCAAATATCTCGAAAGATTAATTTAAATAAAATGTACTGAGTGAAATGAACACATCTTATAACGTCCCTTTGCATAAAACTATATCCACATTAAAAAGTTTGGAAATAAAATCCCTCTCTTTTGAAGAAAACGCCCACACACAGAATTAATGAGTTGGTCTGCTGGTTTGTGTCGATAGCTTTAAAGTGATTTTGTCGCTTAGGCACAAAGACGACTGAGGAGCCAAACAAGACTGGATGTGGAGAGTTTGTTTGCCTGTCTGACAGCTGAAACTGTGACCTCCTGAAGAGGTTCCCAGTGTGCTACAAAGAGCTGCTCATGGGGTATCCAACTTTGAGTCACTCTCAGAATTCAAGGACGAGTGCCCGCTAAGCGTGTTTGTTTGACCAGAGAATTGAATTGAGAGTGTTTTGATGACTTCACTGTTGCTTTTTTTTTTTTAACGTGAAGTGTGAATTAACCATAATTTTTTTCCTGGACTGAGTCAACAAAGAGAAGTCCTTAGAGAAAGACACAGATGTCACATAGCATCAGCAAAACCCTCCATGCCTTCATGTGTCACCTGAAGACACAGAGGCGACACGCTGAAGGATGGAGAATGCTCTGCAACGTTACGCCATCTGCTCTGCTGAACCCTGGGTGTCTGGATGTGTATCTAGCTCTTCTTTGTGCATGTGTTTTCTCAATGTATGTTTATGTCTGGATGTCTGGTGAGGCCTTATGTTCACGGTTGTGTGTCCTTGTGCAAAAAAAAAACTGTAAAAAAATCTGTGTGTAGTTTGCGCGTGTGTGCTGCCAGCTCATCCTCTCATCCTTAGCGAGAGAGACCCTGAGACACCTGTCAGGCCTGGTGTGTCGCAGAGAGAGGTGGGCAGCCTGCCCAGACACATCAGAAAATCTCTGCTTAACACACACACACACACATAAACAAAAACTTTTGAGGACTTCCTTCTACTGAATTTAACAGCATTTATTCCAGAACACGCAAACAATCCCCTGAACAGCTCTGTTTCTCTCCTTAGAAGAACTTTTAGTATCTTATAAATCTAGAAACAAAATCACAAACAGAAGCCCTCTGAGCTGCCTCCTCCACTCTGTGTCCCTGACTGAATCAGCAAAGGTCTTGACCTTTTGAAAATGCCAACTGTTCCATCTCATCCCTCCAACGCTACATCTCTTTCCAATTCCACCTGTGAGCTCAGACTCAGGCCCCCACTGCCCACCTGTCATCCCAGTGGGAGGTGCTGATCAGGGTCCAAACTCGTCCCAAGGCTGACTCATCTGTACTGCTTCTGGGGCTCAGCCCAAAGAGCCCCGCTTACCCCCTGAACCCCCCCTGTTTTTCAGCCCCGTCATTTTAATCCTGGGGTCTTTTGGTTCAACTTGAAAGTGGGCCAAACCAGCTAACTGGACGTGGCACAATCACAGCTCCTGAAGGCTATTCCAGAGAACAGACGATATGAGGGATAATAAGAACAAAGAGAAGAGCAGGGAGGGGTAGGGAGAGCTGAGCAGACAGCGAGACGAGACAAGGTCATGGGTGACACAGTGAAGGGTGAGTAGAAAGAGGAAGGAGATTGAGAGAGGGGAAGAGGGGTGCCTGTTTGAACTCCTCACCCCCGATTTAATGTCTGTCCAGATGGGAGAACGTATCCGCTTCACAGGCTTAGACAGAAATACTGAGTGGATTAATAGCTGCATTTGTTTTTCTTTATGCCTTTGACAGGATGTTGGTTTCACTCATTCAGCTCCATTTCCACAGAATTATAGGGAAAAATGTCATTTAATACTTAACTTGCAATCCAGTTAAAAATAAACACAACTTTTTTTAAATTGGGGTCATGGATTGTATCTAATAAGACATTGCAGGAGAAAATGTTTTAAGTTTGAGAGTCTTTTTCTAATGACCAGGGTATGTAACGCTTTTACAACGCAGGTCACACCTACACATTCACACACTGATGGTTGCTATGTAAAGTGACCATTAGAAGTAACTAATCCATTCATACACCGCTGACGAAGCAGTGGGAGCAATTCAGTGTTAAGGGTCTTGCCCAAGGACTCATCAGACATGTTGCTGCAGGAGCTGGGGATTGAGCCCCCAACCTTCCGGTTGAGAGACGATGACTCTACCAACTGAGCCACAGCCGCCCCTGTTACTCCAGTTAATTATTCATGCAGTGGCAAAGCAAATGTGAGATATCAGGATGGGAAAACCTCAGTCACTGAACACATACCTCTGAGGGTTTAATGAAATGAAAATACATGAGCCAATCATTTTTACATCGTTATGACTTCAAGAAAACTGTTTTCATGGTTAAACTTTAAGGACTGTGTTCCTCTGTAGGGTCAGGAAAACTAAAAAAAGCCCTTTTCAAAATCAGTTCAAAGTGCACAAAGTTAAAGTCAAAACAAAATCAGAAAAAGCCTTTTAGTTTACTCTCCATTGCATAAGGGTATCAAAGAATAAATGGCAAGGGAATTAGAGTTACGTAATGCTACATTAAGGAATCCCGATGTCTCTTTCCGAGCGGTGACATTTTGAAAATGCCATTTGCACATCACAGCCTGCCTGTGTGTTTAAAGACAGAGTATCAGTAAGTATGTTTGCTTTTAAAGAATCTTCACCGTAACCGTTAAGCCGAACACTTGTACGTTGAAATGTATGTATTTCTGCATGGCTTCAGGACCATCAATGATTCAACAGTGTCACAGAGAGTGTCTGCCTTTGAAGCGTGGGTGGAGAACATGTGAGTACATTTTTCATTCCCCACTGGGAGGATAAGATGAGCTTATAGCATGAGCAACCCACCATGCTGTCATGTACATACAGTGTGAAGCAGCTCCAGTACAACACAGCCAGAGAGAGGTTTTTTTTTTTTCAACCCAAGCCTGGAACATTAGAGAGGGAGCTGTAAAGCACATATGTTGTGTAAACGTTTGCATAAGGCTGAGCACAGTCAGGCGTGACACTGGTCAACTTTCCTTTGCTGTTTTATGTACCAAATGACCCGGTGCTAACGTCCGGTCAATATCAACAACTGAAAATGAGACACACTTGAGTCTTAAGGCCCTGACACACCAAGCAGACAGCAAAGAAATAGTGGCAACAAAGGCTGCCTGTGGCATTGCCTCACGTCGCCTCTTGTCTTGGCCATTCAACAAGTTGAATCTGCAAAAAAAAAATGGCAGACGAGTAGCGACGGAGCCGGACACACCGCAAAAACTATGGCAACGATCATTCATCCACGGTCCAACCAGGACCAACGGCCGACGATCTTCTTGGTGTTTACACATATAGTACCTTGGGTTAAATCTTATATCTCTTATATAAGGCTACAATAACTGCAGCATCATTTCCTCACTGGCTTCAGGTTGATAACAGCCCTGACTTTTATCTGAAACCATCTGGTCTAGTTCGCTGCAGAAGACACTCAGATCCAGAAAAATGTAAGGACAAAGGTCTTATTCTAATTTACTGTAGTTATGAACACTTCCCTTTTTTTGCAAAGGTCAACATATTCCGCACTGAGCTTACACAGACATGTACTGGAATAGTATAGAACAGAAGACTAAGACCAAACAGATATCCATGTTGATCATCAGATATGATTTAAAGGCAGCCAGAAAGTACGCAATAATAATAATAATGAATAGTCTAAAAAACAATGCAGCTTCATTATCCTGCCTGCAGCTTAATTTGTTGGTTTATGTTGGTGATGGCTGATGTAGCCTTTAGCTGCTAGCCTAAAGTGGAGATGTGGAGCAGGTTTTCAAACTCCACACCACAAGATCAAAGACCTGTGATCAGATTGTCACGACCAAAATAAACCAAAGGTTGTTTGACTGTCCCTGCACAACTCTTCCCTCATCTTCAAGTTTTCCTGGGGTTTAGCCTTCAGTTTCAGCTCTGCATAACTTTATGATCAAAGCATCAGACCAAGGCAAAGGGTCGTATGACTCCTTGATCAGGCGCTTGGTATTGTGGGTGGGGGTGCTGAGCCTAGTCCCACTCTGGAGATTGTCGATCTATCTGCATCTCAGCTCAGAGGAAGCTCCATCTGGGGGTTGGAGGTCTCTGTATCTCTCTCAGTTGCACCCACGCATGATGCACTGAAGTCTAGATTCACTTATCCTCATCTCCCTGTTCTCTGTCTGCGCCCGTCTGTCTCTATTTGATTCTTCCTGCTTGGTTGAACCTGGGAGCGGCTCCAGTTCTCCCCCCCCCCAGCCGAGACAAAAGCAAAAAGACAATCCTCGCTGTGCCGCAGACACACAAGCATACACAAGAAAACATCCCATCTAAGGAAAAGCAAAAAAAAAAAAAAACACACCAACAAAATCAAACAAGCAAAAACACACACACACTGTGGGTTCAAACACGGAATAAGGATTTAGTGGGCGTCTTAAAGATTTATATTCCTTCCAGAGCAGCGATAGGCAACACTTTCCATAAAAAGCTCTGGCGGCAGGTTATCATGCAAATGAGCTCGCTGTTTTGACTGCTTTCTGAAGAAAACAAACTCACGTTGGCAGACAGCTGAGACGTCAGGGTCGCCACCTTCTCCTGAGACGCGTCCAGCTCCCGACGCAGCTTTCTGATTTGCTGGTTGGGTGAGAGAGAACAAAGGTAAGTTTAAAGTTAGAAAGCGTAAAAAGAAATCTGACTGATGGTAAGTCAAAGAGATGTGAAAGTTGCATCTCCCATGTTGATAACTTTGATGCAGTTACATGATAATAGTGTAGAAAGACACTGGGATGAAGTGTGAACACAAAGTGTGGGGGATTACCGTGGAATTTAGGACTGTTTGGCCCTTGATTGAGAAGAGAAGAATAAAAAATTAACACTATGTTGCATTTCTCCATCGGACAGCATGTACTGATGT